>NC_092276.1:3752500-4052500 GCF_036320965.1 Panulirus ornatus
TTTTTTTTTCTTTTTTATGTCTTTGACGAACAAGAGTTTGATATCAAGATGATCGTTAACGCCGTTGTAGGTGACTATAATTCGTAGCGCTGTATCGGAGCAGGGTATGAGGGCAAGGCAGGCGGGCGCTGGGCTACCGGAGAGAGAGAGAGAGAGAGAGAGAGAGAGAGAGAGAGAGAGAGAGAGAGAGAGAGAGAGAGAGAACTCGACCTGTTTTCTCTACACATTTATATTTTGTCCGCTTTTTTGGGGGGGGGTAGATATACATGTTGGGTATGGATATACATGGGATACATTATCTTCAAAATGACACATAGGATGATACCGCAAGACTAGAGAAATGAATGGTGCTGTGTGTACGAGTGTGAGACAGTGGAGGGGAGACAGGATGCAAATAGTGCGGCGGGAGAGAGAGAGAGAGAGAGAGAGAGAGAGAGAGAGAGAGAGAGAGAGAGAGAGAGAGGAGCGGGCCAAGTGTCGGCCCCAGCCTGACGCCTTCCCCCTCTGGCTGCCGGAGAATAAAAGTCACGATAGCATCCTCCACGCCGAATAATAAGCGGAATCTGTCCAGAATAAAAACCCCAGTTCGACGTTTTGGGCCGTAAGGCGCCATAAAAACAACATAAACCATTGTTATAAAGGCTGGCTCCTGCAGTCAGTGGTTGGGGGAGGGAGGCAGGGTCGCCTGGGGTAGGGGGTTAGAGGAGGGGGGGGCTAAGATGGTGGTCGCGTTTGGTTGAGGCAGAGAACGAGTTGTGGAGGAAGTCTTGTGGACGGTGAGGAGGAGGGTGGTTCGCCACGCAGCTCTTGGCTCGGGGCTTCGAGTGTCTTCAGGATTCAGGGTCCGTTGGTCGGTTTTTCTGGTGGTGGGTTCTTAGACCTGTCAACTGCCAGGGTCATTACTAAGGCCGCCATCGTCCAGTCGAAACCGCAAGTCGAAAATCTTAAGACATCTTCGAGTGTTAAGGATGTTTTCTGTTACCATACACGCCCTCACAGCATATTACGATTATAGATATTGTTACTTTTTATCGTAAATGATGCTGACCACATGGACTCACCTGTGTAATCCTTTTGAGGGACTGTTTTTATCATCTGACAATACCTGGCACAACCATCTACGTATAGGCATTACTTCTCAACCCACAATGAGTTCTTAACCCCCCTTAACTCCACTCCCTCCTCTCCCCCTAAAGGAGAATGTCACTGTAAACTCAAGGCATTATTTCAGGTCATTTTAAACTCAAGGCATTATTTCAGGTCACTTTAAACTCAAGGCATTATTTCAAGTCATTTTAAACTCAAGACATTATTTCAGGTCACTTTAAAGTCAAGGCATTATTTCAAGTCATTTTAAACTCAAGACATTATTTCAGGTCACTTTAAACTCAAGGCATTATTTCAAGTCATTTTAAACTCAAGACATTATTTCAGGTCACTTTAAACTCAAGGCATTATTTCAGGCCACTTTAAACTCATGGCATTATTTCAGGTCACTTTAAACTCAAGGCATTATTTCAGGTCACTTTAAACTCAAGGCATTATTTCAGGTCACTTTAAACTCAAGGCATTATTTCAGGCCCGTATTTACAGTTAACTGTGTTTGTGGCTTGTGTGGCTTGTTTGCAACCGTTATTGCTTTTGGACGAGCCATGGCGAGGCGCTGTTCCCCAATGGTCGAGAAACCTGGATAGTTAGTTGTAAGATGGTGAGCATTCAGTGACCTGGGGGCATTCACGTGTGTGTGTGTGTGTGTGTGTGTGTGTGTGTGTGTGTGTGTGCCAGGCTTTGGTTCTCAGCCTCAGTGCCTGAGGGTGCCGCCAATGGTGGCAAAACGCCTACATGCGCGTGGCTATGGTACTTTCAGTGCAGAGGGCCGCTGGTGGCGCCCAGCTAAATGTATGTGGCTTTGTCACCTCGACTCGGACGCAATATATATTGCTCATCCTCTTCACACACACACACACACACATATATATATATATATATATATATATATATATATATATATATATATATATATATATACCTATGAGTCCACAGATGTTAATCACAGATATTAAGGCATATCTTCAAAGAATTGTCTCATTTGTATACAACACAGTTCCATATTTTCTTTCATATTTATGCGTTTGATAATCAAATTATTTAATCTTATCCCGTGATATGGCTTTATCTTATGTACGGTGATGTGGTTTACCGTTTAAACCAGCTGTGAGTTCGTCAACTCCATATTTATTTTTTTTTTGTGGTGTGTTGTCAGGTGATGGGTTTTACTTCATTTATCTACTATATTTTTCTAAGTTGGTCTGAGTATTTTCTTGTTTTCCTTTATGTAGAATTTTGATGTTTTGCAATTTTTTTTTTTATCCACAAATTTTGACGGATGAATTTGATAACTTATCGGATAAAAGTATTAAATATCGTAATTAGTGTGTCATTAGTTTCATGTTGATATATCTTTTTTGATATTTTTTGATGGACAGTTAAAATTGAAATATTCAGATAACACTGGAATTAAAATCATATGCGCAATTTTTTTTTTTTCAGTATGAAAATATGAGCTTTACATTAAAATGCAATTGCAAATTTTTTATAGGAAAAAATCATATTTAAAAATGATTCTGCAATTGCCAATATAATATCTTTCTGCTTTTGAACCGATCGGTAGCTATTGGAACTTTTTGGTATAGAAAAGTATATGTATGCTGGATATAGCAATATATATTTACGGATGTGTATAGTCTATATAATGAGGTTTTCTGTTGTTGTTTGCTTTTCTGTTGGATTGTTGAACGGGTGGAACAGAGGGTCTTAGATCGTCCTCAACAGATATGCTCTTGCACCGGGGGGAGGGAGGCAACTTAAGTAACTTAACTCGTCACTTAACTTTGTGGGACTTGTAGTGTTCTCGTAACTGGTGACATCCCGAGTGTGTCCCCAGCCTCACACTTCTCCCACAGGTGTTTCCACAGCAAGTGTGAGACACCTCCTCGAATTTGTCTTTCAACGTCGCTCCTCCTTCATGGGGTCTTCAGCAAGGGTGTGGTGTTGTCCTGAGTGTGGTCCCGCTCTCACACTCTTCCCCAGGGTGTTTACCAAGTGTGCGGCGCTGTCATGAGTGTGTTTTCAACCTCACCGTCTCCTTCGGGTCTTCAGCAAGTGTGTGGCAGGTATCCTGAGTGCGTCCACACTCTCGCACTTCTCCCGCGGGTCGTCAGTGGCTGTGTGGCACCGTCCTCATTGTGTCCTTGAACTCACATTTCTCTCCCTCGGGTCGTCAGGTATGTAGCGCCGGCGTGAGGACGTCCACGAACTCGCGCGTCTTCAGAGTGTGATTTTCTTCCCCCTGCCACCCTCTCTATTACCTCCTTCTCTTGTCTCCTCTTCCTCCTCCTCCTTCTCTTCTTCCTCCTACTTCTTTTCTTCTTCCTCCTTCTCTTCATCTACTCCTCTTCTTCCTTCTCAATCTTCTATCCGCCTCTTCAGCTTCCTTCATTCCTTCTCCTCCTCTTCTTCCTCCTGCTTCTTTTCTCTTTCTCCGTCTCTTCTCCTTCTTCCCTTCATCTCCATCTCTTCTTCCCCTCCTCCCCCTACCGTGTTTTCCTTATATTTCTCACAATATCTTCACCGTTTTCTTTTCTGGAGTTTCCCATAAGATTCCCTCCCATTAAACTGGTTACAATGGCTGTTTTCTTTTCTCTCTCGTTTTTATTTTTTCAGTCTGTTTAGTAACAGCTATTTCACTTTATGAGATCAATCATTATATGGAATCATTCTTGGATGCCTGGTTTTTATCGTCACTTATGATTAACAAACCAATGTATGTGCTTACCTCACACACACACACACACACACACACACACACACACACACACACACACACACACACACACATACACCACTTCTCACATGTGGTCTGGGTCTCGGTGTACACACTTGGCTCAGCATCCTGAGCGCTGCGGGAGCCCCCGTAATAAATGATCCTGTGGCAGGATGGTAAGGTATGCCATATACATATATTTACACACGCGGGGACTGGCGATGACCTGAGTGTGCTGGGAAGGTGGTGTGTGGAAGACTTCGGCTGAAATGAGGAATACCGTCGGAAGAACCAAGCTGTGAACTACCGTTGTGGTTGTTAGACTTAACCAGCTCACAGTCTTACAAAGGTCTAACCTAGTATAAAAAGTGTAGCAGTATCACCTTTATGTGGGTCTTTCTTAACGTATTTCTTCGTTGAGTGTACATGGGGAAACCATATAACAGAAGGCCTGATGATACGTGACGAGGTCATCTACCGGAGGGCAGTACATGAGAAGGACAGGTAACATAAGACTTGATTGGTCCATGACGAGGTTATCTGCTGGAGGACAGTACATGGGGAAGGACAGGTAATGGATGACCTGGTGGTCCATGACGAGGTTATCTGCTGGAGGACAGTACATGGGAAGGGCAGATAACACAAGACCTGATGGTCCATGACGAGGTTATCTGCTGGAGGACAGTACATGGGGAAGGACAGGTAATGGAGGACCTGGTGGTGCATGATGAGGTTATATACTACATGACAGTAATAGTCTCCTAAATTTCTAATCTATATAATAAAGGCGGTGGTACAGCAGAACACGATCACCCTCCATCTTTTATCACTAATAGATCCATTATCAGAGTTTCTTTCGTCGTCCGGTACCGGAATGCTCCTTGTGCCGTGACAGCTCCGGAACCGGATACAGGATAGCAAAAAGGTTTATCTTTCCGGCGGATGCTGTAGTGGTGTGGTTGTGGCTCCCTGTCTTAACCTGGGAGGAGGGAAGATCGTACATTAACTAATTTTTTTTTTAAATTTTGAATTGAATTTCCTTCAGCCGTTTCGGTACGCCGTGATTCGACAGTCAGACTGTGGCCAGGTAATGGTGTCTTATTTCTGACAATATTCTCTGATGACATTTCCATCACTGGGGGATAGACAGATGAACAATGGTACTCATTTATCTCCAGGTCGTAGAAAACGAGCAAGGTACTCACTTATCTCCAGGTCGTAGAAAACGAGCAAAGGGGATGCGGGAGCCGGGGGTGCTGGGAATCGTTCCTCTTTAATCATTATCATTCGGAAAGTAGGAACAGAAGAAGGAACCAAGGGAGGATTTTTTCCCTCCTCAAAGGCTTAGCTCCTGATATCACCTCACTACAGCGGGAAAGATAGTAAGATACGTTATCAGAAAACTAGTCTTAGTAATGACATGAACTCAAAAGGAATTTAGCACCGGAAAGCAAGTTTTTCAATACACATAAATGTTACAAAACAGGTTTTTCGTTTTCTCCAACCCACGATCAGTACAGCATCATTAACTCGTATCTTGTAGGGAGACACACACACACACACTCACGCGTCTGAGGCTATTGGTAGAAAAGGTTTTAAATAGTGAGTGAATTTTGACGACATGTTAACCCTCTCTCTCTCTCTCTCTCTCTCTCGTGATAAAACTATAAGTTAATTACAAAAAGAAAAGGAAACGTAGGCATCATTTGAACGTTAATTACAAAAAAAAGGAAACGTAGGCATCATTTAAACGTTAATTACAAAAAGAAAAGGAAACGTAGGCATCATTTAAACGTTAATTACAAAAAAAGGAAACGTAGGCATCATTTAAACGTTAATTATAAAAAGAAAAGGAAACGTAGGCATCATTTAAACGTTAATTACAAAAAAAGAAAAAACGTAGGCATTTAAACGTTAATTAGAAAAAAAAGGAATGTAAAGGAAAGAAACAGACGTGTTATGTACATCATCATCATCATCATCATCATCATCATCATTCCTCCATTACATTTTGTTGCTGGGTTATTGATTTTCGAGTGTTGCAGCAACAACAATTTGGGAACCATACGGTATATGTGTTATTAAACGTGTTTTGCAATAGGCGACATGTCGTTATGAAAGTGGTACACGTTTTAATAATTTTCAAATCCTGAATTTTTTTTTTTTTTTTTTTTTTTTTTTTTTTTTTTTTTTTTTTTACAGATTTAGTTACGACCATTTTGTAAAGAGGGATTTTTGGCTTCTCGTCCAGTTAACTGACGCTTTTTATTTAATATTTTTGGTTTTCAGTGTAAAGTTGATAACCTCATGACACTGAAATACTACATACTGAAAGGACTTATACCACTGACGTGTTGTGTCTGTGTCGGTCAGTGAGGCTCACTGCCAACCAGATGGTCACATGACTCGAAGATTCTCAGGTTGTGAATATATATATATATATATATATATATATATATATATATATATATATATATATATATATATATATATCTTTCAAACTATTCGCCATTTCCCGCATTATGATTATAATGATTATTATCATAATTATTATTATTATTATTATTATTATTATTATTATTATTATTATTGACCACAACGCTGGAAACGTATATGATGGAAAGGGTTATCCAGCAACAAGCCAGTAGGCTGTGTGAATTAAGTTCCCATGCCTCATTTTCCCATCGAACCGAGATAAAGGAAAAATTTGAAAAAAACAAAAAGAGAAAGGAAAATTAAGTCTTTCAGAAAGCAAATTATTGCACTTTATAAACACTCTTGATAATGTTTACATAAAACCCATTACAGGAGTATAGACCCCCAAGGGATAAACCAGCCAGGGGGTGGTTGTTCTTATGTTGTTAATGGTTGTGGCATCCCTCAACCGCAGAGAGAGAGAGAGAGAGAGAGAGAGAGAGAGAGAGAGAGAGAGAGAGAGAGAGAGAGCATCTCGCTGGCTGCTGCCAGTCCTTTTACGATACGTCCAGATAACGTATGGGTTAATGATGCCAGATATTCAATAAACTTAATTGCTCCTCCACGACGGGTCTTGGGAAGCGCCGCGAACGACCGAGGGGCCTGGCCTGGCCTGGCCTGGCCGAAGTCGTGGTCGGTCGGGCACATTCTGGTTTACGGGCCCCGGGTAATTATCGTACATCGCATGGCTTCTATTACCGATATCCGCAGTCGTTCCCCACACATACGTCATGGCCGATTATTTTGTCCCCCCCCCCTCATCCCGATTTTTTTTGAATGATGTAATCCATTTATCGGATATTGGTAGCGATTAATTATCAGGTAGACGGGTTTGAAACTTGAAAATGGCTGTAAGATACAGAGAGGTCTTGGGTTATACATGCCACTAGAAAATGATGTGTGTGTGTGTGGGCGAAAGAAAATGTTAGGTAGGCCACGAAGAGACTTTTCAGCAAATGGTGTGTAACGCGAGAGAAATATATCGGCAGATGAAGGAAATATATATATAAAAAGAAAGTTTTAAACCTGATAGTTTTTTTTTTCTAACACTTGCATTTGTCACTTGTATTTAATAGCCATCGCAGAGCATCGACACACACACACACACACACACACACACACACACACACACACACACACATGCATCCATAGCCAAATTAAGCGATGCCCTCGGGTCCAGCGAGAGTGGAGAGGCGTTTGGTGGGAACCTGGACATGATGTCGGTCGTGGCAAATGGGAAACACAAAACTCACAGTTTCCCCACCTGCTGGCCATCACTTTCCTGTCTCTAGTTTTACTCTCTTTATTCCTCTAAAGTTTTATCTCCCAATGATAGATTTAGAACAGGAATAAACTAGGATTTAAAACAGGAATGTACTAGGATGATCAACTGTGGACTTGACCAGTCGAGTTCCCCATAAAGTACGAAAAAGACACACGGTAATTTACACCAGTAACCATCCCCCATTGGAGTTTTTTTTTTCTATTTTATTTCCCTCATGTGTTACTGTAGAGTTGTGGTGGTTAAGAGTTAGGCGGAGGAGGAGGGGTGACCACCACCACGTCTGGTGCTGGATGCCCGAGACATGAGGAGTGATACCTCGAGGTTTCAGGTCACGTCTGTTGAAACTCCCTGCCAAGTTTCGGGTGCTTGTGTGATGACCTGTGTTTTCCAGGTCATAACTTCTCCGTGAATACGTGTTGTAAGGAACTGCATCCACCGGATCTTGATCCTCTTATTTTCATCTTCGTAAAAGATAAAGAAAGAAAAGGTCGGGTCAAGTGAACGAAGAATGTATCGAGGTTTAGTTAAATGTCTAGTTAATATTCAAATGATTCTAATACTGAAAAAAATATAGAAACACCGCCATTTCTGGAAGCAGACAAAGTGGCTTCGATGCGCATCATCCTGGGGAAAAAAAAAAAAGGAAAATGATGTGGGTTTTTTATTCCAGGTGAGAACAGTTGAAGGGGATTTGCAAGAGCGGGCGAGTAAGCTGGCGTCAGGGGCGGACGCTGTGGAAACACCAGGATTGAGGACGATTGCATCAGAGGGATATATATATATATATATATATATATATATATATATATATATATATATATATATATATATATATATATATTTTCTTTCTACTACTCTGTTTTGAACGACTTCATCATGAAGTGTTGTTCGTCAGGGGGAAAATATATATATATATATATATATATATATATATATGTATATATATATATATATATATATATATATATATATATATATATATATATATATATATATATGTATAATGTGGTCATTATTTGCATCTCTCTCTCTCTCTCTCTCTCTCTCTCTCTCTCTCTCTCTCTCTCTCTCTCTCTCTCTCTCTCTATATATATATATATATATATATATATATATATATATATATATATATATATATATATATATATAATGATAAAGAGGAAATGCTGCCTGCCAGGTGTCCTGAAAACACTGGTATAGATACAGCAGGATCGCTTTTGTACAGTCTACCTCCACCTGCATAATTACACAGGATCCCCGGGAAGACCCGTAGACACCAGTGTATAAACCGTAAAACGATTTTCATCTTCGTGGTTAAAACCAGTTACGAAGTTTTTTTTTTTTTTTTTTTTGCCACTGAGAAGTGGAAATGTGGGTCAGGGCGACCTCTCTCTCTCTCTCTCTCTCTCTCTCTCTCTCTCTCTCTCTCTCTCTCTCTCTCTCTCTCTCTCTCTCTCCTCCCAGGTGGGATGCTGAAGCGCTCATCACCTCGCGCGTCGCTACATACGGACTTAAATGACACCGCACATCACATAGGGACCGAGGACCTCAAACTTGACGAAGGTGTGGACGCTCATGCGCACGCGGTCCCGAAAGGGTTGAAGAACGAATCTTTATCTACTTCGTAGACGCAGAAATACCAAGTGTTTGTGAAACGTAGTGACAGCTGTTCCGTTCATGTTGAAAGCAATCAACGGAAAAATTTTATTTCGGTTGAATTGGTTGTAATATCAAAATCATAATTGGTGTTCTAATGACCCATCAGTCACTGTGAGATCATCTTACTTAGAATCGTATCGTATTTGATCTAAATCATCAGAATCACTTTTTTTTGGAGGAGAATCACAGCTTAATTCTTAGCTTCATAATGATCACAATCACTGAGAATCGTAGCTTATACATTTAGCCTCTTTAGATAACCGGACTCAGTGTCTGAAAATCGTAGCTTATTTAGTAGGTTCATTATAAACAGTATATCAGAGAATCACAGCCTGCTCATTGTTTTCGAAGTCGTTAGACACTGTTGCTGAGACTCGTAACATGGCAGTGACAGCCACAGATAAAGACAGACCCATTTACAGTCGTTTGTCTGAGCACTTAGATGGATCGTGTGGTTATTTTGGTGCCAGTCTTGCTGGGCGATTATCACTGTTGCTTCCCAGCTTTGCCCACGTCTCCTCAGACTCCACTGATGGACAAATGCGTCACCGTAGGTGGGTGGGGGGTTAGTGTGGTGGAGTGGAGGTAGGTTGTGTTGGTCACACAAGGCTTTCAAGAACCTTGTGAATTGTGAATTTTTTTTTTTTTCATACGTCAGAATTCTGTGTTAAGCACAAATGATGTGTATGTTTGTGATTCCCACACATTAGTATGAGGGCGGATCACTTCCATGTCGAGTTCTGTATAGAAACTAGCAGTACAGATGTAAGAAATTATATAAAATATATTTGATGATTAAAGAAAGAATGATATAGGAATCTGATGATTAGCAGAACATCTGTTCTGTTGTGCGAGTGTTACCTAGCTGTTAGAGAACACCTCAGTGAACATTAGTCTATCAAGCATAAACATGAGTCTATCGGGCATCTCTGTAGTTACCACTGACCACATCCACTCCTGTATCGAGGTCCGTATGTGCAGTAAGAGCGTGTATGATCTTAAGAATTAACGTGAGTACCTGAAGAAGGTGTTCAGTCCTTAATGATCCTGTCAGGCGACGGGCCTAAGCCCCTATATGACTGATTAACGACTACATCACACGAGATCATTTCTCTACTTAATGGTGGTTGTTCCTGTAAGATGTATGTGTGATATTCCAAAAGGAATGCGAAGAACAAGACAGAAAAATGGTGGTTATTCCTGTAAGATGTATGTGTGATATTCCCAAAGAAATACGAAAAGACAGAAAAATAGAGATTTGATAATCCCATGAAAAAAAGATTGTTTTATTAGTGTTCAAAGTTCTCGAGAGGCAGAACATGGCTGCAGGAAACTCGCTGACAATGATATTAATTAATCCTCGTAATTATAGATATAACTTGAGGTGAAAGGATTGATAGCATGTAGGTAATGAAAGTGAAAAAAATATAAGCCTTGCAGCAGAGTTAAGATATAAACAATTATTATTTTTATATTTTTACAATTTTTAAAGGAATCTGAAAACATTAAAGACTGTTTCAAAAAGTTGAAAACGTTGTTAAAACTTTAATTGAAGATAATTCCAAAGAATGTTGAAATGTTAAAAGACTACGTTAGAAAAGGTGGGGGATTTTGAAAACATTGAAAATTACATTTGAGATGATATGAAAAGCTGGAGAAAAATTATTAGAAGCTTTTATGAATAATTTGAAGATTAAAAGAACATTGAAACAGATACAGTACTAAGTTGAAGACAGAAATGATATCAAAGAATTTAAAAGATAGCCAACAGAATTCGGAAATAATGAAAGGTGTATTAGAAATATAATGGGGAATATAAGAATATTAAAAGTAGTATTGTCAGTGATGTGAATTGTTCAGAAAACATTAAAAACACTAATTAAATACCTGTTAAGAATATAGAAACAAAATCTTTAAATGGTTTGAAGAATTTGGAGGCATTAAAAGTTGATAAAAAAAAAGATACTTAAATCATGAATATCTTTACGTATGTCAGCACCGTGAGGAGTGGAGACTCATGCTTGACGATAAGCAAAATTCGTCATTATACGTTACACGGAAATGCTTCTTGTGTGTGTGAGATAAACAGCTGCTTCACTAACCTGCGTCTGGCTTGTTAGATTAGATTACATCCATATGAAACGAAGTTCTCGCGCCACAGGATGGTTACAGGTCGTCGCATTTAAGGAAAAACGAGAAACAAAATGATGTGACTTGGTTGTGGAGAGAAGAAAAAAGAAATACACTTGCGAACACAGGGAAGAATTGCAAGAATGGAAGAAGAGTTTGGGCATCGGGACGATGTGGGGTATCAGAGGACGAAGCGGAAATAGATAAGCTGTGAGATGTGCGTTCTTAAAGAGTATATATATATATATATATATATATATATATATATATATATATATATATATATATATATATATATATATTTCAAACTATTCGCCATTTCCCGCATTAGCAAGGTAGCGTTAAGAACAGAGGACTGGGCCTCTGAGGGAATATCCTCACCTGGCCCCCTTCTCTGTTCCTTCTTTTGGAAAATTAAAAAAAAAAAAAACAAGAGGGGAGGATTTCCAGCCCCCCGCTCCCTCCCCTTTTAGTCGCCTTCTACGACATGGAGGGAAGTATTTCTTTTTTTTCCAAAAGAAGGAACAGAGGGGGCCAGGTGAGGATATTCCAAAAAAGGCCAAGTCCTCTGTTCTTAACGCTACCTCGCTAACGCGGGAAATGGCGAATAGTTTAAAAGAATATATATATATATATATATATATATATATATATATATATATGCAAAGGTTTCCGGACGCTTCCTGTGCATATATAATTTTCCTGACGCTTGCTTTACATATTAGGAAGAGAGTATCATTTGGAAGGATACGGACACGTCCTTAGGAAATGAAAGCAACCCAGCCACAACTATTGTCCACTTTATAAGTCATTATATTTATGGGACTTCATTATACTTTTTAATTCAGATTTCGTAATTGCATATATTAGACTTTACGCTGTGTACAGACACTATGAATATAGACATTATATGCATATTGTGTGTGTGTTTGTGTATTTATATATACACACACACACACACTGGTAATCCTTTTCCTGTTACAGTTGTGTTTCGCAAGGAGCAAGTCAGTTCCTGATTATATATATATATATATATATATATATATATATATATATATGTATATGTATATGTGTGTGTGTGTGTGTGTGTGTGTAATGTATGCATGTATATTTTAATCTATTGCTGTAAACTGTATTCCCATTCGTCAACGGAGGATTGCATCAGTAATACTACTGCAGTCCGCACGTTGGCGCTGGATCGGGTGAGGGTAAATACTATGATCTTTTCCACTTTGCCACAGTGTGTGTTATTATGAGGGCACTGATAATAGCAAATTATATGTACCCTGAAAATACCAAACGTTTATGGAAAAACATTTTTTTTTTTGAACCGTTCGGGGTCAGCTGATGTGTGTGTGTGTGTATGTGTATTTTTTTTTTCTGCTACTTTTCCCATGTTTACTGTCCTTTTGTGTCGTATTTTTGATAATGTTGTTAATGGAAACGTATCTTATGTGTCGTATATTATACTATTATAACTTTTAATGGAAACATAGAGCTTTTTTTATTTGTATGACTCTGCTGTGGTGTAGGAGATAAGATGGTGGGATGATTAACTTAATCACCTATATCCCATTGATCATATCTTTCTCTTATGTCAGAGTTGGAGTATTCTGATTAAGACATATTGACCCAGCCAAAAACATCTGGTATACCGTTTCGTCACTGATATTATTAATCATTGGTTCTTAGCATTATACGCATCTTTTATGTATATATATATATATATATATATATATATATATATATATATATATATATATATATATATATATATATATATATATATATATATATATATATATATATATATATATATTAATTTTCCAAAAGAAGGGACAGAGAAGGGGGCCAGGTGAGGATATTCCCTCAAAGGCCCAGTCCTCTGTTCTTAACGCTACCTCGCTAATGCGGGAAATGGCGAATAGTTTGAAAAATAGAAAGAATATATATATATATATATATATATATATATATATATATATATATATATATATATATATATATATATTGCTCAGAGGTAAAAAGGTCGAGTCGAAGAAATTCAAGACCCAAAGATCGAGCCCCAACCAGGATTGGATGTCTTCATGGCCCAGGAATTTTAATCTAAACGCTCCACTCCCGCCCACATGCGTGCGATAATTACTTATCGGTCTGGGGTGTTTTAAAGTGCAGCCTCTGACACTTGCTGAGAGGGCCTGGCTTTGTGTAGTGTTGGGTGGCTGAGATGTAAGGAGGTCGGTGCTAAGTCTTCCCCGATACTGTCTGTAGTAATATATGTCTCCCACCTTTACTGTTGTTTTTTTTCTATTGTGATTAATTAACGTATTACCCCGTGCAACAATGCGTCACTGATACCTCCTAATACGTTTTCTTTTCCTTATAATCTTTTCTTCACGTATCTATTTAGATTTGGAACTTAGGTTGCTATTACTGTCCTCTAGCAGATACCATCTTCGTAGGTCAAGAGGTCTATTACCTGGCCTTCTTTCGTACTGTCCTCCAGCAGATGACCTGTTCATAGACCATTAGGTCTTCTGTTATCTGTCCTTCCCTTGTACTGTCGTCACGCAGATAACTTCTTCCTAGACCAACAGGTCTTCTTGTTATCTATCCGCACCATTGTCTTATACCACCTGTCGTGTGTTATCTACCCGTACATTGCACTGTCCTGCAGCTGGTACCTCCGCCAGTACCACTTTCACAGTCACCAGAGTGGGGTCTTGTCCCTCTCTCAGCTCGTCAGCAGCAACACTCGGACAGTTCACAAGATCTCTCAAGTACCAAGAGATGGAGCTTCGTCTCCGTCATCGTCTCACATAGAGACATTATACTAGAATTGTCTCTCTCGTTTCCAGCCAGTAAATGGAACCACAGATGACACGGGATGAGTTTCCTTTGTGTACATAAACGGGGCGTTGAGTCCCTGAGCACGACGTACGACGACCCTTGAGCGCGATGGTGCGATTCTCGAGTACGGACGTTGCGACCGGTGACCACGACGGTGTGTGATGGGGTGGCCGTTGAACCGACCCGTAAAGTGCCAAGGGCAAATCTTCACGTCATCGTACCCAGGCGTCATCATGTCGTCCTCGAGGGTCGCACCGTCGTGCTCAAGGGTCGTGCGGGTCGTGCTCAAGCGTCGTACGATCGTTGTCGTACTTTCGTCTTCATTGGTAGTACTTTTATGCTGAGGAAACAGACACGAAAACGCTCCCTCTCTTCTTGTAGTTACTTAATTATTTTGAAAATTATTTGTCTAGGTTACTTTAAGAAGTAATTATTAAGTAATTCGTTTAGGATTAGCTAAACTAGAGTAGTTTTCACGGAAATATTTGTTCAGACTACCTGAACTTACGTTAGCCGACGTAAGCCATGTTATAGAAGACCAGGTCGTACAGTCGTGTTCGTAGGTCGTGCCGCTGCGCTCATGTCGTACCTTAGTGCTTCAGGGTCGTACCATTGTGCCCCAGGATCGTACCGTTGTGCTCCAGGGTCGTACCGTTGTGCTCCAGGGTCGTACCATTGTGCTCCAGGGTCGTACCGTTGTGCTCCAGGGTCGTACCGTTGTGCTCCAGGGTCGTACCATTGTGCTCCAGGGTCGTACCGTTGTGCTCCAGGGTCGTACCGTTGTGTTCAGTGGTAGTAGTACCATCATGATTTAAATGGTCGTTCGTTCTCAGGGGGTTCGTAACTTTAGTCACCGTGTCGTACCCTCGTGGTTCGTACCCACGTGTGTTGAAAAATAAAAAAGTTTAGAATACGGACTGTGGCCAGGTGGTGTTGAACAGTAACTAAAGAATATGTATACAAAAAAAGATGATGTTGAGCGCAACTCAGCGATTGAGAATTTCGAATTAAAAAAAAAACGGACTGAGAGCTAAGAAACCCAGAGCCTTCATCATCCGTGGGGCACGCCAGCAATGCTGTTACTTGCTTTGACGCAGGATTAAAACTGTTCACCTTATGATCTTTCGCGGAAAATTGAATCCACAGGAAAAGAACTTAACCAAATTCCAGTCTTTTACGTTGACGAAGTTCTGGGAAAAAAAACAAAAAACTTGTTAGGAAATTCGTAATGAACATTTTTCCAGGGGAAAAATATATATATATATATATATATATATATATATATATATATATATATATATATATATATATATATATATATTTGTGGTTATTCTCCTCACTGCAAGGGGAATACGAGCCCCCCTTAAGCCAGAAATGTTATTACTATCATATGTTACTCTCTCTCTCTCTCTCTCTCTCTCTCTCTCTCTCTCTCTCTCTCTCTCTCTCTCTCTCTCTCTCTCTCTCGTTTACAGCAGACGAATCACAGCCAACTAGGCCGGTTTTTTTTTTCCTCTTTTATGAGGTTGGTCGACCAAAAGGCTACCATCATATTTGCACTCTTAAATGAGCAGTTTGTACGAGATCAGAGTTTTTGCTACATTGCAACGTTCCGTATGCTTACTACTCTATCTTCCTTAGTTATGTATATATATATATATATATATGGTATACCGGGGCTGACGTGCTGTCAGTGGATTGAATCAAGGCATGTGAAGCGTCTGGGGTAAACCATGGAAAGCTGTGTAGGTATGTATATTTGCGTGTGTGGACGTATGTATATACATGTGTATGGGGGGGGTTGGGCCATTTCTTTCGTCTGTTTCCTTGCGCTACCTCGCAAACGCGGGAGACAGCGACAAAGTATAAAAATATATATATATATATATATATATATATATATATATATATATATATATATATATATATATATATATATAGGGGATAGGGGATAGGGGATTAAGAATACTTCCCACGTATTCCCTGCGTGTCGTAGAAGGCGACTAAAAGGGGAGGGAGCGGGGGGCTGGAAATCCTCCCCTCTCGTTTTTTTTTTTTTTTTCCAAAAGAAGGAACAGAGAATTGGGCCAGGTGAGGGTATTCCCTCAAAGGCCCAGTCCTCTGTTCTTAATGCTACCTCGCTAACGCGGGAAATGGCGAATAGTTTAAAAGAAAAGAAAGAATATATATATATATATATATGTGTGTGTGTGTGTGTGTATGTGCGTATGTATGAATGCCAGTCCCATTTCAGCGAGTTAGTATCACGAACAAATGAACAATGGCCTTATTTCCGCGCGTCCATTATCTAACTGTCATATATACTATAATGAAAAATGCCATCCATAGCCAGGGCCTGAAGGTTCATCACATGGTTTACCCTGACAGCTTCATATACCCTGATTCAGCCCACTGACAGCACGACGCTCCCCATATACCACATCGAACCAATTCATTCCATCCCATACACGCTCCTCACTCTTTATAATACATATACATATAATAGTACAAATGCATCTTACAATTACACATAGAGGTAGTAAGGTTACTCAGTCACTTTTGGTAATAAACAAAGTATACATAATAAACATAGGATTGCTACCACCTACACACCATTATAGAGCTTTCATTTACGGAAAAAAAAAGGAATATACTACAATTATTTGTAATGGGAGATAAGATGCATAGACAAAGACGAATTTTGCAAATAAATAATTTTAGAAGATTACCATTGAGAAACGTCTTGAAGACTTAAAAGATACAGTTAACAACAACTCATGTGCATGATTGTACGTCTCAAATTCAGAAAACTAGATTTTTTTTAGATTTCAGGAGACGCTGAAAGTTTTTCTTTTGACGTTTTAGTGACGTTGATTTATCTCTGGGGCGGCAACACCAGTGGCCCGGGGGTGTGTGTGTGGTGGGGGGTGTGGGGTGTTCATGAGCGTCATGTATGCCCAGGACCGGGCTCATGACGCGTGCAGGGGAGGGGGAGATAGTCAATCGCCGGTCTGCAGCAACGCCCCGCGGCCACAGCGAATTGGCTGAGTGCCGACTGCTGCTGCTGCTATTGCTACTAGTCTCGTTCGGGACTCGAACCCGGGCTAGTTATTAACAGCGGCGAGCCACAGTTTGTTACAGCGCTGTAGTGCGGAGCCGTGGCGCATCCAGGCCACAGCGAGGAAGCTTCTTTGTTGCCACTGTAACTACGAAGTTACAAAATACAGCGGGGCTGTAAGCGGCCTGTAATACTTCTCGAGCCAGTCTGCGACGGGTTTGGTAATGAATTAAAGACTTTTGGCGACGTTCCTCCATACTGTAAGTCAGCTCTTCGTTTTCTGAAATCTAAATTGTAATATATATATATATATATATATATATATATATATATATATATATATATATATATATATATATATATATATATATATATATATTGACATCACATAATGTGAATGAGAGTAATATTTTTTTTTAGTCGATGTATTGAGTAAACATGTTGGGTGTTTGGAATATGGATGTGACGTGTCATGTTGAAGACAAAGGACTGGTGTTAGATGTTTCGCTGTGCCAAAGAAAATCATGAATTTTGACTTGAGTCCAGACAGAAAAGGTTGTGTTTAAGAACGTCTTAGGCTTCCTGGAAATAAAGACGAAGAAGAAGAAGCCTGTTGTCTCTTTGCCAATGTTCTGTGAACTCAGCAATTATCCGAACTGATGAAACATGTTGCTGAAGGACGGGGGGAAAAAAAACACACATCAAAGCGTTTGATCTGTTTAGAGAGCTCACGGCGAACTATAACTGCATTTCCAAAATGCAGTTGTGAATCCATTTGGCACTTGTGAAGGAGAGAGGCAGGTGACCTTCCTCGTGACAGAATGCCTACATAACCTTTCCCCAGCCTCGACCTGGTAAACTGAAACTTTCGAAAAAGAAACAATTTTCATCGTTACCAAAACTGCGAGGGACGTGGAAGTGTGCATACAGAAGATTATTGAGACATTACTGTAAATTCGTTTTTGGTATATTGGGAGGAGAGTTCAGGAAATAATCACATCAGGAAGGTTAGTATATTTCTTTTAACAGACGAAGCCGTGGATGATCTATCAGTGATACAAGCCCCTCGGTGTGATTGTAAGATACTGCTGTATTACACTGAACAAGATTTGACGCATTAAGAATGACAGTGTAACTGAGTGTGGTGGAGCAGTTACCATGGCGAAGACCAAGGAGGTACTTGTGATGAGTGCGAGGCAATCCTCAGAATTAGACTGGACTTGAAGCTAGCAGTGCTTGCGTCAACACCAGGTAACAATGAAGATGGTGAGGAGGATTGTGTAACTAGGGCAGGGTTTGTGAGTCATTCCACTCCCACCTCTTGCAATGTCAGGTACACACACACTTCATATTAACATGATATTTTTAAGAAATCGTGAAACTCACATTCGGTGAAGAATACATCCTGTGTGTAACGCTTAAAGTTTACGTTTGGTTGCGAACATGGACTGTATGTAACGCGAAGGCTACATTGGCTTGGAAACGAAGACTATGAGACGTGGATCTCTGTTGATATAAAAGACTATGAAACTTGACACTTTGTTGGTTTGAACATTCTTCCAAAGGACTGGTCTTGTAAACAATGTTGTTTAGAGCTTTGGGCTGTGGAGAAGAGCTACTCAGAGTACAGACATTGTGTGACACTAGATGCATAACCGTGGAAGCTGCGGTGAGGCGTTTGTTTTCGTGAGAGGAAGGACACACATTTCTTGTTGAATCGGTGAGGACGTCTGAAAAATTGGTGCGATGCTGCATTGCTGCACAGTATACAATGTGGTCCAATCAGTAACTTGTCCATGCTCTAATTACAGCCTGTATTACAGTGGTTACAGAGGCAGTTGGAAGTTCTTCAGTGAGACACCAACCCGTGGACGAAATTTTGTTAAGTACCTCCGCTACTCTGATTCCAGCAGCCAAAACAGATCCATTGATCACTGATGTTCCATACGCTGATGCAAAATCGAAAATTAGATTCGAATGTGCGGAAGACTCTTGAGCATTAAGACTCTTACCGTGAAAGACTGTGAGGGTAAATTTCCATCAACGACACACGTCGTCGCCTTTTATTTCCCCCCTTTTTCTTGAAACTGTAGGAGCACCGAGTGGCAGACGCTTGTGAGAGTTTTTTTAAAGAAAATTGTCTGTGTTTTCGGTTTCCGTGTGCTTGAGAACTGCCGACGATCGCAAGACTCGAGTTCCGCGGAAGTAATTAGTTTCCAAATTGGGACAGATCGATTACATTTCTAATCAGCGTCGCCATCTGTCGCTAATTAAGTGATCAGAAACTACATACAGCCGAGAATTGCGAGATAGATGTTGCACATAATGACACTGTGTTGATGAATCTTCCCTGGGATGTAGTAACCTATAGCAATATATATACATATATAATATATATATATATATATATATATATATATATATATATATATATATATATATATATATATATACATGTGTATGGGGGTGGGTTGGGCCATTTCTTTCGTCTGTTTCCTTGCGCTACTTCGCAAACGCGGGAGACAGCGACAAAGCAAAATTTAAAAAAAGCGCACACACACACACCACACACACACACACACATATATATATATATATATATATATATATATATATATATATATATATATATATATATATATATACACACTGCTTCCTGTTGCTGTCAGGGATCTTAAAAACCAGCAGAGTGCTGTGGACTGAACTGTGTAACCGTCTGGTAAAAGCTCTTATACTGTCATTTCCACCAGCCGAAGTGATCTGAAAAAGGACAGGAAAAAAAAAAATGTTTTGCCAGTCATGTTAATTATCATATCACGAGAAGAGCTAGTGGGCCTCACTTCGAGTAGCATGTTAAAAGTAACGAGACAGATGATGAATTAACGTTTAAACATGATGGCATTATTATTGTTATTATTATTATTGTTATTATTAGTAGTAGTATTGTTATTGTTATTATTATTATTATTATTATTATTATTATTATTGGTAGTAGTAGTAGTAGTAGTAGTAGTAGTAGTAGTAATAGGAGTAGTGGTAGTGTTTCCTCCAGTAACTATTCTCACACATTCACCAAAGTGCTTAATGTGTTTCAAGAGATATTTTGTAATCTAGCGACTTTTTTTTTTGTTTTGCTACTTTCCAAGTATTTCCTTTAGCGCTATTTCGGCCCTTGTGGGTTGGCAACGCTGGTATGAGGTCGGTGCCGGACAAGCGGCTCAGAAGCGAAGGACAAAGGAAGGAAATTGGGCCTCTTAATGTTTTCTTTTTCTGTCGTACGGAGGGGACGAATTCCTCTCAAGACTCATCTTCCTCGCGAGATTTCATGTGTTATTTGCGGAGATTTGTGGGTGAAGCAAGAAAGGGACCAGCCAGGGGGGTTCGGACCTCGGCCTCCACCGTGGATCATAGAATTATTTGAGGTTTTCCAAGGGTTGCGGGATGGTGTTGCTGTATCATGCTCGACCACGGGCCTTAATGGTGAGCACGGAGGAGGAGGGTGTCTCCACAGCGGCGGCGAGTGAGCGGAGGGAGTGCTGGGACCTGCGGCAACCCAAAGTCGCGACGTTCCACAACACGGGAGAAGCCTGGTAAGATGGGCGTATAAACGCTACCTGAAGACGCGACCTCTTACTATGGGCGTATAGACGCTACCTGAAGACACGACCTCTTACTATGGGCGTATAGACGCTACCTGAAGACACGACCTCTTACTATGGGCGTATAGACGCTACCTGAAGACACGACCTATGGATGTAGGACGTGAAGGGCAAGGTATAATGTGGCTTGTGTCTCACATGTAAGCCGCACGGAAATTGATAACGAGTTACAGAAGTGTCTCGTGTTGAACGGTTCGTGATATTGTAATTCAGAAAAAAATAGAATGCACTTGGTAGCCTAAAATTGGGGGAAAATAGACTTAGGTTAGGTTAGGTTAGGTTAGGTTAGGTTAGGTTAGGTTAGGATTTGTGATGTTTGAGATTAATGGTGCTTAGTAATGATGATGCTTCTAACTATCATGGTCATACCTTTCCGGCAGAAATAACATTTTTGATCATCATAATTATCAAACTATATCTCCCTCCTTTTTTTTCTCCTTTATTCACACAATCGTGTGTATCGTGTGTGGATCTTTGTTCGTTTCCTATTTCCACTTACTGGAGAGTGCATACAGACTTCCATAAAACATTTATGGAGCCTATTAGATGAACTTAATTATTCTCCCATTACCTATTTCCATTCGCTTGAAAGTGTATTCAAACCTTCGTGAAACAGCTACGAAACCTATTAAACGAACTTAATAATTATAGAAGCTTATCGAACCATCTTTACTGACTACCCTTCCCAGTGATGGCTGTAAAATGCGGTTTATTAATATATATATATATATATATATATATATATATATATATATATATATATATATATATATATATAGGGAGCGGGGGCTGAAAATCCTCCCCTCCTTTTTATTTCCAAATGGAACAGAGAAGGGGGCTAAGGGAGGATATTCCCTTTAAGGGCTCAGTCCTCTGTTCTTAACGCTAACGCGGGTTAAGGCAAATATGTATAAAAAGAATAATATATATATATATATATATATATATATATATATATATATATATATATATATATATATATATATATATATATAACCAGTCAGTAACATTACAGATATTCTGTGCGTCAGCGCCGTCTATATATCTCTAACACACACATAGCCCAAACTTATGTGTAATTATACGACATTTCATATGTAGACATCTCTTTCGTTTTTGGTTTTGATTAAAGACTGTATCTAATGTCAGTCTCAAATGACATACCAACCAAGGTGGCGGGACCACAGCCCCGTATACCAGTCGCTGGTTATCTCTCACTCTCCTTTTCCCCCCCTCCTCGTTCCTTCTGATGGAAGAGAGACTCTCTGACCATAATAAGTGACCAGAGAATATAAATGAAATAGCCCGTGAGTAACTGCGGTGGACTTTTCCGTAAGATTTACTACAATTAATTAATGAAAAAAAGAATATACAATGAATGTTTAATATACAATGAATGTTTAATATACTATGAATGTTTAATATACAATGAATGTTTAATATACAATGAATGTTTAATATACTATGAATGTTTAATATACAATGAATGTTTGATATACAATGAATGTTTAATATACATTTTTTTCTTCCTTCTCCACTGCCGGACGTACATTGCTTTTAATACTGTTTTATGAAAAGCAGAGGAAATAAAACGTATGCTGGACGAATATTTCCTGAACACTTGTGAATTAATGAATCAAGTATATATATGTATTTGCGTACAGTATCTATCATATATATATATATATATATATATATATATATATATATATATATATATATATATATATAAACCAAGCGACAGACAAACTAGTATGGTATTCAGTATTAAAGCTCTGGGAGTGAGTGCGGTGGGCTAGGAGATCGCTGGCAGGTCTGGGTCCCCCTGACTAGCTTGCTGGCGGGCGCACGGTGGTGCTGGCGGACCCCTCGGCTCCCTCACCAGTGGGGCGGCTCGCCCCTGCTACTTGGGTACCAAGGTTTACCCTCACCAATATCATTTCAAAATTTACAAACTAGAAAGAAAAACCCACGACGGACAGACGCACTCACTGTATACTAGCGCAAGGCATGATGAGGTATATATAAACGTGACTCCGGGGTTCGGTTCCCGGCTAAAGCGGTGTTGCAGGTAAGAGTTCACGTTGATGTTTTATTAACATATCTAACAAGATGGCGGACGAGAGTCAGAGCCCGCGGGACATGGCACCGCATACGCGCCCTCATGTTCGAACTGATCCCGGAATATCCTGACATTACAGAGACGATTTGCTGGGTACAAGGCATTTTGATCTGGGGTTCATTGTAGTTAGGACATAAGCAGGATATCCGTAGTTTATATATATATATATATATATATATATATATATATATATATATATATATATATATATATATATATATATATTGTTTCTGGGGATAGGGGAGAAAGGATACTTCCCACGAATTCCATGCGTGTCGTAGAAGGCGACCAAAAGGGATGGGAGCGGAGAGCTGAAAATCCTCCCCTCCTGTTTTACTTTTCCGAAAGAAGGAACAGAGACGCGGGCCAAGTGAGGATTTTTTTTTCCTCTGAGGCTGTCATCTGTTCTTGACGCTACATCGCTAATGCGAGAAGTGGCGAATATGTATGAGGAATGATATATGTGGCCTATGTTGTCTTTTCCTAGCGCTACCCCGCTCGCATGAGAGGGAGGGGGTTGTTATTTCATGTGTGGCGGGATGGCGACGGGAATGAATAAAGGCAGCAAGTATTAATTATGTACATGTGTATTTATGTATATGTCTGTGTATGTATATAGACGTATACGTTGAATGTATAGGTATGTATATGTGCGTGTGTGAACGTGTATGTATATACATGTGTATGTGGGTGGGTTGGGCCATTCTTTCGTCTGTTTCCTGCGCTCCCTCGCTAACGCGGGAGACAGCGACAAAGTATATATATATATATATATATATATATATATATATATATATATATATATATATATATATATTATATATATATATATATATATATATATATATATATATATATATATATATATATATATCTTTTCTTTCTTTTCTTTCATACTATTCGCCATCTCCCGCATAAGCGAGGTTGCTTTAAGAACGGAGGACTGGACCTTTGAGGGAATATCCTCACCTGGCCCCCTATATATATATATATATATATATATATATATATATATATATATATATATATATATATATATATATATTAACCTCAGCTTTAAAGGTGAAAAGTATTGCCCACGTATCTCTTGCTACGGGGGTGGCACTAGGAGGCTGTTAATCTTTCCCTCCTGTATTACTTTCCAAGAGAATGTATAGATGAAAGAACCAAACCATATTTTGTTTTTTCCGTTGAGGCTCAATTTTCTATTCTGGACGTTCTTTAGTTCTCGCGGAGTATGGCGAACGTATGAAAGATAAAGAATATACATACATATATATATATATATATATATATATTATATATATATATATATATATATATATATATATATATATATATATATATATATAATGTTTCTGAAAGGTATTATATATTTTTGACATTTGAATTAATGAAGGAGAGGTTGTTCATGGCTTATTGTCGAGTTGAAGCATCTGTTGTGCATTGTTTGTGAAAATGCTCGTTCCCGCCTCCATCATTTTTAGAAAATGGAAGCACAGCGAGAAATTACTTACATCTTTATCTACGTTTTTGAGACATTGTTAACCTGAATGCACATGAATACATAGTGACTCGATTTTATAGTAATATTTCCTTTTTGCTTCTCTGAGATAGAAAAAATAAGACTTATATCTCACTGATTTATTGCAATTCTCATTTTCAACGCGTTCATCAGCTGCTCATCATTTGATGTAAACAAATTATACCTGAAAACCTAAGTTGAATAGGCACTCTACCATCACAACGATATTAATGGAGTAATTAAGAAGCAGTTATACGTGAACGAGTTTCGAATTCGGGATCAATATTTTCAACATTAGGAATGCTTCATCATGTGTTTACGTTACGCCCGCTAAGCTGATTCGAAATTTCATCTTTCACTCCACTTCTTGTACACTCATTCTCGTCCAGACGTTAAGTTCGTCTATGCTAATTTTCCAGCCATCTGGACTTAGCAAACTCTTCGATTTTCACTCGTTGGTAAGTCATTTACAACGCATAGGAGACACTTATTTTCTATCAAAACTTCATCTGTAAAATACAATAACTGATGCATACATACCTTGATATATCTTCAACATCAAATTCATTTCATTTACAACTTTGTCAGGTCGAGTTTCGTAATGGGGAATTTATTCATGGAACTAATAACACGTAAAACTGTCAAATAATTTTACAGTAGGTTTGATAATCATTGCTTTCTGTAATGCTAAAGGCAATCAAGAGAGGCTTGCGAAGTGTCATGTAATTGTTCTGAAATAGATATAATAATAAAGTTTTATTGGAATTAGATACCTCTCAAAGTACTGTCATTAGTAAAGATTATATAGACTGGTCAGCACAGTTGTATGTGCACCAATGAACGAGATAACGTAGCAGCGATCGCAGATGAGTTCGTTACAGCGTGCCAGCGAAAGCAGGAGATACACCTCGTAGAATTTCTTGGTTCGTGGACGTTAGTTGGCGACATCTGCCAACTATTGAAATATTCTGTTTGGCCATCTAAAGCTATATAAGTACGCGCGAGACTGCTCTCTGTCAGTTCTAAGGTTGTTTAGAGTGAGATATAAAGCTAATACTCTAAGTGACATGGAATATAATACAACTCGAACGTAGCGAGAGAGCAACGAAGTATCTAAAACTTTTAGAATGCTCGATGAGTGGCCTCCTTGCAGACTCAGACTTCGAGAACCAATCAGCGGTTAGTGTACGTTTGGCAAGCGTGGAGGGAGGACGTACTCAGTTAGTTTGTGTTCGCGTGCTGTGCTATTTACTTGCCCAAAATCCGCTGTTCGTGTTAGTTGGCTTCTCATTGGTTTGATTGTGATAGCCAAGTGTTCAGGTGAAGTAAAGCAATCTGTGTCAGTGGCTATTGATGTTGCATCTGATTGATAAGACCAGTGTCGGAACAAGTTTTTCTTGCAAGAAGTTTAGGCCCGCGTACGAACTCTGCAGAACATCCAGTGAAGAGATTTGAGTATTTTTGTTTCGCGTTTGCCATGCACGGGACTACTCTTTTGTTTTGATCATGGGTTATGAAGTGAGGTAAGTGTTCGGACACATTTTTTCGCAGTTATTTTAGCAGCTTAAAATCGCCAGCAAAAAAAAAGTTTCTGCAACTCGCCTCGTGTTGGAAAAACTTGGTTTGAAGTTTGGTAGGTGATCTTCACTCATTAATATGGCCACATCCTATGAACTGCCATCTCTTATGTGTGCTGTAGGTGACAAGTGTCAGTTGAAGGGATTGAGTAGACTTGGTTAGAATTCACCGACGGTTTTCATACAACTGTCGATGATGAAACATTATCCCGGGAGTTTTAAACACAGGCGACAGTGTGAAGTAACCTGCGCTTAATTGTTAGCAGTTCGTTATACGATATGAGAGGTAATTGTGAATAACGATGGTGCCGGTGAATATCGCCAGTGATTGCCAGGTGGTAACAAGGTGCTTAGAGACTTAATGACTAGTCCGTAATAGCCAATAGCTAATTTATGGTCAGCTGGGGACAGAATTTGTCTATGATATACCTGGGCACTTGTAATTAACATGGTTATTTCATTTGAAAAAAAGATTCTAACGAACTATCGAAAACGTTACGTACATGCAGATTGCAGTTATGAGACAAGCTATATAGTCTGTTCACGTGAGAACGAAGGTTCGTAATGTTTAAAAGATTATATGTTACATAAGGCACTAGGTATTCCAAAAAGCCCAGTTCCACTGTTCATTACGTTTCCATTACTTTTATTTGAATCACCTGCTCTACTGCTGTCAAAGCTCATAATGCAAGTATCTCGTGAACACGTAACTCCTGTAGCTAGTGCATAGCTTTAAAAGCTCGTTGATATGTATGAATTACATACTCAGCTAGGTATATAAAATGTTTATGCTTTGGTGAATATGTTTTTGTAGTTTCATTCATTCATGATCTGATTTTAATTACCCTCTCTAGCCATTAAGGTTGGCCGCTTAACTAAGTGTAAGCTTAAACATTGATTTAAGAAAATGAGAGCAAGGTTTTGATAAATTACTGCATATCATTTCTGCTCCTTATATTACGGAAATTTATAGTTACATGTGTATGGTTATTTTGACGAAATTAATTTATTTTCATTTATTCACTCATAACGTGACTTGAAAATGCCGCTGAGAAAAGTTTAAATTGGTTATGAATATTCGTTTTGCTAAGATGACATATTTCAGCAAATGTATTAGCAGTCTTTCAGGTGAATTATATAGGGAGGCATTATTAGACTTTAGGCCAAGATAGTTTGCATCTAACATAGTCCTGTATGAGAGAAATACTCGAAATGGACTGTCTAGGAGGTTTCCAACAGTGCATCTGCTGTGCTGTGTGTAGTCACTTCGACAGTGCGCCTGAGCCGTTTCATCCGAGTTCAGGAGGACGGGGAAACGTGAAATAAACACTGTAATATGATTACGAACAAGGAAATCATGTTAGGCTCCCCTAATGGCCCAGCTGAGAGCGAGGTGAGAGAGGGCGATCGTTGCCGTAATATAATTTAACCTCCGTCTTTGGAGTGTTAACTCTTAATGATTAGGGTCTTGGCGTCTTCAGTGCTATGCAACATAAGTAAGGAAGAATGTCCACCATGATGCAGGTTGTAAGTAATCCATAACTTTGTAAACCATATACAAATGAGATTTCAGGACCCTTGTTTTCGAGCTTATTTTATCATAGC
The DNA here is from genome assembly GCF_036320965.1 of Panulirus ornatus. Lineage (NCBI taxonomy): Eukaryota > Metazoa > Arthropoda > Malacostraca > Decapoda > Palinuridae > Panulirus > Panulirus ornatus. The sequence continues at coordinate 3,780,269 of NC_092276.1, forward strand.
TCTTTAACGTTATTGATTTTTGTGCCTTTGATGAAAATGTAAGTTGGTAGTGTCGATGACTTTACAGTAAAACTTGCTTCACAGGTACTTGTATATAAGAAACGAGAGAAGTGTTCTATATGCTAATGTTTTGCCAGAATGTTAGGAAAACGATGTTGCCGTATGAAGTAAGTTTACCATCTTTCAAACGTACAGTATTATTTTTCTTAGTATGTGTTGAAGTATTTCATATGAAATATAATCGATTCCCAGACGTGTTGGTACCATGATGTGCAAAGGCCAAATGCATTGCAGTTTTCGTTTTACGTTCTGTTAACATCTGAGGCCTGGGGAAGAAAAGAATTAGTTGCAGTATGTTTCAAAACAATGTGAGCTCCTGAGAGCTTTCTTGCCGCCCTAATTAACTTTAATTCGACGAAAATATTAATTGTCCAGTCGTTTGTGTAAATAATATGACATAAGTCGAGTAATCGAGTACTTATATCCATATGCATTTTTGACGTGTTGAAACGGTTAGCGTTCCTGGCCGTGACGCATAGGTTCGAATCGTGGATGCCACAGTCGGTCCACAGTCAACCCAGCTGTTCATCCATAAAATGGGGTCGATAGAATGGGTACCTGGCTCAGGCTATCGTATATATATATATATATATATATATATATATATATATATATATATATATATATATATATATATCTAATGGTATGGCCTCAGCTGCCCGTGCCGTCTCAGATAACATAAATAAATCATGTACCCTAGGTGTAAATTTTTTTTTTTTACGATGGCAGGTCTTAGATTACAGTAGGTTGGGTTGTCTTCCCTTGTTTACAAACCAGGCTCAGGATGGGTTCGCTCGCTTGTGCTGTAATCTGTGTCACATCTAAGGCGATGATCACCACCTCTTGCTTGCTCTTGGTCCTTAAACTCAGCTTTGTACAAGCCGGTCCGAAGCGCATCTCACAAATTCTAGCTAAGCCGCATCTCGGGTAGGAGCGATTCCCTTGTGAGGCGTATCTCCCTGTCCCTGTACAGCATCTCAAATGAATGGACATAGTGAGTCCATTTTATTGTAGGTTTATTTGTGGGACGCATCTGGGTCAACGGTTGGATTATTTCGTATCTACAGTAATAAAGTCTTGGCTGTTTTTGTTGGTCATAATTTATCATTTTAGGATCTCGGTGATGTTATGCCTAACAGCAAAAATTGTCGGTGAGTTTTGTTACTATGATATTGAAGTTAATGTGTAAAAGGTATCGGTCCAACCTCTGATTTCCTTTTGAGACCTCACACGTCCGTCTTGCTGTTTGAGACTCACTAATGGGATTGAGGTGGAGAAGTTTCCCATACTAATATCGACCCTTTAATCCTTTTAAGCACGGAACATGTTTGTAAATCCTAATACTTTTATTTTCTTGTGAGAGAGAGTCTTATAGTTTTATTTTTTGAGGTAGTACCTTTGTTTTTATTGTTCTCGAAACATTCTTGTAATAGAGTGTATCATGCCACACCAGTGAAACGATAATGTGTAATACGGACTGATTACTGGATTTAATTCTTAATTTCCATGTCTTTTTAAACGTATACTCAGACAAAGGACAGCATGGATGAAGGTTACGTGGCTGGGGGTAGGCGGAGGCAAGTATAGAGCGCACAGGGGTTACAAAACTTCGGCGTTGGAGAGGCGGCGTTGGAGAGGCTTCTGGAGCTGAAAGTGGAAGATTAAGAAGGTGCGCATCAGCTTTAAACGAGCGTAATCCAGCTGGTGCGCTAATGCTTCACACACGTGCACGCGCGCGCATGGACAGGCACGTACGGAGGAGTGTAAGGGTGAGATCACGTGGTAGGTGGCTACCACTGTCCTGCCGTGGGCGGTGCTGTAGTGGTGGTGGTGATGGTGGGGAGAGGGAGTCTAGGTTGATGGAGGTTAGTGAGGTGGGGCAGATTGACTGATAGTGTGGGGCGCCGGCGTCATGGTAGTGTTGCATTCCCTGGCTAAATTTTCTATTTCGTTGACCACCACAGAGTATAAAGGAAAACCTGATTGTAATATGTTGTGCCAGACATGACGTGGGGAATGTACATGGGGGGGGGGGAGTAGATGACTTGCAGGTGGTGGAGAGATTCCGAAATCGAGTTTACAAAAACGAAAAAAAATAGAATAAAAATGTAGCTTGGCCCGTGTTTGTTACGAATTTTTGTCTCCCCCAGTTAATTGATTGGCGATCATTCCATTATCAACGCACCGTAATCAAACACTCGCATGCCTCTAGTGGTTGTAAATCTATTTAACCGCTAATGAGAAGATGAGCAGAAACGGTACCCCTCACCCTCCCCCCAACTAAGCCACCTCTCCCACCAGGCCCTCCCCCTCCACCACACATTGTTCTGCCTCTCCCGAAATGTTATGATGGAAGGCTGCGGCAACGGGCATGGCGGCAGACGGGACCAGGCTCACCCCCTGGGACCGACGGACTGACACGCGGACATACGCTCCGTGTCGCTGCGCACGGAAAGTGCATCTGCTAAATAAGTTTTACACGTCGATCACATAGTGGGGTGGTCGGAGACACGCCGCCCGGGTCCTTCTGTTCGCTACTCCTCGAGACTGGGAACTTGGACGGCCGCCTCAAGTTTGAGTGACTGCCTCCGTTATCGCCAGAGCGAATTCAGGTTACGAATGCGCGCGCTTCGCACTGGGGTGCTGTTGTTGCTCAGTACAGCCTGCGCCGAGCTATGTCTGCCTTCCAAGACTGGACCCCCCCAAAAAAAAAGAATAATGATTTTATTGCTCTCTGGCCCACTAGTGCCGAAGAAACAATATGGATGCGTTAGATACTGCTGTTTCTGAATATGGGCAAATAAATAATGTACATGATCAGTCGGGGGTGTGTTTAGGGGAGGGGGTGACTTAGGTTTTCCAGGCCGCGGCCTCAAACATTCTGACAGTTCTTAGGAACAGCAGTGCAGCTTGATGCGGCTCTGAGCTGTGTGGGCAGAGGAGCCTCTGAAACCTTGTTGCTAAAGTATATATATATATATATATATATATATATATATATATATATATATATATATATATATATATATATATATATATACAATCTCTCTGTTCTTGAATTTCTGCGTTGCTCAGTATACAATTATTTGATGATGAGGATGATGATGGGAGAACACAACCGATTTCGTGAGCTGGATATTTGTATCTTTCTGATTTTATTTATGGGGTCACTGCCTCGTATTGTAGTTATTTGACAAAATCAAACGAGTCTATGGTGGTAATTGTGTGTCTTGGTGACTAGGCCTTCCAGGATTTCCCTCATATAATATATGCATGTCCTGCCTTCGCTCCAGGTAATATAGTCAGTGTGGGCTGTCTTCGTACAGGTCCCAACTCAGCAGTTTTTCATAACTTTAAAGATGATCTGAACACACACCAGTGTACCAGTTTGGAAAGCATAAGTGGTTTGAAAACTCGTCAGTAGTTTTACCTGGCGCCTTGTGTAAGTTTGCCTACTCCAACTTAGCCATAATCTATTATAACAACTTGTTAGTTGAAGATTAAGTCGCAGCTGAGACGGCACGGGCAAGCCTGAGCCAAGTACCCATTCTATCGACCAACCCCTAGGGGTGGATGAACAGCTGGGTTGACTGTGGACCGACTACCGCAACCAGGATTCAAACCTATACGCTCGACCCTGGGTGGCCCGGGAATGCGTTTTGTAATAAGTATCTGATTTTATCTTCATTTTTCCAGTAGCAAAAGAATTGAAACTCCGATGAGCAGATCATTATTATTATCATTATTGTTATTAGTATTAGTAGTAATATTTATTATTATTATTATTCAGTGACCCACTGTAAGGCAAGATTGATATCTGATAATAGTGGCTCAGTGTCTTTCAGAGAAGAGATTTCCTCACTTATCATGGTACATCTGCAGACTGCAAGGGATGATACGAAGCTGTGGTTTGATTACACATGCCAGACGTGAGATGGAGAAACTACAGCGATATGGTATTCGGTACACTTTTGTGACCGTGGTCATTTCAGATAGTCCAGAACGTTATTTACTTCACACCGATGCAGCTAGATGATAGTGGGTAATATTTATCATTACAGTTGTTTGCACTAATGTTAGACTTTAGTAATGTGAGGGGAAGCATATCCACATCCCATGTTCTGTTATCGTATGTAACCTAACGTGTCTCTCTTTCTTAAGAATTTCAAGTGCGGATATTGCTACCGTTTAGAACGATCATAAATGGTATGGATTAGCATCGGATCTCTGGCGCTCAACAGAACCCAAGGGGGACCTTCCACGACAGAGCGATGAGGACAGCGTCCCACGCTTCGACCATAGCGACCCCGCATCGCTATCGACATGCCACAATTTACGTGGAAAGTCGCCCGATAAACCCGCGTCTCTCCTCCACTCCCAGTTCTTTTATTTTTTTTTTCCAGGCATGACTGATATGATATGTTCCTTTGACTAATGCGATTGCATCCGTATGTCGTCACAGTATGCTTGGGAGGGAATGCTTTGGCCCTGAGATCATCACATGGCCGCTTCCCGTCTTATGAGCCCACACCACCACCACCACCCCTACGTGAAGCCCAATCCCGATGTCTCTCCGGTGGTGCAACGGCCGATGTCACCAAGATAAGAGGTGGGCGGGTGCTTGATCATCTGGGGCGATATGCATGGTGATATTGGCTGAGCTGGCGAGTCATGGGCATCTCCATTATTTACGTCGAGCTAATGGTAATCAGATACCTCTCCTACCACCACTTATTTACTCACCAGACACCGCTGCGCTACGCCTCACCCCTCCACCTTTAGAGCGCCTTGCCACACTGGACAAAAAGAGGTCGTAGCTTTTCTTTTAGATACTATTTTCGGTGTCGTGGACGCTGGGAGCGTCGTAATGGTGCTGGACGCGCTACCCGGACCTTACTGCTGTCTCTGGCGTTGCCACGCGTTTCATAAGACAGCCCAGCGTGGATTCTCCACCACTGTGTCTCCGAGGAGCTGGTGAAGGACTTGACCCCGCCCGGCTTGTTGCTTTCCGTGTACGGGTTAGGCGGCGAGGAAGGTGTAACGGTGGTGGCGTTCTGTTGGTTGTGGCTAATAGTGGGAGTGTGGTAGCCTAATGAGGCTGGGTCGGTGGTGGTGGGAAGTGTACCGCAGTGGACCCATAGGAACTCCACTGCTGGTAGAATGGGTGTGGGTCAGGTAGGCCTTTGTTCCTCTTAGTTTTTAATGCAGTTGGAGTGTTGTTGTGTACCGTGTTTTCTTCTGTAAATTATCTTTTCGGATATCTTTGAGTTGTATCTCCTTTACCGAGGATTTGCTCCGTACATTCTTCCATCTTCGTGTATTCGTCTTATTATCCGGATCGTCTCCCCCATTTCACGATATCTGTTCCATCTCTCTAAGGAATTTCTCGTGCGCTATTCTGTCTTCAGTACCCCTGATCTTATGTGGCATCTCTTTCATTTTCTCATCGCATTTTTCTTTAATGTTTTTGTTTCGTTTTTGGTGAATTTTTTTTATGTACTCTTTACCTGTCTGTTAAATCTGCTTCCCTTTCTTATGTCATATGTACTTTCTTCAATGTTTTTGCTGCCCATGCTTACTTTTTTCATCATTGTATTGTTTCTGTTGCCATGCTTCTGTATATACTTTCCCTGGTTTAGTTCCCTTTTTCTTTTCATTACGTGTTACTAGTGTCATCAAGTAGACGCAGACTGTTTTGAGCATCAAACGTAAATCCCGGAAAATTGGTCACCCAGAGAGCAGCTGCACGACGGTATGACCCGACCTGACCCGACCCATAACGGTCAGGTCAAAGGTCTTGTCACCATGCCCAAGGGTCGTTAATGTCATGCTGAAGGGTCGTGCCGTCGTGGTGAAAAGGTTTCCAAACTTTTCCCGTGGGCCCCGAAGAGTAACGCTATGTATAATGGGGGAAAATGTTCGTCTGGTACGGAACTAACGAAAAGAAAAAAAAAAGGTCAGAATTGAAAACGTAACTGGGATTTTATCAAAATTGAAAATGGTTACTGGGATTATTATTAGAAGTAGATAAAAGATTGAGGCGTGTGGTGATGTGCTGTGGCTTTTGAGAATACAAGAAAGGAACTGAGGAGTGAGTATTGGAAGAGGAATGGTGGATTTGATGTGACGAACTCAGTCACAGAAGCATGATGAATGATGTAAGTAGAACACACTGTCTCTTCTTCCAAGCCTGATATTAAGGCCTTGTAACAATGAAAAGATCACTTCATTACATAATTGTTAATATGAATGCCAAGTCACATCCATGGAGTTCAAGGGTGCATCTGTGTTTGTGACATCTATCCCGCTTTACAGTAAGTATTTTCCGTTTCGTCTTATCTTTGTGGTAAGTGGAAATCTTTCAAGAAAGAAAACGCCGTGTTGGTGTTACAAACGGACGTTGCCAGATAATGGCGTCACATTTTCTCTTTTTACTCTGTGTGTGTTATTAAGAAACTAGCATGCGTAGTGGTAATATCTTTAGAATCAAGTACAATTTGTAAAAGGTGTTGGGCGTTTTGGAACACGAAGATGTAGAAATTTTTGTTTTCCCACACATAGAATAATAGAGGCTACAAATAGATCTTGTCCGCCCAACTTTTCGAATACCGATGGAAGCGAAATTAAAACTTTTTCAAACTATATTTTGGGTACATGTCTGCACACCCGTGTGTTGGAACATTTGTGGCCCAGGATGCAGCAGCTGGACGCCAGCCCTATCTTCCTAGATCTTTAAAGAGGTGTGATGCCTACCTGTAAAAAAAAAATATACACAGTATTATTTCACCGGATTGTGGTGTATGGTAACGCTTGTTTACCAATGGCTTCTTAGCTACGCCTCTTCCTTGTATATCAACTGACTGTTCTACGTTTTCTATCTCATTCTTTTATCTCCCCTGACGATGTGATCATTACACGAAAGTGCACTTGGGAACTTATCTTGTTTCATTTTCCTGTGGTTTTATGCATGTACTAGATCACGCTCTCCACTGTGACCTCTTGCAATATATATATATATATATATATATATATATATATATATATATATATATATATATATATATATGGAAAGCTGTGTAGGTATTGTATATTTGCGTGTGTGGACGTATGTATATACATGTATATGGGGGTGGGTTGGGCCATTTCTTTCGTCTGTTTCCTTGCGCTACCTCGCAAACGCGGGAGACAGCGACAAAGGAAAAAAAAATATATATATATATATATATATATATATATATATATATATATATATATATATATATATATATATATATATAACGTATGGTAGCCTTAGGCTCCGGATGCTCATGTTTTCTTATCAATATTGGATTTTCCTTGATGAGCCGCGCTATTCCTGATTAGAATCTATTGTTTATAAACCCTGTGACTGAATACAAATCAGTTATCTAAAAATACTCTTCTTTTACACTCAGTACTGAAGTGGCATTTATCACTTTTTACCATGCCTTTTTTTTTGCCTGAATTTTAATGTTTTGGTAAATCTTGGGCCGCAGGGTTCATCACCATCACACTCTTCATCGTAAACATTAAACAAAAATAAGGTTCCAATTCTTGGCAATCTACTAATTGCCCATCTCGTGCAGAAAAATCTTGATTGAGGGGAAAAAATGTTATCAATTAAGAAATGAGCCTTGACATCTTCTGGGTGTGTGGGGTGCTAAATCTATTCAACAACTTGAAAAAGTATATATATATATATATATATATATATATATATATATATATATATATATATATATATATATATATATATATATTATCCCTGGGGATAGGGGAGAAAGAATACTTCCCACGTATTCCCTGCGTGTCGTAGAAGGCGACTAAAAGGGGAGGGAGCGGGTGGCTGGAAATCCTCCCCTCTTTTTTTTTTTTTAATTTTCCAAAAAAAGGAACAGAGAAGGGGGCCAGGTGAGGATATTCCCTCTAAGGCCCAGTCCTCTGTTCTTAACGCTACCTCGCTGACGCGGGAAATGGCGAATAGTATGAAAGAAAGATATATATATATATATATATATATATATATATATATATATATATATATATATATATATAAGGACAGTAAAGATTGTCTGTGCCTTAGCTCCTGACATGTACTCAATCTTGATGGGACATTACCACAAGTACAAATGGCAACATTATAAGAAGTCAGGAGGGCCAAGCATAAAATACTCGCTAAGAAAACAAAACAACGAACGTCGCAAAAAAAAAAAAGAAAGAAGTAAACTTCCAAGTTCAGACTTACGTACCACAAGTGAGACGACAAACTGGACTTTGACTACAAACAGCAAGCATTTCAGAGACGTTTTGGAATAGATTAAATTTGAAAGTGTACGCTGATATCGGGAGTAATGCAAACCTAACTGTATAGTAAATGTAATAAACTGATTCTCGAATACCAAATAAACCTAGGAACTAGTTTTTAAGAGTGCAATAAATCTAACGAACTGATTCTGAAGTACATCAAATCTGGTTAATATTAAACCTAACATATAAGTTCTGCAGGACATCAGATCTAACCAAGGGGTGATGGAGGACGGTGGAGCTAACCTTATGTTCCTGGAGGAGACCAAACTCTGATGACGAAGAGCCAGTCCTCCTCCTGTTACCCGACGTTGCCCTGGACCATTTTGTTAATCCCGGCCTGTGTGACGTAGACATCTGGGATGCAACAGAAGTTTTCAATTATGAGCTGACGTAATATGATTTTTTTTTTTCATTCATTTTAGAGTAGAAATCTGATTTTTTATGTTTTCAAAATGGTGCTGAATAACGGTGCTGTTACTCCTACTGTATACACTATAAAAATGCTCACAATAGCTTGAATTAGGGAGTTGAAGCTTTAGGAATAAATGATGGGATAAGGGTGCCCAGAAATATTATATATGAGTTTAGGGATGACTTAAGTGCAAAATGAAAATTAAAACCACTGACCCAGAGTGAGTTCCATGAAGTGGATTCCATCCCCACGCTAGCTCGGCCTACGAGGCCAAATTACTTGTTAACTTGGAAGAATACTTGGTGAATACTAGGGTAAACTGGTGTAGACATACCACTCGCTGGTCTACAGATCCGATGCAAGTACTTTACTAGTCAGGTAAACTTCAAGAAAACATTAATCTTTTTTAATTCCCATTAAAGGTAGCTGTAGCGTCTCTTACATTTGTCAATACCAAACAGAAAGCATTGCCCAGGAGATGGATGTGGTTCTTTAACTGAGGCTCTGAGGAAGAAAATTAAGTTACGGGCACAGCAATGAATGGCTCCTACGCTCGCTTTGGAATAAAATAATTACTGCACTTCATTTATTTTTTTTCTGTTCATCCTTTGACAACATAATGTATGTGAGCATCCTTCTAAAATATAAAGAATTTATATTAACTCGTGCCTTGCATGAAGTGCACTGTCTGAAATGTTCCCAAGCACCTCTTCTGAAAAATACTCCCTCTTGCAGCCACTAAATGCCGTAATCAATCAACATTCTCGCAAGGTTCAAGAAAAAGTTACGGGCGAGAAAAAGCTCAAAAAAAAAAGAAGAAAAAAAAAACTTCCCTGTCACCTATGTTGCTAAAACATTTACTTAATTTCCTGTCCGACGACCATTTTCATGGGGCTTCCCGCAGCGCTCAGGAAGCTGGCCACGTCCACTGGACGGGATCAGAGGTCGAGAAGTGTGATAATTTGCATCTGGGTGTCTTTTCACACACATACACACACACACACACACACACACACACACGCACATTACGTTTAAGTATGCCTACTTTTGGAGGCTCTTCTTGCGCACTCTGATCTTTCTTCAACACCTGAAATTTCCTTGACTTCAGGTGTTATGTCCTACCGCGACCTCTCCCGTCTGTACAGGCCAAGCCTCACCCTTTTTTTTTTTTTTTTCTGAGAGTAATTCATTAAGAGTAATTTCTGTCGACTGGAATTTCTTCTTTTTAAAAGTACACCCCGCCCTCCGACCGCGAACGGCAAAAGCCTATCAGCCCAGTCAACCTCCAACCCCTCCCACCCCGACACCTGGATCCAACCTCTGCTGTAAATAAAAGCCCTAAACCTTCTCGGGGTAACCGACTCGAGCCAAGAGAAAAGAAATACAGTCTGCCACATAAATCCCGAACATTATAAACCCAGCTTGAACCCCCCCCACGTGTAGTATTCCGCTCCACAATCTAAGATCAGGGCCAAAGCCAAGTAACCATGGTTTATTGCGGCCCATTATCAAACCATGAGGCTTGTATAAGACCGTTTAAATGAAAATAAACTAAGGCAGATCCCGGCGTCCAATCAACCTAATGGGCAAGATTCGCGGGGGGAGACTATATCAGTGTTTCAGACCCGAATATTTAACTGTGATTATGCTGTATCCTCACCAGCAAGCTGTGACTTTCTTATTTTTTTTCTTCTCTCTCTCTCCTCCCTCTCCTATTAATCTTTGCTGGGAGATGAGAAGCAGTGGGAAAATTGAGGGCGTTATGAGGCCGTTGGAGGCAAGACGGTTGGGGATGGGGAGGGAGAGAGCACAACCACTCGCACACAATGCACAAGTCAAGCTCTCTGGAACACTGGGTTTAACGCCTGCACTGGACTGCATCCGCGCCTGATTTACGGCCGGTTAGAAATTACTCAGACCGGTACAGAAATGCGAGACAATGAGAGATACCCGGGACAGAATTAACGAGCTTTATCAGATAAGGAGGGATATTATCCTTCTTCTTCGGCACTAAAGGCTTCAAGGAGACAGCCAGCATGGAACCTAATACCTTTGGTTTACCTTGCAAGTATTATTATCATCATAACCCGTGATTTCCTTCAAAGAAGCTAACCGCAGCATTCAAGGTGAACACGGAGCGCAAACTGTGTCACAGGTATTCAGACACACGTCAGACCTGATAACATAACACATATACCGAATAAATATATGCACTTCTGTTATCATTTATTATTTTATAATTACCGTGAAGGCTTTACTCAGATAAGGCTTCATCTAGGCCGGGCCTGAAGTATCGATAAGTGGGTTAAAGAGATAGAGAGGGAAAGCCAGAGGAAGGAAAAGTGTGTGACATCTGTATAGCTGGGAATATTGCTACTAAAATAGGGAATTTCATAAGGGAAAGCTAACAGCCGTGTTCTTATCAAGCAAGATATACTATAAAAACCTGTGATCCTGTCCTCAAACAGCTTTAAATGACACTCCCGCAGCCTGTGCCTATTGACCGCTGCAGTGTACTTGTTCTTGGGTGGCCTATACCAGGCACACGTCTCCCACACATAAAAAGTCAACATTGGGACATAAAGAGATTTGAGGACTTGGTGGGTGGGAGGGAGGGGTGTCGAGTCCTGGGGCAGCCTCTAACTCCCTGATCTGACATGTTACGTGAAGGCTGGGGGACGTCGACGGAACAACATGCCAGGCAAAAAGTATTGGTCGTGTTCCCTTGATGAAGCCCTACGATGAGGTTTCATATTTCACCGTGAACCAGGCAGGCACTGTTTTACAGGACAGTGGATGTTAAGAAGAATCTTTAAACCCAATAAGCACGAAGGTACGGGCCCCATTGACCTAGACGGTACGACCAATAGGCTTGATGGTATTAAGAATCTTTAACCCAATAAGCACTAAGGTACGGGCCCCATTGACCTAGACGGTACGACCAATAGGCTTGATGGTATTGACCTCTTAAGTACAACCCCTTGCGTCTAACCATTTGACAATGACCACTGAGCAAGAAAGTACGACCATTATTAAGCATGACGGTAAGACCCTTGAGCACGTAGTTCCAGTAAGTACCTCACTGTAGTAATCGTATAGTGTGGAAACACGGAATAACAAAAGCTGCTACCCAGGCGACCGCATCTCCTTGACCGAGTGGGCAAACCTCCCCTTTCAATCAAAACGGTCTGCGAAGTGCCACACTTGGCGTATTTTACCCTCGGTCAATAACGTGTTGTGTTGGTAACCCCGATGCCCCGGTTTAAGATCCCCGGCCGTCCCTCAAAGGCTGTTTCTGTTCGCCCAGACACGTGGACATATTAGTATACCACCCGCATGAAGCTAGAGCGTGACGTCATTAATAAATAAATGTAGGCTCTGAACAGGTCCCCAAGTGACGGTCCTGAAGGTCAAAAGGTTCGGTGCACGACCTGTTAGGTTCTCGCCACTGTATCTTTACCCGCGGAGAACGAAAGGGGGAAAGTAGACGGGGCGATGAGAGCCAAGTAAAAGAAACAAAGAGATGAGATGAAAGAAAGTGGAAGAGGAGAAACATACGAAGAATAAACAGATTTCAAGGTTTAGGACGAAACCCAGAAATTTCACTGACGGAAAGAATGACTTGCCATAAACCAAAGACCAGGACAGAGTAGGAAGAGCATGGGATCAGGTTGACAACATGAGTCAGTTTGATTGAAGGGATAGGAACTTCACAAGTTCCGACATCCCCCAAACTGTAAATCATAACCTTATTGCCTTACCGCGAGATAATGACCAAGCCTACTGTGCTGTAATGACAGGTTACAGCATCCGAAGACCTCGATACCCTTTTCTTCATAAAACCCTCCTCATGACGCCTCTTAGGAGAACGTATCATATTCTGATCTCTCATAGAGTCATCCATTTTTAAGTTTGGCTACAAATGTCCCATTTTCTCTTATTGTGCGTGTGTGTGTGTGTGTGTGTGTGTGTGCGTGTTTAAGTGTCTGTATAAAATCCTGTTCATTTCTGATTTTCAACGATAGAGTTCCCACATTCACGTAAGGTGTTCCTAGCCGTCCACGGTCCTCCTTAAGGAAATAAAAAAAAAACAGCATCGGTATATCGATGTATCGACATCTCGCCTTTAGTTTTCGGATTCCTTTCCTTTTCCATCCGTCGTCCAGAATCCTCTCTCTATCTGCCTTCATCTGTAATATTCTGAGTGTCATATGTTCTTGTGAAGACGACCTGCAACCTTACGAACCCTTGATACCAAACCTAGAAGCCTTAGAGACTATTGAAACCAAACCTAGAACCTTATATACCCTTGAAATCAAATCTTGAACCCTCGAATCCACGGAGTGGTGGACAGAATCATAAAGAACGTTGATGATGAGAGGGAAAGAAGGAAAGGTCGATCCATCAATAGATATCGGTCCATGATTGTCTTTTGTCTGTAGACACGCGGAGGAAGATGCCAGACGCACGACGGCGAACTCGTACAGTGAAAAGTGCTGGCTGCTGGAGTGATATGTTTTGCGGAAAATATGTTGCCGTTGAGCAGGATGGCTGTGCCAGCAGTATGGGAGATATGACGAGGAAAGATGGCTGGGACTGAGTGGTAATACCACTGAACAATGCCATTCCGCCGTTGTCCTACGATTCATGAGGGCCCGGGGTGCCAGACTCTTCTGTTATTTCTAGAGTGTAGAACAAGCCATTACAACAGAAGAAATGTTTACAAATAGTTCATCCATCTCACAAATGTCACGCATGTGTCACAGAGCGTAAGAGTGGTGGTGGTGTACACCTGATGAAGTCTTCGCGATTCTTCACTCCCGCAGCCCGGGATTGGCCCAGGCTGTTGGACTGGATCGTTCTCGGACCAGGCTGTTGTGCTCAGTGTACCAGACCAGCCAGGATAATTGGGCTACATAGGCCGGAGTAGCTGAGGCTTCCAACAGCTTGCTCGACTAAACTATCCAATCCTGCAGCCGGAGCCCAGCCCGGGCTGCTGGGGTGAAGACCCCCGAAGACTTCAGGTATTCACTAAGAGCAAACTCTCATATCTATAAACCAGCATGAGTCGGGGTTACGGCAACATCCAAATGTTTACTGATCATGTTTGTAGAGCTATTATGGTGTTCTTCATGACAGTAAATGGGTCGGCTTGTGTCAGTTTCTCCCTCACTTTATTCAAATTCTTTCCGAGTAACTGAATAACGTCAAAGAATTGTGAACCAAGAGTTGAGAGTCAGGTTCCTGAAACATTAGGACCTCAAAATGAAGTAATTCAGGAACTCGTATGACAAACGTGTACAAAGTCTATCTGATCAGCCAAGCTTTAGGAGGTACTTAGGCCTGCGGGCTACAGCCTCAAACAGCTTGGATGATCAAAGGAAAGAGAGACGTGACTCTGAATTGGAAGTTAGGAAATGGAGCACCATTTGATTTTTTTTTTTCACATTGGGGGAAACGTAATTTCGAGAATATGTAGGAGGACGTAGATCACAAGATATCCTACGTCAGTTTCAACTGTAGACTTCGTTTTATTACTCTGACCCACGCTTAGATTTCCACCTGGGACAGAGCTTAGCTGGAAAACGAAGCTCCGAAAATATGAAGGCACAAGAGCAAGGCAGCAGCTAAGTCTTGAAACTAAGTGAACGGGTATAGATGACCTAGGAAACCATCGTAAAGGTATACGTAAGGTAAAGTCCCAGACCGAATTTGAGTAATAGATATTGCATGAAATTCCTGGAAAATACGGTTATTCTTATGAGTCCACGAAGAAATGAAACACGATAACTTCCCAAGTGCACTTTCGTGTAATAATCATATCATCAGGGGAGATACAAGAAAGAAATATAACAGCCAGTTGATATCCCTGGGGATAGGGGAGAAAGAATACTTCCCACGTATTCCCTGCGTGTCGTAGAAGGCGACTAAAAGGGGAGGGAGCGGGGGGCTGGAAATCCTCCCCTCTCGTTTTTTTTAATTTTCCAAAAGAAGGAACAGAGAATTGGGCCAGGTGAGGGTATTCCCTCAAAGGCCCAGTCCTCTGTTCTTAACGCTACCTCGCTAATGCGGGAAATGGCGAATAGTTTGAAAGAAAAGAAAAAGAAAGAAGTTGATATACAACGAAGAGACGTAGCTAGGACGCCATTTGGTAAACAAGTGACTCTCCGAATGTAGGTGCGTTTGAGTCTGGCAACAATATATATATATATATATATATATATATATATATATATATATATATATATATATATATATATATATATATATATATATATATATATATTTATATAATGCATATGCTTCAGGGTACCCCCCTTTTTTTATGAAAGTCATGCAGCATTCAAAAAGCCGGCCACCCTTCATTTAATGTAGATATATTATTAACCAGTCGTCGGAGATATTGAAAAATTCACTGGACAAATCTCTGTAAAATAGGAGAGTAGATAGGCCTGCAGGCCACGACTTTAAAAAAGCCAATCCCCTCAGAGAAGTGTTCTCGTCGTGATACGTTTTAACATGTACTTGATATGTAAACCTTGAATATGCTGTTGCTTTATTGAATCTGTTTATGCGGATGAAGAACCAGGTCCAACTGTGATTTTCCGATGGTCGCTTAAAAACTGTGGAATCAAAGTGGTGAAGGTTGCCATGCATATATATATATATATATATATATATATATATATATATATATATATATATATATATATATATATATATTTGACGATATTTGTTGTACAAATGTGCAGATGACGACTTACTTGTGATTGTTTTTGTACTTTAGAAAAATTTGTTCCAAAAATTTGTAACTTTGGAGCAAGCCTGGCCCATCACTAGCTAGTAACTTTGGAGCAAGCCTGGCCCATCACTAGCTAGTAACTTTGGAACAAGCCTGGCCCATCACTAGCTAGTAACTTTGGAACAAGCCTGGCCCATCACTAGCTAGTAACTTTGGAACAAGCCTGGCCCATCACTAGCTAGTAACTTTGGAATAAGCCTGGCCCATCACTAGCTAGTAACTTTGGAATAAGCCTGGCCCATCACACCAAGCTAAAAGGATATGAGTTATGAGAGGCGAAAGAGCCAAAGTTTGTCGGTTCAAATGAGTTGATGTTTACGTCATAACTCGTCGCTGTCATTTGCTCTCGTTTTCTCTGATTCATCTCCAGTGGTCTTCTCTCTTCTTGTGTTTAACTCCTTTGTGAGAATACATAGACTCGATGAATAGGCTTCATGATATTGTGCACCAGGTATCAGTATGGTGGGCGAGCGACGACACTTGTTTCAGGGAAGATATTAAGTCCAACTGCCGTTGCGGTAGATCCACTCGCTGCTGCCAGCACTCTTGATATAAGGCATGCAAGACCCAGACTGTAACGTTCACTTTCTTTAATGGTCATATCATGCTTTTCCGAAGTGGGGAGCTTTTCAGGGATTTTCTCCAGGAGCTTTTCTAAACCTAGACCTCTTTTTCGTGTTGGAACCAACTCCGCCACGAAATTACTGCCCAGTTTTTGCTGCTTAGCAAGCTTAAAACGTGAGTAGTTTACACATTTAGGTAAGATTACACGTGCATCTTGGTGTAGTGAAGGATTAGACACAGCTGCCTGTGAAAATGTAGTTCAGATTACTAAAGTGTTGAGTATAACTGCGTTGGTTTCGGAGGCTCTTCTGCCTCTGCTGCGGGGAAACGCACTCAATTGAGGTTGGTTGTTCTACACAAACGCTGCTTTTACGTTGTGCTTCATCATGAAAGTCGTTAGTCCAGTTAGGCTGGGAATGTGTATATAGACGACTACCCTATCTTACCCTTCCCAATCCTACCCTTCACACCAGCCTGGGCTAAAGCGGAATTACGCTCGTCGTAAGGTATGTAGGTTGAGGGCAGACCACTTGAACCACCTTGTTCTTGGGATGAACCCGCTGATGAAGGGGCGCATCATTAATGACCGGGAACATCGTGAATATTACTGGTGTAGGGACTGTCATCAAAGGCCTCATTGTAGGGAGATGCAAACGAGACGCGTCCCTTTAGTTGCTGCAAAATGTAGGTCTGTGCCACGACGCTCAGGTGGGTGGGTGATCAGCGATACAGGAACATGTCAGGGGTGTGGGGTGGGAAGTGTGAGTACGATTCTTATAAAAGTTGAATGAGATGTGATTGTACACTTTCGTTAATGGCAGACGAAAATAACGACGCGCGTGTGAAGCCAACTGCAGTCGAAGGCTGATGATTTGTTGAGAAATTTTTATTTTTTTATGACGTTCTCTCTCTCTCTCTCTCTCTCTCTCTCTCTCTCTCTCTCTCTCTCTCTCTCTCTCTCTCTCTCTCTCTCTCTGAAAAAAAAAATGGTGTCAGATTACATACTGAAGAATCCGAGGCTGGGATTTGAACCCCTCTCCTGAGCCTTAAGGATTATGAAAGCAGCTGGTTTAACCCATCACCACCCCGGCGACACAGCTTACGAAACTATGGTTTTGCCTTACTTGGACCAGTATGTTGTTTATTGCTCATTCTCTTTTTATCTCATCTATGTAACCTTCACCCACACTATTACGATAATGCCTTTAGAAAATAGATTAGCCTTTTAAATCTTTTTTGTTATTGCGCTTCGATAATGGAAGTCCATTCAGTTACGGTCGTTTGAAGACGTTCGCTATATTCGCTGGTGTATCTGCTCCACAACCTTCTTGTACCTGAATATAGATACCTTTTTTTTTTTCATCTCTCTAGTATTTGTTTGCACTGTTTGTTGAGATGATTAGGAACTGTAAAGAATTATGATATATCTTGCTTTCAGAAATGTTTCTTAGTGGTTACGTTCAACTACTTCAAATTCTAAAGCAGAAGACCGATGTAGTTTTGTAACTATTGAGTCGCGAGATTGAGTTAGGAAAGTTTAATCCTACGCTAGAAAAGTTACATACTATGCTGCTGGGATGCAAGGAAAGTTGTAGTGAATTGCTTTAGAAAAGTAAGAGCTCGCTAGAGAAGTTAGAAAGGCGCTATAGGAAAATTATGATGACACTAAAAGTGTTTTAAGATTACAGCAAGGACTTCCTACTAATGGTTGCTCCGCTGGGGAGGTGACGTAGCCTGTGCAAAAAGAAAGTTGCAAACTACGCGAGAAAGTTTTAAGACTGGTAGGAGAGTTGTAGGACTACTCTTAAGAAAGTTTAAAGCCTGTGTTCCTTTTAATACTACGCTTGGAAAGTTCTGGTACTCTAGAAAGGTTGTAAGACTTCGATAGGAAAGTCATAAACCACTCTAGGAAGTTACGGGACTTGTTAGGGAAATTTGTAAGACTCCGTTGGGAAAGGTGTAAGACCATCGGAGGAAAGATGTGACTTTTCGGATGGAAATATGTATGATTTCGCTTGGCAAGTTAAAAGACTTCACATGGAAGGTATGTTAAGACTTCGTTTGGAAAGTTGATATGGCTAGGCTTGAAAATCTGAAAGATTACACTGGGAAATTTGTAAGACTTCGATTGCAAATCATACAACACTTCGATTGGAAAGGCGTGATAAACATAATTCCACGCTGGTTATGTGTTTTCACACGGTGCATCATCACCCGTTTTCGTTTCCTTTATTTTGTCAGTGTGTTCCACGGCGAGTGGGGTGCCGTTTTCGCCTCCAGAAACTTGTTGCTGGCATGGTGGCCGGTTCGGCTTAAGGTGAGCCACGGCTACCGGCTCATGCCTGGATAACTTTACGAGGGTTTTCATCCCCCGGCGAGTTGGGGGCTCGGCTTATATCGCTTGTTTGTAGAGCCGTACTTGATCCATGAAGTTGTTGTTGTTGTTGTTGTTGTTGTGTGCCATTCGTATGCCGACATAACCGAGCCTCGGTGAATTAAACCAGTTCTTTTTTTTTTTTCCCCTCACCCTATAGGTTCTTCATTTCCATTTTATGCTTTTTGAATTTATCTTAGAGTATAACGTATGGCGTCTTAGTAGGGGATTGTAGTGAGCGATATTTATTACCGATCGTCGTGTGCGCGAGCGCGCCAGTCTATTCATGTCCATCTGGGCATCCGTGTCCCTTAGGTTGACATCTCTCTCTCTCTCTCTCTCTCTCTCTCTCTCTCTCTCTCTCTCTCTCTCTCTCTCTCTCTCTCTCTCTCTCTCTCTCTCTCCTCCGGATTATTCAGTTATAATCACAGTGGGTGAATCGTAACCGTCCGATGTGCCAGACGAGGTTAGAAGGTCAGGGATCACAGTCGTAAATTGTGGCATAGTCTGTAGAGCAGGGCCCCTCCTTGCCACAGCTGTCACGTTGGGTTGGAAATGTGATCTTAGATGCTTGTGGGTAGCGTCATGGCCCAGATACAAGGTAACTGTGGCAGAATCAGAGATTTGCTCGGAAAAGTCAATGTAATTGTAATTTGCATAGGTTTTGGAAATATGGCAACCGTGGGACCATAATGATTTTTTTGATGGGTAAGTTTTCCATGCCTGTACAAACATCGTTAAAGTTATTAGATTAAATTCGGACGGTGAGAATGCAACCGTCAGCAGCCTAGTGATGTTGGAAAGGTCGCTCTTTGCGTGAGGGTTAAAAAAATGACTTGAAACTGACGGGTAGATGGGCAGCGGTCCTGCCTTTTTACCTTAGTGAACTAACGCATGACGGTGTATGCCAAGTAGGTGACTGTTTTCTCCACATTACATACGTTAACATTCCAAAACATATGTGGGAAGAACCATGCAGGTTTGAATTAAGATTTGTGTTTTTGTCTTGAAGATGTAGGAAGAGAGATGTCGTTTGAAATTTTTGCATTAAAGTCTCACCCAAGAATCGACATTCTTGTTTGATTTGTTTATATATATATATATATATATATATATATATATATATATATATATATATATATATATTTATATATATATATATATATATATATATATATATATATATATATATATATATATATTGGATAAGATTTCAGAGAAAAATGGTTTCTTTAATTTTTGTCTAGCTCGATGTTGGTGAGGCGCGCGTCGCGTCTTTCCTGTACTTGTCCCAGTGGTGCGACCGGAGTGGATGCCAGATACCTCCAGAGGTTTTATTTCGTGCGGCAGATTTCTTTTGCGTAACAAAGACTAGCGTGTGTAATTTTAGTATTATTTATTTAGTATTTCAGTATTAGAGTTATAAATCCTCTATGTACTAATATTTTTTATGGAAATTATTTTTTTCTTAACTAAAGAAATATGAACACAAGATTATGTTTTGAGATTATTGTCTTATATATATATATATATATATATATATATATATATATATATATATATATATATATATATATATATATATATATATATAACCTCAGGACCCCGATCCTAAGGCTGCGCTACATTCAGGAGCAGGTACAGGATGGACTTCTTCGAAACGAAAAGTTCTTCCATGAGATTGTACTCTCTTCTATTAGCGATGATTACAGCCTCGCCAAAGATGATTCTTCACTGGAGTTAAAATCTCAAGCAGGTGGAGTCCCGGAGTACCTAAATTATACGGGAATACCTAAATTATATACAGAAACGCTGTACGATGGGCCCTTACCATGATGTGTACATGCTGTGTTCCATATACTGTTCTCGAAGCCTGGTTGAAAGTTGCATTTCTGTTTTAGATCCCAGTGTTTTATCGTTTGGTTAAAGCGTAGGCTGTCGTTTCCCTCAATATCCCGGGAAGATGTGGATAACAGCCTTGTTTAGGGAACTCGGTGAAATAGATGACTGACTTTTCGCTAGTTTGTTAAGACCCGAAGTTTTTCACTGGGAGCGCATTGCCCGGAAACTGGCGGCCATGATGCTTCCCCAGTTCATCCTTTTCATCATCCTCCACCTCCGCCTTTTTCGTTGCTTCTTTTCTTTACCTTATGTTTCTCCTTTTGGTATTCACTTTTGTTGAGATGTTTTACGTATGTACGACCAAACGAACAACTGCCACATTTGCAAACGTACATTATTCCATACCAAAAGTTTCTTTAGCAGTGAACCTGACCATAGAGGTGAGATTGGTATAATTCTGGAAAAAGCCTAATATTTACCCATGCAGTATTTTTACCATATAATATATCTTTATTACAGTCGCCCGTATATTTGTTTTTCGGAACCTAACATTTATTTTACTGTTTTATATGTCGTCATTATACTCGTATATACGTTGATATTACTGGACACATATTTTACGTATTGTCATTACCATAGTATATATGTTGGTATCATAACATAAATTATGCTGTTTTATATATAGGTATTACAGTCCTTTATACTTTTGTATTACGTAATATATTTATTTTATCGTGTTATATGTATTCATTTCAACCATATATACGTTTGTATTACTTAACATATTTTACACTGATATTTATAATTACAGTCCTTTGTACGTTTCGGGTACTTAACATATTTCATTGTTTTATTCATTATTACATTGGGGGGGGGGGGGGGGGATAATTCTTGGCATCGCTGCCTTGCAAAATGCCAATGCATCCGAGCTCATGCAATCGCTGCGAAGTATATTTAGTTAAGTCTGTGGTATACAGTCTTCTCATCTTCTTCCCAGGGCTTTTATGTATTTCTCCTACCTACCAACTCCAAAGTCGAACCCTTCTGTGCAGTTCTGTTGGGATCCATTTGTACGACAAAACCCTGCCATCTCATTTTGGAACTTTTATGTTCCTTCCATTAAAGATTTTACTTCCACTTTCGTATTTATTTTACCTTCACGTTCTCTCCATTGTTCGTGTTTCATTTCTAGTCCTCGTACTCCAGTTCCCTCTTTTCTTGTCAGAGCCCATGACTCAGGTCCAAATACATTAGGTATGCCACTGAACTCCCCTGAGTACGAAAGTACGACCCATGTACTCATGGGTCGTACCGTCGCTCTCAAGGGGTTAACGCTGATTTAGTCATATATATATATATATATATATATATATATATATATATATATATATATATATATATATATATATATGACACGAATACAGTGCATATGAACGTGCACTTTCATAGAACACATAGTAACCTCCAACAGCTAGGATTCGAACCCAGGACTTTTTACGTCGAATTCGAAACGCTTACCGCTAGACTATGATCGCCCCTAGTGTGTGTGTGTATATATATATATATATATATATATATATATATATATATATATATATATATATATAATGGTAAAGGCAGACGTGGACCCCTAAGGATTTAAGACTATCTCATGTTTATAGTATTTGGAGTTCCCCCATTTGTGTCGTTTGTAGTGCGTCCCCCCCCCATACCCCCCTAGTCCCCGCTTTCATTAATTAACTCATTTTTCATCCCAGATATATGAAGTGATTGACACATCTGTTCTGTCCCATCATTATTTTGAAAACCATATTTCCCGGCCTATTATTGAACAATATTTGTATTTTCATGAAGTTCATTTTTTGTTCCTGTTTTAGTAAAGCATTTTATTCAGCACGCTGCTGTTTGAATATGATATTCCTTGCTTGCCGATATGCCGAGGCATCTGTCTATGTTCTTATCTGCAGTGGGTCACATGCATAAAGAGTATTTATAACCGTGTCCTTATTGGCTACAAAGACAAGTGGCGATAGGATATTCTCTGTAAGTCCCCTACTGATCTTTGATTCGTTTTTGTAGTCTGTGTTCGCTTTGCGTAGGAGCAGTGGACGTTAACTGATAATGAACCTCGCATGTTTATTTTGAATATTATAATCGTGTTCCATGCATATCTATAAAAGTTTCCCTAGTAAGGAATCTCAGTCTTTTTGCTCGTCTACGAATGACTTGGTTAGTTTTATTTGCAGGTGTATTTTGGATTATATATATATATATATATATATATATATATATATATATATATATATATATATATATATATATATATATATATATATATATTATATATTAATCTCTGATAGTGATCTCATGAGCTGTCTGTCTGTTCAAGTCACCTATTGAACTGTGGCACGTTGCTGCTTCCCATAATTTTTGTGGAGACCAGGTTCACGAAGATTGACCGTTATGTTACCTTCTCTCCTGAAACAGCAAAAGTGTGTTATTCTTAATGTCTTTCCCTCATGTTATGAACTTTGCACTTTATAAAATCATGTCAGCAAACACCTAGAGATCCCAGATAAATATCTACATCGTTTCCCGATATTCTTCATATATTCTTTAATCTGAGGTGCCCGCGATTGGGGCGTTTGCCTGCGGCATGTCAACTTTAATGATTATATATATATATATATATATATATATGTATATATATATATATATATATATATATATATATATATATATATATATATATATATATATATATATATATATATGTGTATGTGTGTGTGTGTGTGTGTGCGCGCGCGCGCGCGTTGGCTTCGCATACCGTAATTTTATATCTAAAGTTTTAGTCTAGGAGCCGAGTCTTTCAGTAATCTCTCGAAAAATCCTGGATCCTGCTTTGGATCCTCCTGAATGTTTTTCAATCAGCTCTGGCTGATATAAACAGCGTAGCAACTGACAGATGGAGGCCCAGTGTGCAGAGTTCCCGGATCGCTTCACTTTCGGGATGAGGAGTATGATTTTGTTTTTATAACCCAGTATGTGTAAGTGGCGTGTGTGTGATTGAAAAGAAAGTTAGACACAAGGAGACACAAGGAATTCAAAGGAAAACTGTCATCAGCAGAACTTTGGGTATTGTGATCGCTCTTTGTGATAGTGGGAGATAAACAGCGTAAAGATTTGTGTGGTAAGAGTCAGAAAGTAAACAGATGACTTAATGAAAAATACCTGCAATATTTATATGTAACTATGCAGGCGTAACTAATCCAGCCTTGGGTCACCAGCAGTTTGCCTCGTATTAGCTAATCAGATATGGGTTATGAATGTTGATTATAGATTGTGTTGAGGGGATGTTAGTGTCAGGTTTTATTAAGGTGAAGCTTGTGTTGGGAAATGGCTTGGACTGTACGTGTTTGAGAGCCTTTTGTGGGATCCGAACATAAGGTTCGTCTTGCTGTACCGAAGAGAATGACACCGTGCCGAACACCCGGGTTAGGAATGGACAAGGGGAAACGTGATTAGTTTAAGAGTCTTTGATAAAGTAAGGGTAAAAAGAAGTGTGGGGGGTGACTAAAAACCATAGGGTCCTGGATCCAATTACTGATCCTAGCTTAAGCAGCGAGAGAGCGATAGGGAGAGGGGAGGGAGGGAAAGTGGATATTTAAAGTTGCCCCCTTCAGTCCAACTGGACTCGCAGAAAACGGCGATTGGAGCATGAGTGTGCAGAAGATGGGAATATGGAAGACCCGCTAAAGAATCGAGACTTGGAGATTATGTTCCCGTTGGTTTAAAGAAAGTGTATGTAAGACGGGAGAGGAGCACTCGCCGTGTTAGCTCACAGTTAGGGTATGAGAAAATGGAAAGGTAGAGACGTCCTACCCCCTCAATCTCAAGGCGAGGCTGTTCAGCCAGCGCAACACCACGGGCGTCGTATGGTTAACTTACGAGAGACGTATGGAGGTAAAGAGATCAGTGCCAATTCTGGCACCTGCGGGTGAGAGGATGATTCCGCTCAAATTTCTCTGTTCTCTTTGAACATTGAAGATCAGCTGAAGAGGGTTTACCCTTGCGTTTGCCTTAATTGACTTAGGAGGCCCTGTATCCACACAGGTCAGGGCTACTCCAAACTCCAGTGTTGGATAGTTTGTCGGTCGACTAAGCTGTTGGAGGCCGCATCCCCCCGTAACCACCATAGCCAGTCTGTAGTACACTTTGTAACTATGTATTCAGGGTCGTCTTTAATTCCCAGCTTTGTATCCCTGATTTTTTATTACTTCATAGCATCAAGAAGGGAATATCCCTCTCGGTAAATATAGTCGTAGTGAATGGACTGTAGTGTTAAGAAAAGGATGGGAGCCTCATCTATTTTTTCATTTTCATTTTGTGACAAACTAGATAAGACACGCGTTAGAGTTGCATTTTTTATTTGTTTAAGAATGTCTCCTCTTCATTGATCTGTCAAGCCCCTCTCGGCACATAGAAGGATGGGGCGTAGCCATTCCTCTAGACCCGTCCCTCGGTTGTTTGAGCATATTCAGCATTTCCTGTTTAAAAGAGTGTTAAGAAATGATTTAGCAGCACACCTCGCTTGCACATCCCCAGTCAGAGTACGGTTTTAAAGCTGGACCATCTTCTCTGTCATATCCCCCCCTCCCCCCACGTCATTTGAGCCTTCGGGGACGAACGAAACGCTGATGGTGTATTTCCCTGAGACTTGCAAAGTTCTTTGGAGACGTGGTGGCGATGAAATGATGGTGTATTGTATATATATACTTCCCAAGAAACCAACCGGTCACATAGCGTAATATCTTACCGGCCGGAGTATCTGGCTCAATTTTTAAAGACGTGTTCATGAAGGGAAGTGAACGTACTCCTTTGTCTTTCCCTTTTTTCTCTCTTCTTTTGCAGTTATGACCAACACCAGTACAAGAAGCACCATCTTTTATGGGCGACATTAGGAATTGGTGTTGTAATCTGGGCCAGTGGGAAGATAACAAAAACCTGCAGACAGACACAGTCTTTCATTTGCTACTTAAAACCGGGATGATGTTTAGTAAGAAGAAACTCTCATTTCCCCGGCAGCTGCAAAAATTAAGAAGTCAGGTCACAGATCGTATGTAAGATGCATTCGCGCCTGACCCAAACACGGAGGTGTGTCAAAGATACATTTATGATGTCAGATGAGCCCGCCAGTGGAATACACAACGAACCCCAGTGTCAAATCAAGGAAGATGATGGCTTGAGTACCAGGTTTTGAGGCAGGAGAGGAGGGCCATTAATTAATGACCCCTCGAAGTTTTTTGTGTACCCTCCAGACTGGCCGACTCCAGTATGTGTTCGTCAGCTAATGAAATCCTTTGGAATTAACGAGATGGATTGTGTCAGAAGGTCTGTTCATACGCATATGGTTGTAGTGAAGTATCTGGGTTGCTGTGACTGGTTATAAAACCCTCACTCATTATTCGCTTAAGTGCGAGAGAGATGCATCACTATAGGAAGGTGCAGCTTCTAATGTATTTACCGAGAGTCGTTTGGAGAATTCACAGGCACGGAGAACTATGCGAACTTGAGGGAAAGAGGGAGTAGGGTGGCCACGGGAATAGCTAGGGAAGCTGCGAAAACATCTTTGGCGTAAACATCCCAGGCCCGAGGCCGTTCAAATACTAGGAGGGTGAGTTGCATCAGTATGCAAGTATGAAGAGAGTAAGTGCTCAGAAAATCACCATCATCATCATCATCATCATCATCATCTTTTTGTTGACAATGTCCGCAAAGTCAACCCGACTATTCTTTTAAAAAATGCACTGATTTGTTGTGTTGTCCCCGTGCAGTTAATGTCACCCGACGTTTATTACTTAACAGATCTTTTGTACACGTATCATCGAAGGTGATGGGATGATGTCTGTTTGTATGCGATACTTTCTTCGGCCCTGACATGAAGGCGTAGCTCAGACTTATTTCCTTGAAGATTATTAGTTCATTTTTTGGCCACCAAGAAGACGTGGTGAATTATAGCCATAGTTATTCGGGATCTTTTTTTTTTTTGTGGTGCCGATTACAAATGATTAAAACGAGGTAGTGAGAAGGCAAGCATATTACTCTTTTCCCGATGCCGGCATCGGGCAGACCCTGAGCTCTGGAATCATTTTCCAGTAAAATAAAAAATGAGTTCTCTGCTGGCTGGCGCTGTGCTGTGGATTTTGTTCCCAGAGAGTCGTGGGTCACACTGTTCTTTTCATTTGTTTTGGTAAACGTTTTGTCTCACACTGTATTTTCATATTCGTAATATACAGCAGGATGTCATAAAGAATTTAGATTAAACCATAATATTGAAACTAAATGACTCTCTAGAGTATCCAGATTATTTATTCCCTCCTCGATGATAACTTAATTATTAAAGTGATAATTAAGGGTGGGAAGCTGTGGATAAGGTGGGGTTTGTTTGCGCGGCACCTTTTTACATTTGCTCGTTGTCAGAACCTCGTTAGGGCCCAAACCTCCCTGCTGAAAGGTGGGCTGGCTCGACATGGCCCAGCAGGTCCACGCTCTCAGGGTACGTGCTGACGGAGGACAGAACGGGGGGGAGGGGGTGTTCCAAAGGGCTTGGCGAGCAGGCACGCCCTGGCCCTCGTGAGTCGTGTCCCTCGATGTTTGTTGAGGGTTTACCGGTCTAGTGTTGTGACGTTGGATGTCATTGCCTAGTATGCTGGAAGCACGGGGAATGTGGACGTGCCCGGAACACATATGGTGTAATGACTGGTTTATTTGCATAGAGTGAAGCAGATGTGCAAACGGTTTTTGGGTGTGTATAGCTGCTGTTTGTGTGTGGTGTTCCCGGTGTCACACGTTTCTCTCGTTTATGTGTGTTCCTGTTTACGCGTACCCCGCGACTTGCTCTGTTGTCTGTTACCCTTGCATTATAATCGTCACGTTTCTCGTGGTGGAGGAGGAGCAGTGTTAAAGGTTGGAGTGTAGAGTCGCCATGGGGAAAAACACTACTGCACCGTCAGTATCAGTCCCCGGGGCTGCGACAGCCAGCATGGTCGTCCAGCAGTGGACTGTCAGCACTAGACAAACGTAAATAAAGCGGGAGTTTTCTCTGGTAACACGGCTTGTTTGTACGGCAGTGTAGGGCAACCACCCCCCCTGTCTCTCGCAGCAGACCCACGCTACTACTGTCCCTGTCGCTACTCTGCCTTCTCCCCTTTATGCTTGTTTCCTCCTATGGCCTCCATCTCTTATTCTACTTGCTCGCAACCTCTTTCAGAGCCAATAAGTCCCATCTTTTATTCTCGTCTCCCTCCTTGCCTTCCTCCCTTCTCTTGCTCTCATTCGTGTCCTCCACTTCTCTTTCATCCCGTTAGTGGACAGAGAGCCCAGCCTCCCATCTCTAGATCCTTCGTTTTTCTTCCCTTGGCTGCACTTCTGCTCTGGCTCTGTCTGTCTGGTTATTCGGCCGGGGAACTTTCCATACATGTGTCACCCGTAAAGGAGGGAGATAATGTTGTGGTTGGGATGTTGAAGGTGGGGGGGAGGTTTTGTCTTAGCTTACACATAGTGTCGCTGCGACGTTGCTGACGCTCTTTTGTGAGCTCGTGTGTTCATGCAGTAGGATTTGTGGGTTTGTGCTTTGTTGATGCAAGTGTTTTTGGACTTATGCTTTGTTGATGCAAGTGTTTTTGGACTTATGCTTTGTTGATGCAAGTGTTTTTGGACTTATGCTTTGTTGATGCAAGTGTTTTTGGACTTATGCTTTGTTGATGCAAGTGCCGTGGGTTTGTGATTTGTTGATGTAAGTGTTGAGGGTTGTCGTTACTCAGAGGCGAACTTGCAGTTGATATCTGCACTGATCAACCAATCGACAGAGATGTATCACAGCTGCATCCAGGAATGAGGATGGCGCGAAGGTGCCGTGTATATGTATACCATACCTCATGTGTAGCTTTCAGAGGCTCATGTACCCAACAGCTGACTCTCAGATCACGATGTGTTGTTGATGCTCTGGCTGTTTGCTGCTGCGGTCTGGAGTACCGTGGCTGTTAAGATGATTATTGAGTGATCATAAGGTCAGCTGAAAATTCAGGGTGTGTGCCGACCTACCTTGTTTTTAGTGGAAGCTTTTGTTTATAACTAGAAGTCTGTGTCGCTTGGAGACGCGATATTTTGATATGTTGTTGTTGACCTAATGCGATTTATATAATAATTGCTTAACATTAGATTTGACCTTATTTTGCAGTTGGTTCTTTACAGTAAGGGCTTCAACCTGGTTTAGTTCTAGTGGTGTGGCCACTACCTTTGGCTTTCCTCTTATATTTTTGGCCAAAAATTTCCCCCCTGTTGAATATCAGTTACAGTGGCATTAGCAAATTAAATTTCGTTGGTATGAATATGTAGATGACCTTGTTATTTAATGACCTATACGCAGCCGCATTTATTATGAAGGGTCGTAGTTGTGATGCTGCACCATTCGCTGTCCTCTCGTCTCCCTCCTCTCCCCCACGTAACAATGGGGAAATGTAATTTCTCATAGAGGTGGTGTGTGTGTGTGTGTGTGTGTGTGTGTGTGTGTGTGTGTGTGTGTGTGTGTGTGTGTCGTCATCTCCAGGTTGACTGCCCATGGTGCGGGAATCACCCTCTTCTTCCTCGTCATCATCATCCTCATTTCCACTATCGTTATCGCTGTTATCATCATCTCCATTATCATCACCGTCATTGTCATCCATATCTCCATCATCTTCGTCATTCTTGGAAACAGGATCCTGCATGATCCCTCCCACCAACTAGCCAGCCATTTTGATTACCACCACCACCACCACCACCACCACCACGCTGACGACTTGGGCATTACTGCACAGTGACGAAGACCACCTCAGTCCCCCCACCTGAAACATCTCATTCCCTTCAGAAAACATTATTACTCACCTTGTGAGCTACACGTATCAGTCATCCTCCCTTCCCTCACCCTCTACACCCTGACAAGTCCATTAACAGCATGTCCATGCATCTCGCTCTAGGACTGTTTGAGTTTTTTTTTTTTTTTTTGTGTGTGTGTAGGAATACGTCTGATAAAATTCCTACTGCATTCCATGGAAAAATTCCGAAGTTTACACCATGTTGACATAGCCTCCGTCCTTAAGGGAGCGAAGGTATTCCCCAAAAAGCTACTAACCATTATATCCTTAAGTACACATGCCAACAGGGTTGTTTGAGAGAGCGTTAGGAAGGAAGTAAGTAAGACGAGTCATCGTGACGACCTTACGTCCCCTCCTGGGATGTTAACATACCTTTATCTGGTACACCCCAAGTGGCACAGTGGGGAGAATCCCTTTCCATTAACGTTGCAAGTGACTTCTACCCAACCTCAAACTTGCTTGACGACGTTGCCGAAGTCCAATTTGTCGTGAAACCTGCACTTGTGTCTTGAATATGGTTAGATTTCTTTCTCGCTACGAATGAGGGGATCTGGTCAGTGATGTTGCCGTTGAGGAGGAGTTTGGAACTAGACTTATTTAGCGTAGAAGAAGAAAAAGTTTAATAAGGTTGATTTGATACAGGCGTTTGCAATGATCATTGGGTCTTAACAGTCTTGAATTTAACTGTTGTTTAAGGCTGGATCAGCTCGAATTTCGTTTGTAGTGATAGATAAAGTTTTACTTCGAATGAGGCAATCTATCTTTAACAGGATTGTTAACATGTTAAATGATTTACCAATATGAGTAGTTGAAATCAACTCCATAGATTTATACAAAGATGCTTGATGAAAATTTAGCTTTAGGTTCACAACTGACTTTATTTTGCTCCTTCTTGGATTGTAAAGTTTCCAGGTACTTTATTCAGTGCTTCTGATCTCTCCTGCTATCACAGACAGCCTCGAAAGGAGCCATTGGTATGTTGCTGTTTGCTCTCCCTTTGTATTCCTTTGTACCTGAGGACAAAGAGATTGTTGATTTTTATCTACTCAGATAACGTAAAGTTCCTCGACAAATGCGATCTTGGAGATAGCGCATGAAATAAGACGAATGCGATGGTCGAGATAAGCCATGCAGTTGGTGCGAAAGGACAACCCCACCCCTCCATCTCCATATCAACATACGTACGCTCGTCTGATATTTACCTCAGCTCAGTGTATCAGGTCATATCATCTTTTGCCGGATGACAGGCGTTAATTGTCATGGCAGTTTCCTCGATTGAAAGACACAGAAAAAACCCTTTTGTTGATCAGTCTGAGTGGTTTGGATCCATATCTTAACACACACACACACACACACACACACACACAGCTGGGTGTGGAACCTTACCTTACCTCACGATAATTTCTGGAGGTTTTCTCTCCTCGCGGCTGGGCCTGTGACCGAGCTACCAACTGCTGCTTTTGCACGTCAGATGTTGGTCTGCGCTCCAGGTGGAGGGTCAGTCTGCGACCAAGCTCGCATCGTTCGGTCTACCGTTAGCATGGCAGGATATTGGTGGCAACGTCTCGTGTATTATATTTGTCAGGATATCATACGTCTGCCTTAGCACTTAGAGGAATTGAAAATTCGGGGTTCCCTAGGTAACTTTAGGGAAAAAATCACATAACCCTCCAAGGCTAGTGATGCTCAGCCTTCCAGTAAACAGAAATATCGTAATGTAGGTGGACTTCTTTACGTAAGGACTCGCCATTTTCTTCGTGGCTGTATGAGATCAAGGATGCACCGGTTACCCAGGAATGAAAACTGCAGCAGTATGGAACAGTCTGATGCACCACTTGGTCTGCAGGGAAGCCAAGTCACGTGCCTCAGAAATCACCATAGATAGTATGGTAGCGAAGTGGTGTTGTGAAAGTAGGAGTGCGGGTGACTGTGAGGATGGTGATGAAGTTTGAGGATGACAGTGAAGATGTGAAGGATGAGGAAAGCCGTGGATGATGGTGAAGTCTTGGAGATGGGTAATGCTGTGGAGTATAGTGAAGCTGAAGGTGAGGGTGACTTGATTTTTTTTCTTTTTATTCTTTCAGCTTGAAGCTGCGAATGTGTTAAGCTTGTGTGGATGATAGTGAGGTAAAAGATGATGGTCTAGATAGGGATAGTGACACAGCACGATGATTAGGATGAGCATAGCGAGGCCGTGGGTGATAGTGACCGCTGGGTGAGGGTGGTGGTGGTGGTGGCAGCGGCAGGTGAGGGTAGTAGTGAGACAGGTCCATCCTCTCCACCAACACCAACACACGTTTCAGGTGGTGGCACCTTCGCACCGTCCTCCCCATCACCACCGCCAGATTAATTCCCTCCCTGGCGTCATCATCATCGCTCTCCTGCCTGGCTGCTCATCAATTTTCCTCCCGATCTACAACGTGTACTCAGCTCCATTTAATTCTCACTCCCCGCCCCGCGTCTTTTCCTCTCTCTTCGCCAGCCTTTTCCCTCCCCTCGCCACTCGTTCCATCTCTTCACTACGCCTGCCGATCGTTCTCATAACATCCACCCCATCTCCTCTCCACTACCTTACGTGCTGCTCCGCCCCACACTCCACTCCACTTTCTCACTCCCAGTGGTGTACTCCCACACCACTACGACGCCCTTCCCATTACCCTCCCACTCGATGTAGGTCCACCTCCACTGTAGAGATCCGTCCTCCATCTTCCACGCCCATCCCACTGTCTCTCCTCTCCTCCTCCCATCGTACCCTGCTTTACACTCACCCTCCTTCTCCCCCGCATCCTCCCACACCAAGCTGCACCCCTTTCTTCCCACAACCTCACACCCCTCACCCCGCGTCCCTTCCTGCCGTCGGCCTGTTGGGGAGGATCGGGACGGCTACCCACCAAATTATACGATCCTTGGGCGGTGTTCCTCGCAGTACATTGACAGTCCGATTTGTTAGGGTGACACCGGGTGATTGTGGCGGTGACGCTGATGATAGTGCCGGGGGACCCTTATAGGCTCCGCCAACCACACCAGCTTTTTTAGATGATGAGGGGGGCAGGCAAGGAGGAACAGGGATAAGGACGGGGATCTTTTTTTTTTTTTTTTATCTAAGTGTGGCCTCAGCGGTCGACAAGGGTTTAGGGGTCATGGCAGACGTCGGAGCTGTCTTTGGACTTGGGATAAGCGATCGTTTGGACTGTGTTAAGGATTGTTGAACGGGTTGTTTGGGCTGAAGAGTGTTAGAAGGGGATGTTAATCAGTGTTTATAAGAGTGAATGAGTAGTTAGAAGGGGTAGTTTGGATGTGGGGAGAGGCGACAGGGGTGTTTAGAGTGATTAAAGGTGTTTTAAGAGTTTAGAATAGGTCAGGGAAGAAGCTGGGCAGAAATCAGAGCTCCTGGGGAAAGAGTATGAGGCAGTTTCGATGTTTGTGGAGTTCAGAAACAAGCTTGTTCCCCCGCTACCCATGTTGACGCGCAGACACTCAGTGGCCGGCGTTGTTGACGTTAGCAGTGTGGCTGAGTAGGTGGATGTGGCTGTTGGTAGGTCCACCTCAGGCGATGGACGGATGGGAAATGGATACGTGGGAGCCATGATAAAGCGAGGGAGAACTTGGTCATGGTGACGAGAGCGTCGTGGGTGACTGAGGGAAGGATTCGTCGAGCAGAAGAGATGGAGGTGAGTGCAGTGAAGGAGGAGAGATGTCAGCACCAACGACTGACACGACATAAGTGGACCATCAAAGGTGCATTAGTCGGGGATGTCATGGCTGTGCTTGGGGTGTCGGTGGGTCCATTAGGTCGACAGGCCGTCGTAGCTCAGCCCACCGTAGACCAGGTAAGAGTAATCGTAAACACCCGTCGGGGGAGTGCCTTTGCTCACCTTCCCGATAACGTAATCTTTTGACTGGGTGGTTCCTGGAATGTTAGGCTCGAGTTGAGCGATCATTTTTGACCCGCGCGCGACTCTCTAAAGGAAGACAAAAGTGTTTTGAGGTTGCATCTGAGCATCGTTGATTTTACGGCTCCACGGAAAGGCAGGATAAAGGGAGGTTGAGGTATATAGATACCTGAGGGTTGTAGGAGGTAGCGACGGTGTGGGGCTGACACCGTCGCGCTTTTAGCATCCAGACCTTTGGTGGCGGGTGAGGAAGGGCGTATACCTCAGCCAGCAACACACGTGGTTTGAAGCTTGTGTTGGCGGAGGCTGGAAGGTTCATCACCTTGCTAGGAGGGACGGGAGGGGTTGGGGGATGATGGGAGGAGGGGGAGTTAGGGGCGAAGGATGGGAGAAGCGTGATAGGACGACCTGATTATCAGGGGATGACCCGATGGTTTAAGTGCTGGGACAAGACCAGTCTACCCGGAGGAGACGCCGACGTTATGAACTTCTCTTGAGGATAATCCTCAACGCAGGCCTCTCTCCCAGCGCCGCTACAGGTGGAGGATGCGCGGTGCGTTAGAGGTCGAGGCGGAGTGCTCAGGAACTTGAAGAAGATGTGGGTGCGTTAGAGGGCGAGTTGGAGTGCTGAGGATGTAGGGTGCGTTAGAGAGTAATGTGCAGTGCTCAGGAGCCTTGAGGATGAAGGGTGTGTTAGCGGGTGAGCTGTTTGTGGTCAGGAGCCCGAGCATGTAGGTTGTAGTCTTAAGGTTAGGTATGAGTGCATGGCAACCTGAAGTAGTTACGTAGGATGTAGTTGGTGAATCGCTACCTTCAGGATCTGCGTGTGGCTTGGGGCAGGAGGCTATATACCAGGTGTACAGTGCTCGGACATTGTGAATGTGAGAGGCCCCTGTCGTGTACGGCAAGGGGGAGTCGGGGGATGGGAGTCGTAGGTACCCTCCCCGGGGACCCTGCCTCTGTAAGGACCGTAGGGAGCAGGGGGGGGGGGGGGGTGGAGAGTTAGAGAACACTACAGTATCGATTTCTCTTTATGTACCCAGAATTAAACGCTCTGTTAAAGTAGTTTTAGGGATTTTCCAACATGTCTAAAGGTACGTGATGTTGGGAAGGAGAGGAGATGCGGTCGGGGAAACTGGTCGTGGAAAAGAAAATGTTTCAAAGGATTCCATCCTGATCCTGCTGCTGGGTGTAGCGCATCGCAGCCATGGAGCTGCAGGAGTCTCTGGATGGAGGTTCCTATGGTTGTTTTATAGTGTGTGTGTGTGTGTGTGTGTGTGTGTGTGTGTGTGTGTGTGTGTGTGTGTGTGTGTGGTAGCATTTTCCAGTTATAGTGTAGTTGAGGGCAATTAGCGGGAGCACCGCGCTGTCCTGGTGCACGAGGAAGCCAGCCTCCTACGATTTTTTGGAGGGGAAGACAGGCGATTTTTTGGGGGTGTTAATGGACACGCGTGCACATCTTTTACTCCCACCTGCTCTGGGGATTACCCCAGTACCCATTGCGTTACCCGGGGTCCGCGTCAGTAAAGGATCGGTCTTCGTGGGTCTTGAAGAACTTTGTTCTCTGCCTGAACAGGGCGATCTTTCTTCGCGGGACCTCTGGCCAGTCGATCTTCACGGGACCTGCTGGACATTAAACCAGCTGCTTCTCGACGTCGGGTTATTTTCCTCGACTCTGAAGTGCTGGACGGTACGAGACGTTTGTGGCCGGAGCTGATGCACGGATACAGAGTGCTCTCGGAGACCTCCTGGCAGTGATTGCTGCAAGTAGTGGCCAGTGACCGATCGTCCCCATGGAGAGTGTCTGCCTTCTGAGTGTGTGGTAGGCGTTTGTCAGCTCGGTGACCGGGCGGTGTCTGCATTGTGAGTGTCAGATTAATGTCTAACTGGTACATCGCTGGGCAAATTTATGCTAATCATTTGGGGTGGCGGCACTCGACTGCGACTTGGCGAGCGCTGGGGTTGTAGATGCTGGTGTTCCCTCTCTGTTGTGTTGCTGTGTCGCTGAGGGTGGTGGGTGAGTGGCAAGATGAAGAAGCAAGCCGTAGTCGTGCATGAATGCACGTTGTGTATAAATGTCATGGAGTACCTATCATGTCTGCTTGTGGTGATCGTGTATATTTCTTTTGTATGTATTTGAGTAAGTTGTGTGTATATTTACCTATAATTTGTCGCAAAAATCTGTGAATTCATCCTGAACCACCCATACTGTGGGTCCAGTTAGGATGCTTCTCAGGTATTTGGGGAGTAAAATGTCAGTATATAAGAAACGTTAACACACATCTTGGTATGTGACGGCAAGGGTAACATTTGTATTCACTGATTTTTTTGGCGTTCCATCTGGCAGTGTTGCTGGGTATGAGGTTCATCTGGATGAGAATGCAAGCAAAAATCCATGCATGATCGTTAAGGTTTGAGGAGAGTGCACAGATCCCTGTGTGGTTGTGAGTGATATGGGGAAAGTGCGCAAATTCTTGTAGGGTTGTGAGTGGTATGAGGAGACTTGCTTGCGTGGTCGTGTGGGTCCTGTGAGTGCACGAGAGTGCATTGTGGTTATGGGTGGGTTGTCAGAACAACTTTCGTAGACACAGTTCGTAAGACTAGCCTGGTACCAGGTCCCTGTATGGTCATAGCTGGTGGAGGATTACCGGTGTATGTGGGCGGGCCCGTGGTTACCTAGCTGACACCCATCCATCACGCCCCTCGTAATGTTACTCCCCTGGTCCTGTGTCCTCGAACGCAGTCACACCTAGTCTGCCAGTGTCCCCGGCCGCAGTCACCTTGGTCTGCCAGTGTCCCCGGCCATAAGATATTAAACAAGGTGGGGTCCAGTACGCCACCTTGCGGAGGACCAGAGTATCCCATGTTGTAGCGCCTTGGTCTATTGTCCCCGCTCTGCCTCGTTGTCGAGCACGTCTGCCCACCCCTTTCCCATGCCCTGCCCCAGGGCCTCCCATTCCTTCAGTCCCCCAGAAACCCTGCCTTGCATCCACCGAATCCCGATCAGACGTAATCTGTACAGTTCGTGGTGGATATTCATGACGAATGTTGATGATGATGATGGCTTTACACTTCCTCGGCTTGTCAACCACCCACTCCCATCCTTCCCTCTTCCTTTCATGGGTAAAACCACTTATCTTCTCCCCCTTTTCATTTCTTCTTTTGTGCCTCTTCTTACTCCCATCCTGAAGCCCTCGTCCTACTCCTCGTTTTCTTTTACTGCGTCCTTCCTCTCCCGCCCCCCCCCCTTCCCCCTTTTTTTCATGCCCCACTTAACCAGCTCCATTCATAGTCAGCGTCCCCTCCGTTTTCCATCTCCTGTCCTTGAGTCATTCTTCATCTCCCCCTTCTCATTTCTTGTTTCAGCCCTTCCGTACCCCTTCCTCCGCCTCCGTCACCCTCTCTCCCCGTCTGCCTCCTGTTTTTTTTTTGACATCGTTTGGTTCCCTTGTGAACATGTGCGCACCTGCGATGGACTCTGAGCGACAGCAGCAAAGCGGGGGGGCGCCTCACCCTGGATGGATAATGAGCTATGTGTGTGTAATCACCAATTTTCCTTTTGTATTACCAATTGGCGCGGTACTAGGAGGGAATATAGTCATTATGACCCACTTCTTAAACACTACCTGCGATCCGTAACTTCTCTAATGAATGATACTGAACATAATCACTTTACCTGGCCTGCATTCACCATGTCCATACCCGTGGTTCACAGCAGGTGGACGTACATGACTTTCTGAATCTAAACAGGGTTGTAGGTAAGCTAGGGTTGTATATAAGACCAGGTTGATGCGGAGAGGAGACAGGTTGTAGGTAAGCCATGGTTGTAGATGAGACCAGGATGAGGCAGAGAGAGAGAGAGAGAGAGAGAGAGAGAGAGAGGCTGTAGATGAGCCATGGTTGTAGATGAGGCGGAGAGGAAGGAGGAGAGAGGCGGAGGCATGACCGGAGGTTTGGTGAAATCCTCCTCCTTGGCCCCGGGCCAGCGTCGGGCCGGTCAGCCGGGCAGGTGTGGTAGCAGTACCCCACCCACCCAACTCGCTCTCTCTCTCTCTTGGTCCTCCAGCGATGGCTGAGTCTTCTATCGACAAAGAAGAACAAACAGCCAATCTAATGTCAATATAATATATATATATATATATATATATATATATATATATATATATATATATATATATATATATATATATATATATATATATATATATCTTTCCTCTAGCATGCTATAACCCCCTGTGGTGGGTGGGTCCTTTGTCAAGCAGGAGGCATTGACACCCAACCTACTAATGTCATTACGATATTTTTTTTCAACGCTCGTGTCCCCCTTTTTAGATGTGTTCTGTATCGAACAAGAGGGCAACCGGCGTATCTGTTTTCTCTTCTCATGTATCCCCGTGGTTGCTGACTTTTCTCTCTCTCAAGTAAGCGAGGGGCAACCTGCCAACATAATGTTATTTACGTGTTTCGTTATCTTGACATGTTAATCTAGGCAGTGATTGTGGAGAACTACATCGTACCATTTGTTCTGACATTTTTCGCAATGAGCAGAAGTTCCAATAAATTGTTTGCTTGTGGTTCAGACACACATCTTCGCTCGAAGGTCATTGCTTGTGGAGCACCTATCCCCTCAGAACCATTAGATTTCATCTTGCATGCTTGCACATGATTGACATTTCTGACTTATGACTATGTGTGTTGGTGATGCACGGACACTGCAATCCCATCGCGATTGCCTATCGATTTTTTGAAATGTCCCCCGTCTCGTTTACCATTTGATCCTCCAGGCTGGCTGGAAGCTGTTTGCCACCCAAAGCGATACACACACACACACACACACACACACACACACACACACACACACACACACACACACACACACAGAGGCTTCAGAGCTTGAAATCATTAACTCCCAGGTGAGTACGAGGTTTGGCCCAGAGAGAGAGAGAGAGAGAGAGAGAGAGAGAGAGAGAGAGAGAGAGAGAGAGAGAGAGAGAGAGAGAGAGAGAGTGTGGGCTAGTAGTAGTATGGTTCCAGTGTTGCTGCTGGCTGGCTGGCCGGCTGGCAACTCTATCATTAGTAGCCAGCCGGTCGAGTAGCCTACTAGCACCGTTTGCCGGAAGGGTAGGGCGTTATTACTCCTCCCGGTATACACTGGTGTGACCTAGTCTGCTTACTACGAATTATTGATTTTTATTTGTACCGGGAACCCGGTTTCGTTTCGTCTCTTAAGTAGCTGAATTTTAGGTTTGGTTCTTTTGAGTACAACGGTACGGTCCGTCGGTGTTGATGGCTGGGCTGTGACCTGAGCCGTCGAGGTCAGGTCAAGGACCCCATCGTCTTAGACCCTGGGGAAATGGATGCTTAAACTCTCTACGGAGCTAAGGATGCACAGCTTGACTGAGCAGAGGAGAAACACGAAAGCTTTGTCCCGGATTGAGCTGTATGGGTAGAAGACCTTCGAAACTTAAATATACATAAGTTAAGGTAAGGTTCCAGACCCAGTCGTGATGGTAGAAGACCACAAAGACCATCGTAAGGTATATGTAAGCGAAGGGAAGGTCTCAGACGCAGCTACGAGGGGATGGGGGGTAGAAGACCTTCAAAATCAATGCAAGGTCTATGTAAAGTATGGATACGGACCTTTTTTTTTAGGATGGGGGGGGGGGGTTAAAGACCTCAGAAACCACCGTAAATTATACACGTAAGGCATAAGCCAAAGAAAAAAAAAAACGACTGAGTTATGGGTGTCCAAACCATCGTAAAGTGTACACAGTGTAAAAGATAATCGTTCATTCTCGGCTTAACGTGCAAATTAGCCTTGGATCACGAGGGGTCAAGGAGCTTCTTTTAATAATTCCGCTCCACCCATCTCACCGGCACGGCGTAGTGACAGAGTGTCGGGCGGGGCAGCGATGTGTGCCCCCTGTCAGTAGGCTGGTCCGTCAGGTTGTCAGTTATGCATCGTAATGGTGATTGTTATTCCCTGTTGGTGTTGACTCGGGCGGAATATTAAATAGTTCCCTTTACGCTGCCACACGGTACAACTTGATTGATGGTTAGAACAACTGTTGGGGTTTGATCCAAGATCAGTTCGTATGGCTGTGCCGGATAGGGTGGGAATCGACCCGCGAATCGCTGATGTAGGTATACGTCAGGCAACGCAGAAGAAAGTGTTGGTTGATTATGGTGTTATATGTAATGCGTTATTAAGTGAAAGGTGATGGATGTCCTGTGAACATGTGTACATATAAGGTGTCGTTGAATGTTCCGTAAAGATCTCCGATACATTTAGAAAGGCGTATGCCATTTTTCCTGCGTTGGAACGCCAAAAAAAGAATGATATCCAGGTATTACGCGAGTGATTTACGGAGCACAGAAATATTTAATACATGCGATGAAAGGTGAAATATGGAGGAAAGTATGTGACTCAAGCATTATTAAAGTTCGGGGTGGTTATGAATTATATGTTGGGTGAGAATAGGAACCTGGTGAATGGTTGTCTGTGGCTGCTGTACGTACATGGGGGTTAGAGTAAAGGCTACAGTACCTGGCGAGTGGGTACCAGTGCCTGGTCGATAGGAACAGTACCTGATGGATGAGCATCCGTACCTGGTGGATGGCTGCAAGTGGATGAGTACAGTACCTCGTGGGTGAGCACTTTACTTGGTGGATAGATACAAAACCAGGTGGGAGGGTACAGGACTAGGCTGTAGTACCTGATTGGAAGGTACCGGTACGTAATGAATTGGTACAGTACTTTGTGGATGGGTTACAATACCTGGTAAGTGGGTTCATTACGTGGGCACAGTACCTGGTGGGTGGGCAGAGTTCCTGGTAGGTGTGCATAGTACCTGGTAGGTGGGCATAGTACCTGGTTTTATAGTTTCACTCGACATCCGGCGTTGAAATAAGAGAAGCTTTATGTCATGCATTTGTTGGATGGTGGTCATCGAAGGGTCATGTCAGTATTTAATATGACTTGTAATTTTGCAGTTTGGTTCCGCTATTTCACATGTGGGTGAGTGGGTCCTTACCTCCCATCCCTCCAGCGTGCTTGGTGGCGGCCAGCGGCAGGACAAAGGGCCTTGCGCTCACAAGTGCCTTCTGTAGTGCTCAGCCGTGCCAAAGACCGTGTTGGCACCCCAAGGGCACACTCAATTACTTAAGTGGTAAGGGGGAGACACAGGCCGCCTTCAGGAGTCGAGGCAACTCGGGCCGTTGTCGGTTGCGGCATCAAAGGCGGGAGCCGCGGAGGTCTGGGCCGGGGAGGAGGAGGAGGAGGAGTGAAGGTCAGAGAGGTCTTCCTCGAGGTGAAGTGGGTCCCAGGCAGCTCGGGGGTAAGCGCTACCTCTGACACGGGTCGATCTCCGCATTTTGGTTGAATATGAACTGAATTGTTGTGAATTATTTGAGGTTTTTAACGGTAGGGATGTAGGGATTGTGAAGGGAATTATTGCCAGGTTCTCTCCCGTTTATTATGTTCTCGAACGTTTACTTTTTTACTGTTTGCCGTTGAACGTAAATTTTCCGTTGTCTAGCATCTCAGGTAACACACACACACACACACACACACACACACACACAGACACACAGACACACACACACCTGGCAAAGACTTAGGGTGTGTGTATGCATACATACAAAGAAGTAAAGACGTGTTTGTTATATAAATACCAGGTTGAGAGACGGGGCAGCAAGAACCGCCCCATCACAAACAATCTGATCATCTGTAATTATTAGTGTGCAGTATAACCCCCCTCCCCCTTCTTTTGTCTTACTGCAAAGACTTTCTAACCCAGTCCCGTTTTTATAATCCTCCCGTGTTTATATTGTTTTCAGTTCAATTATATATATATATATATATATATATATATATATATATATATATATATATATATATATATATATATATATATATATTTATATACATAGATACCACTCAATTAATCAAGTAATTCCTCTATACGACTGCCTCACGTCCCTGTTGTCGTTCCGCCGCTGTGCCTCCTCAGCCAACATGATCACCATTTTCACCATAATTGCATCGAGTGATCGTGTAGGGCAGCAGCAGCAGCAACAACACTCGCTCTCCCTCTCCCGCTCGTCCGGCTCCCAGAAAATGGGGGCATATGGCCGACACGCTTGGCCATTGTCATGGGAAAATTAGCGATGGTGAAGTGGCCTGTTTTGTCCTCTCCCTGCATTACGTGATTATTGATGATAGTGATGAATTGGTTCAGCAGGAGGGTGTGCGAACATATGATGGACCCTATGGCCGGGGTAGTTGGTTGCTCTCTCACTCTCCCTTGAGTTTACTCAGCGTATTCCAGTTCAATAGTTCCCACGTTGAAGGGTAACGGTGGACCACTAAGGCCGATTAGCTAGGTTGGATTGCGAATATATGTGTGTGTGTGTGTGTGTGTGTGTGTGTGTGTGTGTGTACCTGTATTCGAAGTATTTTTGTGTGTAAATATTTTTCTTGGCATTTTAATTCTTTTTTTTTTGACAGACATAATTAAAGCTGTGAAATATTTCAAAATTCATTTATTTCGAAGAACGAGATCTGTCAGGATAACCGTACGTGTTCTTTCCCCCTGGCCCCATTTACTGTGTGTGGGTCTACCAAGCCTCAGCGTAAAGGGATCATCATTTATCGGCGCAGGACTAATAATGTGATTGGGAGTTGAGATCCGCGCGAGAAAGGGAGTCGTTTGCGTCCCCCTGGGCCGCACTTGTCCCGCCATTAAGGATTACTTGGGGGGGTGTGTGCAGCGCCATCGTTACTGTCATCTGAGGATGTGTGAGATTGGGTGTCAGGCTACTGCCCGTGTCTCCACGCCAGCCGGAGCCATGTTTGTGATGCTGGTAGGGTTGCAAGCTGGACGTGGTTTACTAGGTACATATTTGATTCGGCATGTGCATTATTCTGAGCCATTACATGCTGTATTTATGAATTTATTCGTATGTAAGATCTTGGTATGGTGGTGAACATGTGTATGTTGCGAGAGGGATGTAGAGCCAGCATGTTTGACTGATGAGCGACATCTCAAGACATAGCGTCATTAAACGCGGAGAAATACACATTGTAATAGGTTGAATTTAACCATTGGTCCGGAAATGTAATTCAGATTAATTCAGTATAGGGAAGGAGAATGGCTTTGCCTCTTTAAACATGAATAATGCTGAATCATTAACTGTTGGAGCCGTGTGGAGAAGTATTGTAACGAACTAATTTTTTTAGCGGAGTTAGAATGGGTTATGGGGCAGCAGGTTGGGTAGTGACGCCCTGGGCACGGAAGGCGAGATGCAAGTAAATTATCTCCTTAATCATGTGAAGATTATGCCGTAATTGCAGAGCAGAGACATCGATTTTATGGGTATTTCGGCCTAACAATCGTAGGTGAGTATTAACAGAACATATTTAGCAGTACATGGGAAGTGTGGCAAGTGTTGCTGGTAGGAAATACTATGCACCTGACATTTAATTCTTCCGTAGTATGTGCTCGTTTTCAGTATTTTCCAGCAATCCGACGCTATTTAACTAGCTGGCGATTCTCTGTGTAATTATTTTCCGTTGAACATTATTTCTCTATGGGCTTATCTAATATATATATTAGCAACTTTCTCGATCAGTTAGGATCAGTTAGAATTAGCCTTCCATTGTTGATGTTTTTGGTAAACGAAGATTAAGATTGCGTTCCAGGCAAGGAAGAATGTGTGGTATTCCCCATATATATATATATATATATATATATATATATATATATATATATATATATATATATATATATATACACACACACACACACACACTAGGAGGCGGATTATAACCTTGGTAAAGGCACCTGGTTACCTCAGCCACGCACAAGTTAAAACATGCAGACACTTTGAGGAATCGTGTTTATTCCTGCATCCCAACTTACCTCGACGAGTGCGTCGTAGACTTTAATCTGTCATGTCTCTGATGGTATGACAAATATGTCGATAAACAGACATTTACATATTTGTCACTGCTGGAGATATATATATATATATATATATATATATATATATATATATATATATATATATATATATATATATATATATATATATAAACTACGATCTTTTTAAAAGAGTAGAAGTGTTATTTGTTTTTTTAGTGTACTATTTTGTACAAATGGGTTACTTCTGTCAGGTAATAGATTACATATTCCATTAGGGTTATATACTAGATATAAAATATATTTTAAGTCATTAGAATACGTAGTTGTGTAATTCACAAGTGAGTTATAAGGGGTAAGTTTATGTTCATGATTTTTGTTATTTTGTTTGAGGCAAAGGTGGATTACAAGGGATAAAACGTAAGCCAGAATATATTACAGTTTGTGTGTTGGTGTGAATTGTTATGTAAGCAAGTACAAAAGGGTTGTATGGGTACGAAACTAGAGCTGTGATCATACAATAGAATGGTGTTGTGAGCTGCAGACGAGTGTAGTATTGACATTTGGAATGTTTTAAATTAACGGCAAGTTGTTTTTATTTGGATTAAAGTGATATTTAGACGTTATCTTAAATGAACAAATTGATATTTAGACTTAAATGAACAGGGCAATTTTTTTTTGGGGGGGAGGGGCTGGTGTTAGATTGATAGATACAAAC
Source organism: Panulirus ornatus (assembly GCF_036320965.1). Classification (NCBI taxonomy): domain Eukaryota; kingdom Metazoa; phylum Arthropoda; class Malacostraca; order Decapoda; family Palinuridae; genus Panulirus; species Panulirus ornatus. The sequence continues at coordinate 3,824,097 of NC_092276.1, forward strand.
GTTATGAGTTGTAGTGAATTGGAAGAAAGGTTATAGTGTATAACTAGATATTGTATTAAACAATGTTTTACACAGTGATTACAGCCATAAGAAGTTCTTATAAAAAAGACTGTAACATCGACTTATATTTGCTATAAAGCACAGTGGGTTGTTCTGAAAAATGGTAGAACCCCACTGAAGTAATATTGAAAATTTATGTTTATGCACTTTTAGCTGTAACTACAGTAATGAGTTGCTGTTATAGTATCAGGATGCTTTGTGGCACATTACAAAAACCAGATTATACATAAATGTTTCTTAGGTTTTGGAAGTTGTGTAGAAGAAATAAATGTAGGGAAGAACGTTGTTATTAAAAGTATGAGGTGGGAACATAGGATATGGGAATAAGATATAATGATGCCCAGGAAATGGTATAATGCATGACCCTGTACAAAATTCAGCACAGCTTTAAACCAGTTGTCTGGTATTCATTCATTCTGTCGTGTGATAAGATGGAGTAGATAAAGTTCCTTGTGTTCAGAACACAGTATACAATAGTGTCTGGGGAGGGCAGTAATTAGGGTTGTTGTTTGAAGCTCCTGGTTGTTACCCCAGACATTTAAGCTTTCTTGACTTCTTTGTTTTGCAAGTTTTACTTTTTTTTTTAAATTTAATTGTTTGAATGTTTCTGGAATGTAAGTCTATTACATGGACTTTTTCTTTGGTTTTAAGTTTCTTGATGCAGATGTAAGCGTACAGTTTTACTTAATGATTTCCATGCAAAGTGATTATGGAAATGTATAGTGCAAGATAATTTATCTTAGTGTACTAAGGTAATTTCATTTTATTTACATTTTCGCTCTTTTCCATTTATATATGAAAATTACGGTGATTTATTGTAAATTTTTATTCTCTGAATTAACATGTAGCCTTAATGACCGTTAGGTCTACAAAAATAAAATCCCCAAATCATAGATATAGTTGAACACTTAATGTAGACTGTTTAAATGTTGTGTACCAAATGAAATGGTTTTGTGTAATTCGAACCATATGCTCTTGTATCAGAATCAAATTTTACTGTAAACCCAAATGAAGGAAACTACATACACCTAAATACTTTTGGTCATAGTATAAAGTTTTTCTTAATAGATTTTTGTTTATCTCTAATGGTTTTCTTGACCATAAGTCGAATGGAAATTGTATTTCAGTTTAGGGATGTGAAGGTAATGTTAAATGTAAATCGGTATTCTTGTAAGATTTTTGGAAATTGGGAAGAATGTACCGTTAATTTGTTTTTAAGATATAAGAGGATATGCACAGGAACCACAAGATAATAGAATTATTACTTAACATATCTATAAACCTATATTTAAGTTGAAAAAATTGCACTGTGTACAATAATTTTTTATAGATTTTTGGTGGGTTAGGTTGGGTTTTTTAAGACCGCGCTACTAGTACAATCAGGTAGGTGTTTATCAGTCTGTTGTCTGGTATCTGTACATTATATATATATATATATATATATATATATATATATATATATATATATATATATATATATATATATATATACGCGCGTTTGCGATGATTATTTGTGTGTTACAGGGAGAGAGATTTTTACGTGTTGCCCCGTTTCTTAACCTTGCAAATATGTACCATGTATACTTCTTAGACACACTCGCACACCCAAGCCTATGTTATGTGTGTGTGTGTGTGTGTGTGTGTGTGTGTGTGTGTGTGTGTGTGTGTTACTGGGAGTTTTTTTTTTTATTGCTATAGTTGGCCCGTATCGTAACCTTGTATATATGTGCCATGTCTTTACTCCTATGTGTGTAAATCTTACACACACACACACACACACACACACACACACACACTTCAGGATAAGCTAGGTACCCAATTATCAACTAACCTCGAGGGGAGAATGGACTGCAGGGATTGGCTGTGGGCCGACTGCCGCGCCTAGGATTCGAACCCATGGTGACTCATGGTCAGAGACAACAACCACTGTTAGGTTTTTGTGTGTGTTAATAGATGTAAATATATACACATGTGTACACACATGCAGAAGCACGCACACTCACGCACGTGCACATATCGCACACAAAGCTATTCATTGTTTAGCGTGAGTGCTGTGTGGCGGTCAGTTGTATAAAGTTGGTGGTGCGACGTGGAAAGTTCATTGGCTGATGGTCACTTTTTTATGCTCTGACTAGTTGCATTTTTTCTGTGATAAAGAAAAGATTTTTTTTCATAATGTTATTTGGTGCCAGGATTTATTAGGCTAAGATGTTGATTTTTCGATTTCCAAAGACTTTTAGGAAGATAGTGTTAGGAAAGTTTAGATATTAAATGTTTGGACGGAACTAAATAGTAACAGTTTGATATTAGCAAGACTTGTGAAATCGTATTTGCTTTGTAAGTATACTCTTAAGCATCTCACAACAGCTCTTTTGAATATCAGGTTGAAATGTTATAATTGTAAGTTATGGATATGTGATTCACGCTTTTAATTTTGGCTTTTGATTCTTTACATATTTATGGTCACTTTAATCGAGATGTGATTGTAATGAACAGGAATATTTAGTCATGATTTAGTCACCAGTATAGTGATGCGTAATGAATCGTTGCCGTCAACGTGTTTTCGTTACTCTCGATCCCGATATGTATAATGAAAAAGAAATATTCTGGGACTGATTTTTGACGGTAACCCCGGCATGTTTACTGTGCACCCCGTGTTCATTCTGTGAGTGATAGCGCAAAAGGATTACAGAGGTTACGAAGGGTCTTAATCAGACCCCAGTGGGTTGCTGTTACATAGGTTGCCACAGAGTTGATTCTTTGGATGTGTTGCATTACATACATTACTTTAACCGACTAGATCCAAAAAGAGGATACAAACTTAAAATCTCAGGTATCTGACTTCGTTATTAGCCTTTTGTCAGCCACTTGTGGCCTTTCAAAAAGAAACTCCAGTTAGATTTTTCCTTTGAAAAAGTATTGCGTACTTAATGATGCAGAATGAATGATGATTATGCAAGACTTTTCGTCACAAGCGTAATGCTTTCAGTGATGTATCATCACTTAGGCATTTAGTAACTTAGCTTAAGAGTAACATTCGATGAATTCACTATGACTTGTGATGGTTAATTATATTATGCTGGGGTGATAATATCAGTCGTTATTACTGCATCAGAAAGAGATTGAAAAGTATTGCTTTATTCATGGCAGGAAAATTTAATATGTGAATATGTGCCTTGTACAGAATTGCTTTTTTCATGGCAAGAAAAATTGAATATATAAATATGTGTCGTACAGAAATTTTTTCTCAGCTTCTTTCTAGCTATAGCTGAATTTACTGGGAATATTAAAGAATATTAATTTTCTCTCGTTTAGATATAGATAAAACGTGTCATATAGATTCAGAATGCCTAGGAAGTTTATTGATTGCCAGTCTATAAACGTTGATTGTTTAGTTTCCCATGAAGTTGGTGTTGTAAATGTTATATTTTTGGCTATGTTGCTGACAGTTAAGGATTGGGCAGCAGGGCCGTCACAGTTGTCGCCTTGTTAGAGGACGGAAGCCAGGCCACGTGACCCTCCGCCGTCCAGAACGACCCTTTGTCCTCGCGCCGTGTTGCTTGACACCCCCCCCCCCCCACCCCCAACCCCCGCCTCCCCTCAGTGAGAGTTTGAGGGGAGGGGCTTGCATGCACACGTTACGGCAGCGATGTACTCGCCCGGTGCAACAGAAAGCCAAAGCGCTGATGACAGTCGAATTCCTGGTATGTACCGGAGGAGGAGGAGGAGGAGGTATATATCGGTCGTCGATACGACAGGCCTGCGCGAGCGGCAAGAGTGGCACTTATTTTAAGAGCGAGTTCGCCTCCACTTGAGAATTGCGCGAGTTGCTATGAGTTCGAAGTCCCAGGATCGCCCTAACAGTACTAATCCTTTTGATGCCGAGGCATCACAGATCATAGTCAAAAGCATTCCGAATTAAAAGAAATGTATAGATTTTCATTCTCGCGCATACAGCTTTGGGAACAGTCAAGTACGTTTGGTGGGTTCCTAATTTTAGGGCATTTAAAGCAGAGTTTTGTTTTTGGGACTAATGTTGCTTCGGAATTATGAGGTAAAGGATATTTGATGTTTCGAGATAAAAAAAAAAGTGGTGACCCCAATTTGAACGCTCGACTTGGATCGAGAGCTTCAAGTGGTTGTGTACAATACTCCGGCCGGCAAGACTGTGAGGGAAGTTGTGAACAGGTTTGGTGGTGAGGAAAACATGTGGCAGGTAACTATAACGTGTCCAGTGTGCTGAGAAAAGCTTGGATGACAGACACCTGAGCTCCCCCCTGCGGTCAGCCTGTGGTAGGTGAGGTGGGGGTCTGCTCTCCCTCAGGCGCTGCTTGACAGACGAACCACATTTTTTTCTTTAGGACCACCGCTGCATTAGGGTGCTCCTGTACCCTGCATTAGAGCGGTTGAACCCACAGCAGTCTAATTCTTCAAGAGTACATTTGAATCGTTTGTTAAGAAGTCAAACCGATGTTAATAGCTGTATGGATATCTTAAAGGTATACTATCGATAGCTCGATGGGGCAGTTTAGGCAGGCCTAACAGCGCGCCAGGAATGTATCTAGAATTACACGAGGATCAGTTGTGTGATGGAAAAAAAGCTTGTCTTGAAGTAGTTTAACTGGGGTCACTACTTTGTTCCGAAACATCATAGATCCGAAGCATCATTATTCCGAAAAAAAGAAAGGTTTTAGATTGCCTAAAATTGAGGAAATTTCATGTAAAATTAGGTTAGGTATTGTGATGCTTCTGGTTCATGCCTCTGGAAGCCAAGGTTAACTTGTTTAAGATGGATTACATGATTCGTGTCAAGAGTTTGCCGCAGAAATGTTTTTTTTTTTTATTCTTAGTAATATCGTTGCTGAAATCTCATGTCAGGCCTCTGCGGAATCTTAAATTTCAGGAAAGTTTGCCCACCTCTGAAAATGTAATTGAATGTGGAGAAATTTGTAAATTTATTGAATGGTGCGGGGAGGTCGGCCAAGCTCTAGTTGGGAGACTGCTAAGACGGATTGTGGACCAAGTTCCTTTTCTCCCGATAGATTTTTAAGATTTAATGACGGGAAGGAAGATTTGTTTTAAGTTCTCTTCATCGACTCTTGGATCTTTTGATTATTTTTTAATGAATTCATTGCGGCTTTATATTGTTAGCCCTTGTGTGGTAGTTATTCTTTTCTGTATAATCCATTCACGTACCTACCAGTTAGCCGCTGTTTCTAGAACTGTATTGATGATTTTTATGACGGGGCAGAGCTTCGTAAGTTCAAGTGGATGGTGATGATATTGGACAGTGTCTGCAGGTTAGGATTTTGACTCGACAGGTCATTGCTTTCCGCAGTCTTAAAGCCAGCGCGTACACACCTACCGCACCTACGCATTCACGAGGAAGTATTTCGGATGTGTTAACTCAGAGGGGGAGAGGGTGATTTTGTGTGAATTGCTGGTTAGTGAATTACGAGGCGGTCATCTTCCTCACCCCATCCCTCATTTTGGCGGTTATGACATAAACACTCCACCTCCTCATTCTTTAACCCCGGTCCCAATGCCATAATCTGCCTTCCCCCTCTCTCCTCCACCTCAGCCCCCCTCCCCCCCATTTCCTCAATCTGAACTCCACCGCTCCACTCTTAACTGCGCATCCCGTTGTATTTCCTCTCCCCTCCCCCCCTCTAGCCGAACCAGATTACACGGTCGGCTTGGTGGAAGATAACTGGGGAGGGGGTTGGGAGAGGGGGGGGGGTTAAACATGGACTCCAGGGATTAACATTGCAGTAAGTGGATTACAGGTAGAATGGTGGTGGTGGGTAGGGTGATACCTGGCTAGTGAAGTGGTTAGGAAGGCAGGCTGGTGGTAGTTAGTGGGTGAGCTGACAGGCTGGTGGTTTTAAGTGGTTAGTGGGTGGGCAGATTGGCTGGTGGTCGTTACTGAAGCAGCAGATCGATGGACAGACAGGTTGTTTGGTCGTTGATTAATTAGTGGGTGGACAGACAGTGCTGGTGGTCGTTAGTGAAATGGTTAGTTAGATGCCAGTGGTGGTTGGTGGGTAGAGGCAGGTTGGTCATTGGTAGTTAAGTTGTTTGTTCGGGAATAGATTTCGACTAATACTGATCTCAAACATTTTTGTTTGTCACGTTGTGTGTAAACCCAGACAAAATGGCAAGACGTGTTACTCTTACATGAGTGATACATTTTGGGAGTGTATATATATATATATATATATATATATATATATATATATATATATATATATATATATATAAAGAAATGAAGTTCTTTTTAGCACTGTTAGCAGCAAATATTATGTATGTTGCAACACCTGTTGCGTCAGGTCTGCGGAGCTACCTGCTCATTACGTATGTGAAATATTCACTTTAGTGGAGTATCAAAGAAGAGGAGGGAACTCCGGTAATGTTTATATCCGTAATTGAAGCAGCGGCCGTGTTTCCATCAATAAGCTGATTACACCAGGGGAGTATTCCTTTGTCGAGGCTCGAACTTACTCCAGTCTTGAAGAGATTGGTTTCGCCTAGATGTGATGCGGGGACAAAGAATTGGTAATGATATTTCGCTCCATTTAATACGGTGTACCTGAACATGAAATTGGCCGTTGCAACGGCATATCGACAATTTTCCCTGTTGCTGAGGCCTCATTCGATTGTGGGTATAGAAGTAGAGCATCATTTCTGCAAATTATAGGACGTATATTTCCTGTGTACTCTCACACACACACACACACACACAATGTATATATATATATATATATATATATATATATATATATATATATATATATATTATTTTCATTATTATTATTATTATTAGTGTGTATTTAGTATTTTACGTATTATTTGTGAAAATCAACTGCAACGTATTATTATTGATGGATGTGTCTGTCATGTGCTTGCATCGAGTATAGTTGTTTCATTGTTGATATTCCGTTTTTTGTGCAAATGTTCGTCTATATTATTTCTTAGGGATGTTTTCCGCCCAGAAGTTGGTTTCCTGCGCGTATCAATTCGATTTGTAGAAGTCTCTTAAGAGACTGCACGTGTTACCTTAGGATTATCAAGATTGTCCTTTCCTAGCGCTACCTCGCGGGGGGAGGGAGGAAGCTATTTCATGTGTGGCGGGGTAGCGACGGGATGAATAGAGGCAGCAAGTATGGATTATGTGCATGTGTATATGTGTATATGCATGTATACGTAAAATGTATAGGTATGTATATGTGCGTTGTGGACGTGTGTGTATATATATGTGTATGTGGGTGGGTTGGGCCATTCTTTCGTCTGTTTCCTTGCGCTGCCTTGCTAACGTGGGACACAGCGACAAAGTATAATGACTATAATAACTGTATATATAACTATATATATATATATATATATATATATATATATATATATATATATATATATATATATATAATTTCGTGTCTACCATGATATATAATGAATTTGGGACATAATTGCTTGTAATACTTGTTTGAAATATATTATTTGCCTTCGGGCTGAGCTCTAAATGGATGGCGAAAAGCCAGCATTACGGAGGGCAGACATTCCAGAATTTGTGAAAAAAATAATTAATTTCGTTAAAATCCACGAGTAATGTGCGACGTGTGTTAAAGGCAGGTAGGAGGTAGGTGGTGGTAGTTGCAAAACGAGGAATGTATACGACCGAGGAAGCGGTTGCAAGGAGACGAGGGGGTTAGCGTAAAATGTGTCGAAGCTTATGTAATGAACGAATTTCGTGACAAAGTATGTAACGTAAGCCCACTTGAGGGTCCGACAGAGACCTGTTGTGATGGTTTTGCGTTACCGCTTTCAGGATGAACATGGGGTCCACAGTAAATTTGTTGGTGATACCGGCATGTATATATATATATATATATATATATATATATATATATATATATATATATATATATAAAAGAAATGACTTGAATTTATAGACGAAAAGGAAAGGTTTTAGAACTTTTCTTTCAGAGGAACGCGTTAAAGGGTTTGGATAGGGCAGCCGTACGCAGTACATGGAGCACGTTAGGGCGCTGAAGGTAGGTCCGTGTGTGGGGTGGTCACTGGTTCGTGAAATAATTGAGAGAAGGGTGGGGGGGGGGGTTGGGATGGGCGTGGTGAATGTATGTACCCAGGGCTTATGGGTGAGTACTGAGTGGAGGAGACTCGTTTATGAACAAGTAGAGAACACATTTGTTTGGATGGGTGTGGGAGTGATTTCATTATATGGGTGTTGTCGACTAAGACTTAGTAAATCGTGAGTAACCTCGGTAGATGAGGTTCGAACCCCAGCACCTCGCCATAGTCATCTCTTGACATGATAGGCCGCTGACGAGCCAAGTGTTTAGTATAGTTCATGCATAATCTAGTGAGACCCATCACTTATCTGTGAATATTTAAATACAAAAAAAAATATATTGTGATTAATCAGGTCGTCCATAAGCGAATGACATGAGACATACATGTGTACGAGTGATTAACGACATGAATCATTCATGTTTACGAGTGAATAGCTAACCATACGTGTAATATGTATGAGCGAGTCACAAGGTTAAACACTCATTTCAGAATAGGAAGCGATAAACGCAGTTTAAACCTTGCTGGGGTGTGTGGTGGATATTGAGGTGTTTAGAGAGTGGAACGACCCTCCCTGTAACGATGGTCTTTACGGCTCATCCAATCAGGGAAGCGGATGCTACGGATAAAGCCGTCTCGCTGTGTGCGGATGGTGCGCCTCGTGCGAATGTGTTGATAGTGTCAAGAGGGGAGGAGGGGGACTGGTAGAGGAGGAGGTGTGGAGGGAGTGTGGGGGACTAGGAAGAAGGGGGGTGTGAATACAAGCATGCTCGATTAAGTTATTTGCCAGTAGCCATGACGGATAAATGGAGCGAGGGGTTGCTGAGTGCGATTTTCGTGCGATTATTAATTCCACCCACTCTTTCGCGCTGCGCTCGGCTTCTTGAGGGATACTGCCACGTATTGTTGAACCGAATCGCAAGTCTTGATAAGATATCCCATAGGCGAGTCGAGTCAGCGTTATTTTCGATATTTTCGCCCGTCGGGAACCGTGACACCAACGCCGACACTTCATTCTCAACGCCAACCAATTGGACGTTTTTATTTCAAGTGTTCATCGATCTGGTGTCGCTGGGTGTGTTGTGGGTGATGGGGGGGTCCTTGTTTAATGCATGGTGGGAGCCAACCTGGAGCGCCCTCACGGCTTCCTCCATCTTGCTTGCCTGGAGCGCCCTCGCGGGCTCCTCCATCTTGCTTACTGGCCTCTAGGGTACCCGTTTCACGCGTCGGTGGGGGCCCCACACTTGCTGAGCGGCAGGCAGGCAGCGGTGCTGCTCTTCAAGTGCCTGGGTGGTGAGGACACAGCAGTTGGACGACGAGCGATTTGGGTACTGTGTACGACGCCGCCACAGGGAAAAAGAAATGGCGCACGGCCGAGTGTTTACGGCCGCCCGTAGCTCGTTCTCATGGCAGAACACTTCCTAAAGCGCTTGACAGATTCTTGAAGCAGTTTCAGCGATTCTTAAAGAAAAAATGGAATTCAAAGCAAAAATGGAATTGAGGTAGACTTTGGCGTCATGCAAGCACTGGCTTGACCTGTTAGGTTACCGTGGAACTGACCCGCTATTCCTGGCAGACCAGCTTGTGCTGTACTTCATAGATTTCTGCTGCGAAGGCACAATCCTACCGTGGACGTCATGAAGGGAATCACATATTCCGTGTTCTTGCCCTCCGTTTAGATATTCTCGGACGCAAATAGACCTTCCTTCCATCACGTTGGCTTTCGAGGTCCTCCACCATCACTGGTCAGACCTCTGATCAGGCTCAGCCTTCTTGCACTGTTCAGCCTCCACCTTCGTGCACTGTTCAGCCTCCACCTTCTTGCACTGTTCAGCCTCCACCTTCTTGCACTGTTCAGCCTCCACCTTCTTGCACTGTTCTGTCTGTCTGTTTTGAAGCTGCGGCCTGTAGACTTCCGAAACCATTGAGGTTTGATACACTTAGTACAAATAATTGGCTTGGCCGATCTTAGATATCAGCGCTACAGCCTATGGTGGTTTAATTAAAGGTGTTGCATTGAACGATTCTGGGTCCTTTTTTTTTTTTGTCTGCCGTTTTCTCTTATGCCACACTTGCCGTTTTCTCTTATGCCACTCTTCGATTTCAGTGGAAATATTTTGTAGTTTTCTATGCCCATCGTGCCTGGTTAGGGAAACATTTCTGAGTGTGAATTAGGAATCATGTCTCTCAGTATTCTCCAAGTTAAAGATGTAAATGCATCTCGCCAGTGTTTTCAGTCCTTCTCAGATGTGTTGATCGCTACATCCGTCTCTACGTTATCGTGAAAGTGTTTCGCGTACTTTTTAATTTCACTTTCGCCCGTCCTGAAAGGTGTTGTTAACTTATAGCAGTAATTTTATTTGTAATTGGCAAGCTATTTAATGCCTTGAAGAGCGTTGTCGTTGGTCTTGCTATTTCTGTCTTTTAAGGTCTCTTAAAATTCCAGCCTATTTGGAAGTGACATGTGTTATTCCTTTGTGGTTTTCCCAAAATGTAAGATTATCAGACATCATTACTCCGGCGTCTTTTAAAGGAGTTTCCCTTCGAAATATGAGGATGATTGTTTCTACCTGGTATTCTCTGTTATTATTATTATTATTATTATTATTATTATTATTATTATTATTATTGTTATTATTAGTATTGTTTCTTTATTCCCCGAAGAAAGTTTTCACCATTAAAAAGCACTTTATAGGCATAAGTGGCCCACGTAGAGACATTTTTTTTTGTATAATGTTTTTGATATTCATTACCATTTTCCACGGATGAAATTTCCAGTTTTGTTGTAGTATCGTATGGAAAGGGTAACACGAGACAGACGTTTTCTGTAAGTTGTTGCTGGAATTAGCCTTGTTCACAGCGTGTGATTAAATAATTCGTTTTGTATTTTTTTGTTGTTGAAAGAATATTTTTTTTTATTGATTGCCATGGAACTCTTACAACTCGATTATACCAGCCATGGGACATCACAGCTGCCATAATGATTGTGTTTTGGCGTCCGTAAATGTAAGGTGCTGCGACATAATTAGAGGCTATAGAGGCGGGTACCAGGGTATATATACATATGTTGGTGGCGAAGGGGGCCAGTGGTCCGTAAGGGCGTGACATTACTTCCGGCGTGGATGCGTCCCTCCCCCCGTTGCGCCGGGCCGCGGAGGTGCATTACTTTCTCGGGGGTCATGCGGGACTGGCACTCAATGGCCCGGAATAGTGGCCACGTGCGGCGCTGTGGGAACCCCCTGCTCTCCCACGTGCCCCGGTCCCCAAGCGTGCAAAGCCCCTCCCTCACTGGACTCCCCTCTGCCCGCGTTCTGCGTCGCATTCTGCTTCTCTAAACCCACCGCTCGGGCTGAGAGACTTACAATGGGTTGCCGTAAGGAGAGTGGTGCGATTGTTTGCACCGATTTGGATTGATTTAATTGTGATTTGTGTCTGTACATCGCCCACACCCATGACTGGACTCCTTGGTCCACCACCACCATCTACGTACTCCCCTTTGAAACGCCTCCGAAAAGCCATAGTGTCATCAACTGTACCCCATGCACCTCACCCTCACCATCACTGTACCCCCTTGCACCACGCCAACACCCCTCACAACCATCACTTGCACCTCTTGCACCACGCCCACGCCCAGCACTGTACCCTCCGGACCACGCCCACAGCAGCTACGAGAGTTGCTGGCCGGCATATTCGTCGGGACTCGGGGGAGGGGGGGGGATGTCATTACCAGTCTGCTGGTCTGTGTTGCAGGCCCCTCAGCTCTAGCAAGCACAGTCGTCCACGAAAGGAAACGAGGGTGCATGCAACTCATCGTTTATGGCCGTTGCATGCCGATACCTACGCCCGTGTTTGCCGACTCGGAGCTTGTTGGATCACTCGAGTCTGGCGAATAAGTCGACTTATAATTCATGGTATTGTTTCGGGCGCATCTCAACAAATAGATGTAGCGGGCAGATAGGTATTCATTTGCTCGACCTTCTGCGCTGGAAGTTAATGCGGCGATTATCATCAATTGCCGGCGGTAAAACCTGTCTTTCATCGGCTTATTAATTTCCAAGATAATTGCATGTCATTAGGGGAGCGTCGGAACGAGTGGTATGATGGAACGGGCCTGTCATGGGTGGGTGGGGGTTTGGGGCCTACACGGGCGGGCGGGTAATGCTGTGGAGGGAGGTAACGAGGATGGGCGGGCTGTGGGCGTGTGACGACCCAAACCTCCCCACGCCCAACCAGTGTTCCAGGCTGGCTGGGGGTCCTCCTCTGGTATGAGATAAGGCCCTGTCCATCATGGCCGCTGCTGTCATTACGGCTGGAGATTGTTGTCGATAGTGGCGGGTAAATAAAGAGGGGTTAACTGCATCAGTGAGGCTCACACGCCACAGGCAGGTTGGCGCGGGGCCTGCACGCCGACCTGTCCACAGAATGCAGAGGGCTCCTTCATCCTCGCCATTGAGGTAGAGAGAAGTAACCGATGTTCCTTGCTTGGTCGGATCTCTTGCGACCTACAGCTCATGGAAGTATTGGGTTGTTGAGACAGCAAACCTTAATGTAGAGGAGGAAGTAAGTGAATCACTTCCTTCATATTTTACTACAGGTTCTCTTTGCCTCCTGCATTATATCCCAGCTCATTAACTCGTACCCTTATTGATGACCAGGTAAGAAATGTGCACTATTAACTTATTCACCAGTCAAACACAGTAGTAGAATGTCATCCAGGCTACGACCCTTGCCTAGCATACCTAACATCATTTACCTGACTCGCGTCTAATCCGGTTGATCGATAAGTCTTGTCCTATTCACAGTCGGCAGATTGTTCGTCTTTGGGTAGTTGTGGGGTGAGTAGATATTCCTTGTAATAGTTGGAACTGTCACTAACTCTTGGTATTTGCGGAATAAGTAGTATCGGTATTGTATAGAAATCACTGTTGGTAGGTTGTAGAAAGTAGTCTTACTGGAGGCTGGAAGTCAGACATTGTAGGGAGTTGTGTGGTCATAGTAATGACTCGAACCACCAGTCATTATATGGGTGGTTGTGTAGCTTGTAGTCACGGCAATATGTGTAGCTATCATTCACGATGGATGGTATGTTTGTGGGGTAACTGGCCACTTAGTACTTGCCTGGTTAGACGTCCCAAGTGACGGCTGGTGGTGCTCCCAGGTGAAGGGGAGTGGGAATGGGGAGCTCCGGTCAAGACTGCTTTCGTCCTGCTGGCCAAGTATGGCGTACCCAGGTCAGGACTCGGGGGCTTGGCGAGCTCCTCCACGACCGCCCGCCCGCCCGCCTCACCTGGCGTCGTGTGGCTGAGCTGAAGCGAGTTAGTTGCCTCGTCTTGGGTTTGGGGATGGAGGTGGTGGTGGTGGTTTTGATCTGAGAGTTGCTTTAAAGGGAAGGGTATTTCCCGGTCGTTGGTTTTAGGTTTTGTTTTAAAAAGAAGCGTATGCATGGGTCGACGGTTTACTGGTTTTTTATTCTCTTGTATAAAGAAGTATATTGAATGGTGATGGGTTTAGGGAGCGGTTTGTTCTGCCTTCATCTGCACTTGCGATGCGATGTTTCGTTTTGGTGTTTTAAATACAAAATATTATGCTAAATACTTTTTATATTATGGCTAGACTTTGCTTTTAGTCCCAGAGACCGAAATGCACCGTTGAGCAGTATGCTGTCAGGACACGTTATGTATGAATATCATCTGGTGTTCCTAATACCAGACTCGAGGGTAGCGTATTTGCATCTTGCAACAGCAAGGTGTCCGATGCTTTTTCGTGTTGTGTGTGTGTGTGTGTGAGAGAGAGAGAGAGAGAGAGAGAGAGAGAGAGAGAGAGAGAGAGAGAGAGAGAGACGGCAGTGGTGTGTGTGTGTGTGTATGTGTGTGTGTGTGTGTGTGTAGGGATGGTCAAACGGGCAGAGATCCCTTGGGTACGCCGGCCTGTTCAGTCTCCGTCAGAGCAACAGGATCATTTCACTCCAGCGATTCAGATCTGCTGGAAAATTGGTCCGAGGCACCAACAGAGCGTGGTCTAAAAGGCTTTTATTTTTAAAGTGCGGGTGTGGAGATTTATAGCCCAGATATAAAGCAGGTGGAATTTTGTTTCCTTTCATTATTCTCTCTCTCTCTCTCTCTCTCTCTCTCTCTCTCTCTCTCTCTCTCTCTCTCTCTCTCTCTCTCTCTCTCTCTCATATATATATATATATATATATATATATATATATATATATATATATATATATATATATATTAAATGCATTTATTTGCCCGTGCTGAAGATAGTAGAGAGGTTGCGATGACTTTTCCTGATAAATCTCGAATTGTTGAAGGATGTCACTTTGAAGCTTTGCATTTTTCGTTCCTCTCTCTCTCTCTCTCTCTCTCTCTCTCTCTCTCTCTCTCTCTCTCTCTCTCTCTCTCTCTCTCTCTCTCTCTCATACGAATGAAAAACAAGTGTCGGGATATTTTTTTTAACAGTATAGACTGGTACATCTTTCAAAAGGATCGGTCAATTGCCAGTTGGTCGGCTGAACTCTCTCTCTCTCTCTCTCTCTCTCTCTCTCTCTCTCTCTCTCTCTCTCTCTCTCTCTCTCTCTCTCTCTCTCTCTCTCCGGCTGAAATTCATTGACCAGACATGAAAGCCTCGCCGTCGACGACAGCTATACGAGTAAAATATACACGAGGTGGCGCGAATCAAACGCAACGCTCTGTCCCAACACACACACACACACACACACACACACACACACACACACACACACACACACACACACATACACACACACACACCTACTCACTCACTCACTCACTCACTCACTATGCCCAAACGCACTCTTACCTTTGTGAGTGCCAGTTACAATTCGATACACTATCCTCACACCTTGGCCAAGTTAATCCCCCCTCCATCCCCTTCTTTAGTATATGCACAAACAGCAAAAGTGTGGTTCTTGTATTGAGCGATGGTTAAAGTTGTTTCACAGAAAACGGGCACGTCCCATGAAGTCGACGACATGGAAAACGGACCGGTGGGTGCCGGGTGGACGTGGGGCGCGCCGGGGCTTTGATAGAAATGCTCGGGGTCCTGCCGCTCGTAGACTTAGGTATTTGCTGCGCATGTATGAAACACAGCCACAAAAAGAAAAAAAGAAAAGAGACTCGCAGCTCAGAGGACGGAATATATGTCAGTGGCGCCGAAGGAGGGTTACTACGCTCGCACAGGAGCGCTCTGTGGTGTTCTGTGGTCGTTTATCATGTTTTCCCTTCCATGAAGTTTATATATATATATATATATATATATATATATATATATATATATATATATATATATATATATATATATATATATATATAAAGATGGATAGATAATCGTCATTATGTCAGTAATGACTCTTTTTCATTATTGTTGACAGCTGTACAGGCATTACCATTCACCACATACATCTGCCACATCCTGCAGTCGTGACAGATCACCACGGAGAGTAAAAGGTTACCGATCTTCTCTGTCTCTCTCTCTCTCTCTCTCTCTCTCTCTCTCTCTCTCTCTCTCTCTCTCTCTCTCTCTCTCTCCTCCCAACCTTGTCATCATTCCTGTCAACAGTCGACAGTCGGTAGCACCGCCCGCTTCCGTCATCACCCGTCGTATTCGCTACAGTCGCCAGCGCCCGCCGCAAGCTCCAGTCACCGGCCTTGAAATTACCTGATTGGTCATCAGCTGTCATCTTCACCATCATCATGGGCGATCACCACAACCATCCCGTCTGTTGCCACTCACCACCACAGCCATCGCATCTCGTTGATGTACGTGGTGGGTGGGTTGTCTTTTTATGACGAAACCTTGTGGGTAAGAGGAGTTTGTGGGGGGGGGGGGCTAATTCCCCCCCCCTTCCTTTTTGTGGATTCTTGTCCAATGCTCTTCGTGGTTGAGCTGAATCCGTTGACCTTTTTTTTTTCAGATTTTGTTTGGTTGAGGTGTACGGTAACTGGTCTTTGGCTCGTGAAGTATGTTACAGATCACCCACGTTTTGGCTTCGTTTGTGCCCAGCAGAGGGAGTTGATTCGCTCTATCCTCGCTACAGTCTCCAGGGCCGTACACGGGGAGAGAGAGAGAGAGAGAGAGAGAGAGAGAGAGAGAGAGAGAGAGAGAGAGAGAGAGAGAGAGAGAGAGAGAGTGTATGGTCTTAGGACTATCTTTGACTCCTGAAGAAGGTGTTCAACATTTTTGTTTGGTGGTTGTAACTTGACCTTCAGGGCTGGTATGACCGTGGCAATCGATAGGCCTTCAGCTTTCATAACCAAACAACTAGTAGCCAACCTACAACCTCTCTTCTATTTTTTGATGATTTCCTGGTGATTGAAGTGAAATCATTGTGATTTGGTTGTGATTGACACCAGTGTCTTCTCGGGTTGGCCACTAAGAGACGTATATATTTAATGGGAAGGTCGTGGGTCGTGCGTGGATTTGATTAGGGGGTTTCTTCAAGTTGTAGAGAAGGCCATAGGGAAGGAAGACCTGTTGCAAACGTAGCTGATGTAGAGGACCATTCGCAAAACCATCCTAACGTAATAACCTCTTGGAATCTAAGGAGGTCTTCCTTCACCCACCCCCACAACTCGGGCTGGGCTTTGAGCCTCCTCTCAGTATACTCCAGAGTGCTGAAAAAAAAAAAAGAAAACAACGCTGAATCAGTTTTTTCTCCCCTGACCTTCCTGCCTCATAGAATAGCAAAACACGCATTGTGTGAAGGTACCAGATCTCGCCAGATAAACCCATTTTACAGTAGCAGCAGTGCTTACTTAAACTAACATATTACTTCTCGTATTATAGACTTAACGTTATGAATATCATTTAAAAAAGAAGAAAAAAAAAAAACCCGGTCACTTTTATCTGAGTTCGTGTATTTAATGTGCAGCCGAATATTAATCCCTTGGTTAGGAAAAAAAAAAAAAAACGAGGGGCACACCCGCTGTGTTGGTTCTGGTGCAGCGGGCTCAGGCAGCTGTGGGCGAGTCTAGTGTTCACGACCAGAAGTTCTCAGTTACGTTGGGGTTTCCTCGAGGGGATAATGAAGACATGGGGGTTTGAGGTTGCCTGACGAGTGGTCAAATTTGTCATCCTTTTTTTTTTTTTCCTCTCTCTCTCTCTCTTGCGGACCACAAGCAATTTCGCAAGACTGTGACTATTATTATTATTACTGCGCTTCATATCCGTAGACGGTCCGTGGTCCATCTCCGACAGCGCGGTGAACCGACGCGTCGTCACTGCCAACTGCCACCCTCTGTGCCAACATTATCCCTCCCCCTTGCTGGAGGAGGTACAGCCAACCGCTGTCAGTAGTTCCTCCTCGATGTTGTCACAGGCGCAACCACCGTTGCCAACATCACCCTTGCTGTTGTCATTACCTTCACTGCCAGCTACAGTGTCTGATCACTTGAGATACACTGGTCCTCTCCTCCTCCTCCTCCTCCTCCTCCTCCTCCTCCTCCTTCTTATGTTCCTCCTCTTCCTTGCTGCCGTAATCATCACTCTCTACCAGCTCTTCCCTTCACTATCGTCATAATTTCCCCCTCTCACTGTCATCACTGTTCCAACACTGGAACCTTCAGTTGTTAATGTGTTCATTATCCCTTTCCTTTCATCATAAGTCTCCTCTCTCAGCATGACCATTCTCTCTGCCGAACATGGCTCCCTCCTCCCTTCACATTCGTGTCCATTCTCTTCTCACTTTCATTGCCATATTCCCTTGATAGGGTCATCATTTTCCCCTCCTTGACGAATATGACCATCCCCCCCTCCACAAGCGTAACCATTATCCTCCTCCATCGTCTTCATCTCACCATCACCAAGGATCCATTGTCATCATTATCACCCTATTCCCCCCCCTCCCTTCCCCCACCCCCCACACACAAGCTCTCACTCTCATCTCTCCCACGGGGGCCGGGCGGAACCAAAGCACAGGGGACCAGCATGATTTATCGCCAGGGCGGCCGCAGTAAGAGCCACCTTCTAATTCAATAACGACGAAGTGGAGGAGGGAGGGAGGGCGTGTGTGGTTGGTGGTGGCGGGGCCTCGTACAGACTGGGAGGTTAGGGGGGTGGGGGGCTGACCGGTACTAAATAACCCCGCGGCCTGCTTGCAATCACGGCCTTAACCACCACCACCGATCCCCCACCCACCCGTCTACCCGGAGGACGCGCTCTCCAACCTTGGCAGTGAAGGAGAGAGAGAGAGAGAGAGAGAGAGAGAGAGAGAGAGAGAGAGAGAGAGAGAGAGAGAGAGAGAGAGAACTCACGGTTGTTCGGAGATGAAGTATGGATAAAGATGGAGGCGAACCAGGGAGGGTGTGGAGGAAAAGCTGGGAAGATCTTGTTTAACCAGCGCAAGATGGCAGTGTATGTAACGGCCTAATGAAACAACCGGAGTAGTTCTGTTTAGAAGCCTCCCATTTTCACACACACACACACACACACACACACACACACACACACACACACACACACACACACACACACACACACACGAGAAAAAAGAAGAATTATCTCGTGTGACTCTCTGGGTGTGAGTGTGGCTAGGCATATGTGGCGGCAGCGTGACGAAACGGAATTGATGATAGGGAGTGGCACCACCAGAGAGAGAGAGAGAGAGAGAGAGAGAGAGAGAGAGAGAGAGAGAGAGAGAGAGAGAGAGAGAGAGAGGCAGGCTTGGTTCGCTTTACTGTGATGTGGATGGCGTTTACTTTCTCTCCCCGGTTTGGGCATTGAGGAATGAACGCATGGATATCCGTGCACTCAGACGTGTGTGCTCACAAGTTCATGTTTTGTCCGTATATGATATTTAGTTTTCCTTTAGTCATGTTCTCCTGAATGAATTCCCGAGTTATTTATCATAACATCTTGATGTGTCAATATATATATATATATATATATATATATATATATATATATATATATATATATATATATATATATATATATATGAATGGATGGATGTGGGTGTGTGTCGTAGAGAGAGAGAGAGAGAGAGAGAGGTGGGAAGTCACCGTGAGCGCACAAGAAGTTCCTGCCCCTCCCCCCAAGTGGAGTGTATTGTTTGGCAAGTTAACCGAACTCTTAAAGTCTGGTTACTTGGCCACCACGCCACCGTATCAAGTGACTCCCACTACTGGGAGTTCCCTAGTATCTTTTTTTTTCCGGGCTGCTTCTCTCTCTCTCTCTCTCTCTCTCTCTCTCTCTCTCTCTCTCTCTCTCTCTCTCTCTCTCTCTCTCTCTCTCTCTCCCATTTAAGTCTTGAGTGTACATAAACAAAGCAATTTTCCTCCCACCCTTGTACCTCCCCACCCACCCCCCTCTCCGTCCCCCCTTTCCCTTCCCCGCTTAAAGTTTCAACTTGCGGTAGGACCGGGAGGTGATGAATGAAGTTTATAATCAAGATACGAGGTGGATGGAAACTGAACATTACAAGTGGAAACCCGAGTCCTGTGGCTGGCGTGTGTGCAGAGCCACTCGACACGTTGGGCGAAAACAACCAGATGATATCTTTGACGTCCCCGGTGCTGCGGTGAGCTTAATAAACAGTTTACATGTCGGGTGACGGGTTGGCATCAACACTGGAGTGGTGGAGAGAGAGAGAGAGAGAGAGAGAGAGAGAGAGAGAGAGAGAGAGAGAGAGAGAGAGAGAGAGAGAGAGAGAGAGAGAGAGAGATGCGTGTAATTATCCTATTGTTGACTGAGTAGTGGCTCTGTGGGTGACTGCAAGTGAAGAGGAGTGTGTGTGTGTGTGACCTCTTTGTTGTTGTGTTTTTTCTGTGGGGATATGGGAAGACATACGAGCAGAGAGAGAGAGAGAGAGAGAGAGAGAGAGAGAGAGAGAGAGAGAGAGAGAGTACCAGCGACGAGATTTTGCATAAAACCAGGGTTGAAGGCGTAGCGATCGCAGCACATCTGGCTTAATGAATGGTACTTTTTCTCAAGTCTCAAGGCCCATTACATAATTATCATTGGTGGGTTCATTGGAGAGAGAGAGAGAGAGAGAGAGAGAGAGAGAGAGAGAGAGAGAGAGAGAGAGAGAGAGAGAGAGAGTGGGGGAGTGGGGGAGGGGTAAATGTTATGAGAGCAAATGGTGTTGGTAAGAGAGCAAGAAATGGTGGTATATAATAGCATATTAACGGCCAACTTTACGTCCAGTAGTGATGCTTAAGCCCGGTGAATGACAGTCGTAAAGGGCAGGAGGAGACACACTCCTCCCAGACGTGGAAGACTGTACTGATTCTGGTGATCCTTTGGAGGGGAGTGTTGGAGCTGCAGGATATGTGCGAGAAACTTGTGCTCTGTGGAGGAAGTTAAAGAAAAAAAAGGTCTATATAAGTGTTTACAAGGGACCAGACCAGCCCTTCCGCCATGGGTACGTGGGCCTACGGGCTGTGGCCTTCAGCATCCTGGTGTCGACCAACGTCTGAACACAGCAGGTTGGACCGAGTCTAGGCTCCGACGGTAGAACACCTCCGAAACTTAAGCCAGGTGATCTGTGCTTGTGGAGATGCGTTCGGGTGCCACGAAGGAGAGGGGTCGAAAGAAGCGAGAAGATTGGAAAGTATGTAAGGTTGAGACGGGTGATGAGTTTACTAGGACTGCAGGACTTTCTAGGCTGGCAGGGATAGCATTTGAAGGCAGTTAAAGAGTAGGAAGGAAGGAGGGAGAAAAGTGAGCCAGGAAGCAGACTTTTTACTCCCTTGCATCACCACGCCTGTCGTGTCTCTATTTGGTTTCCTTCTAGTGTCACTAGTAGACCAGGTGCCAGCTTCTCCACCGCCTCCAACAGCCCATCTACACTCATGTGCTGCTGAAATCCTTATCCTTTTACTCTCTCGGACTAGACGAGTTTACACGCACAATTAAGGGCAGATCTGTTTCTTTTGACGCAAAGGTAAACTTTTAAAGAACTGTCATCATCGTTGATGATAGGATAATATAGCTCTTCCATCTGTGAAGCTTTCCGCCCACTGCCTTACTCATAAAACACATCCATTCAGCTTCACTGAAGGTGGCCTTCCTTCTTAGTACTTGCTTCTCATCCCTCGACTCTCTTTGTTGTTTTTTCGCGGATATTTCTCCTTAGTCACAGGTCTCCCCTCCACTTGCTGAACATAAAGCACGAAGCTTTTAACGCATCTGCCTTAATCGTGCGTGTTCCTTTTCCACCCATCATTCTCGCGGTGGAGAGTTGGCTCGCTTCATCTCCATGGAGAACGATCCTCCAGCCCACCTCTACATTTTCCATACACGTCTCTGCCGCTTGTCAGTCCTCTCGTCTGGCATCCAAGTCACTTGACCTTTACAATACACAACTTCCTTCCATCAACACGCATGTTTTATATACCCCTTCCGCAGCCAGTCCACCTTTTCCAGACGGTTCCCTCTCGTCACAAGAGTCACCCTTCCAGTATTCCATTACTGCCACGTATCTTTCCCTCCCCAGCATTATCTCCCAACTGCTCCACATATTTCCACATGTCTTCCACCTGCACTTTCATAACCCCCCCACCCTCCCCCTGCAGCCACTCCGTCTCCTCCACTCTGTTCTCAAGTCCATTTGAAGAAAAGAAGTTAATTCACCCTTCCAGCGACTCTGTATCATCCATACAAATCTTTCTCGTACCTACAAAACTCCCCCCTCCCCTCCTCCTCCCTGCAGCCAGTCGTGCAAAATGTTCTCTCTCTCTCTCTCTCTCTCTCTCTCTCTCTCTCTCTCTCTCTCTCTCTCTCTCTCTCTCTCTCTCTCTCTCTCTCTCTCTCTCTCTCTCAAAACTCTGCCTGGCCCTCCTCGCCCACGTTATATATCATGGCTGTAAAGGCCATTATTCCCAGCACTTAACAATTATTCCGACTCAAATGACTGGATGGTGCATCTTATCTCCCGCTTGCATCTTGGCCCCACCTGCTGCTGCTTCTGAGAGTGTTGCTGGGAGGAACAGGGCACGGGATGATGGTGTGGTGGTGTTGGTGCTAGGAGAACCAGGACATGATGGTGGTGGTTGTGGTTGGGAGGAGCTAGACCAGAGATGGTGGTGGCATAGGCGATGTAAGGGGTGGAGGCTGGGCTAGTGGTGTTGGTTATGGTGATGGTTGGAAAGGATAGGTTACGGGATGGTGGTGTGGATGTTGTGGTTAGGGGGAGAGGATGTTGGACGATGTGGTTGATGATCATGACGATGGTAGTAGGGGCCGCAAGATATAGGAATCGAGTTCTGAGGGAGGGATGTGGGGTGGTATAACTTGGTGGCGGTGGGAGCGATGCGTTGCGCTGGATTGTGCTCATCAAGTTGTGTGAGTGAGACAGAGAGGGAGGCAGCAAAGATGATGGCAACACTCATGAAAGCGCTTAGATTCCTCTGACTGAAATACTCTCTAGGGCTAAAAAGAGCACTTACGAAGGCGAGCGTTGATACGGAGGTCATTCACTTGACGCTCTTAAAATATCCAAACCACCGTGAACGCTAGAATGCTCCCGAGATTCTCCACTCCCTGAAGCGGAGCTGGAAGAGATATATCTTAATTTACACATGGAATATCCTGGAATTCATGGTTCCCAATCTCCACTCGAAAGTTATTCCCAATTAGCATGACCGGCATGGAATCCCGTCTTTGTAAAACATCACCACCGAAATCTAAAAGATGCCATAAATTCTGCGTTAGAGAACGTTGCGTAAAGATCCCGGGCCCGGAAACGTTGGGTAAGTGCAGTAACTGCGAATAATTAGAAACATTACGGAAAATTTTACTGTCTCCTTAGACAAATATCTGCCAAGTTTATTTGACCAGCCAGGTTGTGGGGAGTGCGGTAATAAGACCTGCGGTTATAGGCTAAATCAGGCAGCTTCATCAGAAGAGCAGTGTTGTAAATTGGTCCCGACGTACCTGTGAGGTGAGACGAGCCCACAGAACAAACGTAAGGTAAGGTAAGTAGTTCTTGGCCTGGGCTGGGCGCAGAGCATAAGGCATTGTAACACCGTAGGGTACTTGGTCATGAGAGTTTATAAAGGAGGTGTTTCAGTTTTGTTTATAAGACTGCTTTCGCGTGTTTGTTTTGTTTATAAGACTGTTTTCACATGTTTGTTTTGTTTATATGCTGCTGCCGCTGCAGTTGGTTGTTCAAAGTGGAGGCGTAGGGTGTGATGATGGGGCTTACGTTTACTTTTTTGGTGGAGTTGGTTGTGTAGAAGGTGTCCATAGTGGTTCAGGGAATGCCAGCTTGGGTTGGTTCCTGATATTGAGGCTTGGGTTAAGATTACGATCGTGGAGTTAAGAGACAGGAAAAATTAGATGGTGTCATTTTAGATATTTATAGGCGGGTAATTTGCAGAGGTAATGTCATTTTTGATGGTTTACGCGAGGAGATTGAAAGAAAGAAGGCAAGTGGTGCATCTCGGATGGCCCGGGTGTGGATGGGGGGGAAATGAAATGCATTCTTCTTCCTTCTGTACGACGCGATCAGGGGTGATGGTGACTCGCTGACGATAATGATAGTGAGGAGGAAGAAGAAATGCGCCTGTTCGGGCGCGTTGATTATGATCATTACAACAGAAGACACTCGTAATAGTCGCATCGAATCGGTAGGGAGATGGAAGGCAGCAGCTCGGGATGTTTACGACGGTGGTTAGCTGGAGGGGCTTGGTGTACCTGGTGGGCGACCGCCGTCGCTCAGCACGAGTGGTAAAGAAGCTACCTGCAGTACGGACACCCTTGCAAGCGGCGCTGTCTACAAAGAACCAGCGCTCGCTCCCACAAGTAGCAGAAACAGAACATCCTGGTCAGCATTACAACGCAAACACCATCGTTGTCTTCAACGGCATTTTTTTTTTCATTATTTAGACTTGGTGTGTCTGTAGCAGCAGGTGCTGCCTCGCCATTATTTGCAGGAAAGAGAAGAAAGTGAGCAAAGTGCATTAGCATGCAGGTGTAGTGAGAGGCATTAGTGAGGATACCAATAAGTAGGAGGAGGAGAAAAGAGGATTGCTTGGGTTGCCATCCTGCAGAGTCCGCGGCCAGAGCGTCCACCATATTGGTACCAGTCGAAGGGTTACGTTAAACCACCACTCTTTATGGTGTTGGGATTAACGATTCCGTCCACTAATGTTTTAGAAATGTTGTTTGTTCTTAGACTGCCTTACAAGTTGTACGTCAGCAGTTGGTACACGTCATATTCCCAATAAAGGTTTTAGTCTGAAAAAAGCAAACGAATCTGAAACATTCATGATAATCAGAATACAGAGGAATTCGAGGATTAGTTTCGTATTATGGCCACGAATATTATCGTAATTCTTCTCCTGTAATCAGGCGTGCATTCTCGCGTGTATCTTATTAGTTAATACCGGTTACAGTCATGATTGTGCCTTGCTTGACAAGATTCTGATGGAAATAGACCCCAGTGTTTTTGGGGCAATGATCAGCATGGGTGGTGTGTAATCAGGTATTCATGAAAGATGGTAATCCTTGTGAGGTAAGTTCTTGCATCACGGGAGGTGACGGAGGCTGTGTTGAACAGTACATGCTGAAGTTTGATGCGTTGTTGTAAGGCCGTGGCTGGGGAATGTGAGGTGTAGTGTGTTGTGTGTTTTGCACACACACACACACACACACACACACACACACACACACACAGAGACCAGGTTTATGACAGATATCCATCCATCGATCAGCCACAAGGAGGAGGATGAACAGCAGGGGGTGACTGTTAGCCGGCTGCCGTGGCCGGACTCGATTTCCGGCCTTTTAGATTGGTTGACCGAGACGGTAAGTGCACTAAGGAGACTCATCCCGCAAGACAGTGAAGAGACTGTCATTTGATTTGGTTGAATCTGTAAATATAGAATGTATCAGATGTTCGCTTGGGTTTTGATCCAGCTCCAGCATGGAGCAGCATATTTCTTCGTTCGGTCAAAACATTGAGTTTTAGGTTAAACCACAATTGCTCTGCTGTCGATAAATTGCGGGCAGTGCCATAAATCCTTCCAGTGAAAAGATATCCAAAACCTCTCGACATCCTTGGGCTGGTGTACAAGAATCTTAAAAAGATGTTTCGATTTCGTTGGCCAGAATTCAGACAGCTGAAATTTCTCGTCTTCGGTTCTGAATAGTTTTAGTTATTTACTCGTCAAATAAAGTTAGATTATTATGTGTTGCTCTGGACCGCCTGTAGTGTGCAGTAGGCTGGTGATGAGTGTCGTTGCTGGCTCAGTTGACTGGTTGAGTGACGGGATATAATTAGATTTCCGAGGGATGCGTTTTCTGGCCGTTATTGCAGCAGTGTCAGCCATGGTAAATGGGGGGGAAGGGGGGGATTGTGGCATTCGGTCGCGCCACCCCTTACCATCAGTTTTCACAGAGTTTGGGAACCGCATGATTAAGCTGTAGATTTTTCTTACTGCGCTTGATTCAGGAATTTACATCATATATATATATATATAGGGATAGGGGATTAAGAATACTTCCCACGTATTCCCTGCGTGTCGTAGAAGGCGACTAAAAGGGGAGGGAGCGGGGGGCTGGAAATTCTCCCCTCTCTTTTTTTTTTTTTTTCCATTTTCCAAAAGAAGGAACAGAGGGGGCCAGGTGAGGTTATTCCAAAAAAGGCCCAGTCCTCTGTTCTTAACGCTACCTCGCTAACGCGGGAAATGGCGAATAGTTTAAAAAAAATATATATATATATATATATATATATATATATATATATATATATATATATATATATATATATATATATTTTTTTTTTTTTTTTTTTTTTTTTAAGGCTTGCGTTTCCTCCATCACAAGGCGTTAGTTCCAAATGCCGTTGATAATCTACCAGTCATTGAGGCTGCCTGTATAAGGCCAGAGTCCTTAAAGCTTTACGTGTCCGGTAGGGACAGTCCGGTTGATCAGATACGATCACAAATAGCCACGAAGGGACCTCAGTGATCTCGTGTTGTTTGACTGCCTCAATTCGTTTGTATGTATAAAGATGAAAAAAATAATTGAGGTGCTCCTTGGGAACTGCTCTCGCCAATTTTCGCATCAGTTTGTTTCGTGAGGCTGTTTCTGCTATTCAGTTTTGCATGTGTTTTTTTTAAGTACATTAAGAATGCCTTTTTTTATGGCCGAGATTTACTGTAACTTCGAATTTTAAGTAGATAATGACAATAATACAAATGACGTTGGTAATGGACGATTCGCCCAGAGGCATTGGTTAACGACTATTGTTAAAGGGATGAGCGTGCGAAGTGCTTGTATGTTTATGGTGCATATTTCAGGGTTTGCTATTGACTTGATTAATCCGAGTAACGCTAAATCTGTGCTTTATGGCTCATTCCTCTTTGACCCCTGGTTAACAAATCCGAAAAATGAGAGATAAATTTCCTGCATGACTTTAACAGCGAGCTCAGACTACAAAAGGGATCTTTGATATCTGATTATTATTAGCAGCAGGTTGGGCTTCAGTGACCCTGGTCCCAAAAATAGCCATAATAGAACCTTTTACGTGCATGGAAAACGTACAGTGATATGCCGTGATATTACATGCCAAGGCGTCACCTTAGCGAAGTGCTTTTTGATTGCTTTGCCCTCTGTATTCTGGCCTCCGACCAGGCCTTTCTTTGTTAAAAAACTATTTGGTTAGAATCTCTCTTGAGGTTTCGTGTCCGTTCTGTACATCCCAGTTGATTGAGGACGCTTGCCTAGGAAGCTGTTCGGTTCTTTCGTGGTGATAATCGAGAGATATCCTCACTTGGAAGAGTTCCAGAGATCGTGGGGCCTAGATGTTTATAATGCTTTCATTTACTATCCCTCAGGAGGTTTCTGATCCTGCCTTACGTAATGTATCAGTCGGGAGTTATTTCAGTGCTACACATGCGTGACTGGATCGTGTACATGCTGGGACAGATACCCAGCCTCGCCAGGGAAAAGCTGGCGGCCTATAGCTAGCTTCAAAACGTTCTCTGTAACCCACGACAGCGTAGAACCTTGCCCCAGACACCTCCAGCGAGAAGGACTCCCCATCGACAAACCGTATCGTCGCCAGGTGACGTAAATGGGCATACTACTGTCTAGAACCCTCCCGACCATAAGGAGTTCGCCTTCCACTGCAACCGCGGGGAGCGCATCCTCAAAACTTGCAGGAGCCCACATAAAAATGAGACGAGGCATTTGCGTGTCTTAAAACAGACGAGGCGGCATGGGAGTGCCCTTGCAAGGTGTCTTTAACCCCTGGAGCACGACGTTACGACACTGGGGCACGATGGCCCGACCTCAGGTCAAAGTTACCCCCATCCTATCCCCCAAGGGCTCACCCTTTAAGCTTAAGCGTCGCAGTGTCGTGTCTAAGGCTGAGCGTCTTCGCGGAACCCATGCCTACTTGACAAGTGACGTGGATGAGGGCGATATTTGCGGGATATGTTGTTATCAGGGTGGGCGCGGGTGGGGTGACCGTATTTGCGGGCGTGTTATCTCGTGAAGCCATAACTCAGTGTGATATTGATTCATAGCGAGCTCATAAATAGTGTCACCACCGTGATCAATACCCCGTCCCCTTAAGTATGTACGTGTTGCCGTGCAAGGGTGAAAGATCGTGTTTGTGTGTGTGTGTGTGTGTGTGTGTGTGTGTGTGTGTGTGTGTGTGTGTGTGTGTGAGAGAGAGAGAGAGAGAGAGAGAGAGAGAGAGAGAGAGAGAGAGAGAGAGAGAGAGAGAGAGAGAGAGAGAGAGATTGTATGTACGAGACTCTATGTTATATATGTTCATTAGATATAGAAACATGAGTGAATAGATAAAGATGAATATAGTGTAGGGAACGCGCTGTCGGGATTCGAACATCTGCCACTTGTGCATAAGATGTTAGGCACCTTAGCCTTGTAGCTAACGTACCTAGCTTCCACACAAGTGTTATCGGTTCGAACCCGGGTGTTGGATTATATTATGAGTATGAAATTACAAGTCGAACAAACGATCTTTGATGATTTTTATGAATGATTCGCTGCTGTGTTATCATGTGGACACAAGGGAGTACGGTCTCGTGGAAAACCTCATCGGCTTTGCCAAACGAGTCTGTCATTTCCCTTCGTTGTGTGCAGCCTGGAAGTTCCCTGAGCCTCATTAAAGGCGTCGTTGGGTCGAAGATGATAATAATGATGTTATTGATAATAATAATGATGATGATGGTAATAAATCCGTCATTCAAGGATGATAGTTTTATCATGGTTGTCAGTATTAACGACCGGGAGTTGTGGAGACTTTTTTTATTTTTTAACCCTAACAATTCATTTCCATCAAATATAGTTCATGAAGTGTCATCTCAAATGGGTGGATGGGAAGAACAAGTTCATGCTGTCCACCTGGAGTGCGATGTATCACAACAGGACAGACTGTAACACCTACAACCATGGCCAGGTGTTTTATTAAGGTTGTGAGAGCTCCTGTGTTCCCGTTGTGGACGTGGCTGCTCCAGGTAGACTGCTTACCGCTGCATGTCAACACAGTTCCAGAAATTTACACTTGAAGGGTTTCGAACCTGTGCACGTGGTGGTGCGTTCAATGGTATACTCATCGCTGTAGGCCACCTACTACTACCCACTGGTTTACGTATTGTATGTTTTCCGATGTGTGTTAACACGTGTGGTTATTTCATGAATGAATTTCATGAATATCTTATATATATATATATATATATATATATATATATATATATATATATATATATATATATATATATATATATATATTGTACACAGAAAGCGTTCTTTGAAAGCTGATTTAACTCTGCAAAAGAATACAAAGGAATTCACACAGCAGCAGACAATTAGACCCTAACGGGGCTGTTTGTGGTGATGGTGGTAGAGACCAGAGACTCATGGATTAAGATGTGGTAAGAGTAGAAAGAGACCGTTATTCTGTGTTGCCTTTTGATGATATTTTTTCCCCCTTGTATATTCTGTTGTTTAATCAAGAAATTCCCACTTTAATATATGTTTCTTTGTCTTCCAGGTGAGTGAGTCTGTTGCTTGGGCAGCCAGGAGCCCCCAGGAGCAAGGTGCGTAGAGCAGGTGTGTGTGTGTGTGTGTGTGTGTGTGTGTGTGTGTGTGTGTGTAATTAGGGTGCGTGGAAGGAAGTTGGCTGGTGGGGTGTTTGGCCCACCACTAGCCAGTTCTCAGGTTGGTCTTATATGAACGCAAGAACACGAACCCAGAATAAACAAGAACGATATATATATATATATATATATATATATATATATATATATATATATATATATATATATATATATATATATATATATACACGCCCTCTTCTCTTCTCTTTTTTTTACGTTAATAATTTCAGACAAGTGGATGATATGAGAGCATTGCAGGTAGGTTAGATTCTCTCTTCTTTTTCGGTTGCTCATAGTGAGGGCTTCAGTAAACTTCCAGTGCGCGTGTCGTGAATCAGGGTGTATTGTTACGTTGGTGCAGACGCGGTCGTGTAGGAGGGGGTTTAAGGGCTGCGGGATCCCCTGAGCAGCAGGAGGAGGGAGGAGGAGGAGCAGCGTGCCTGCATGCTCTTCCTCGAGGCCGGTGCACGCAGCGAGCTACCTCATTACGGGTACTAAGCGTCTCGGGTTCCCTGCCAGGGGAACATTTTACATCAACATAAAAGTGCCGTCATACAGTGGGAGCCGACCTGCCCCTCCGTCTCTCTCTCTCTCTCTCTCTCTCTCTCTCTCTCTCTCTCTCTCTCTCTCTCTCTCTCTCTCTCTCTCTCTCTCTCTCTCTCTCTCTCCTACCTACCCTCCGTTCCAACCTGAGGTACGATGACGGATCAGCTGGTGGTGCTGGTGCAGAGAGAGAGAGAGAGAGAGAGAGAGAGAGAGAGAGAGAGAGAGAGAGAGAGAGAGAGAGAGAGAGGTGGAAACGCGGCCCGTGGCCTGTGGTGGTGGTGGTGTTGAATGCGGAGGCGTGGCCCATGGTGGTGGTATGATGATGGCGCGAATGGTATTTGAAGGTGTTCTTGTGATGGTGCTGAGGTTAGTAGAGGGTTTGATAGCGTTGTTCGTGTTATTTGTGGTGGAGGTGTTGGTGTTATGATGATGGTTGTGATGGAGTGGAAGGTTGTCGTACTCTGCTGGTGATGATTGCGATGGTCGCTCCGTTTTTGATGGTGTTATGAGAGTGTTGGGTGACGGTGGTGATGCTCCGGTAGTAGTCGGGATAGTGCGGGTGTGATGCTCACGGTAGTCGATTGAGGTGGTGACGGTGGCGAAGCTGTGGTGGTGTGTGGCGTTGATGGCGCTCAGAACGTACATAAAGAATGCTCTTTAACGGTGTTTGTGGTTGCACTCGCTGCTGTTGATGTCCCTCTTTCCATTGCTTCCCTTAGGCTTGCTCCTGATGTCGTTGTTTGGTGCGTTTGTCGATGTTATTAGCTAGTCCTAATGATGCCCGCTGCCCCTCCACCTTTGTTAAAGGTGGCCGCGGTATTGTTGTATTGCTGTGCTGGTTCCTCCGGCTTCTTCTAACACTGTTGCCGGCCGACTGATAATGTTGCTGGACGTGTGGCGGCTAAATTCGCGTCACTGTTCTCATGCCAGGAGGCCCTCGGTCAGGCAAGCGGGTATTGCCTCGTCAGGCACTTGCTGCCGGACATTTATTGGGATTCCTCACGCCGATCCATCTTCATCAGGTGCGTATGCATGGAGGAAGAAGACTCGTTTTTTAAGCTTTTGGGGGAGGCAAACGGCGCTCTGTGGCAGTGCCATCGTTTAGCGTCCGTTGATGTGACTGCACTGTTGATTGACCGTATCAGGTTGCAGCGTCAGGAATTCGTCCGTATAGAAGAGCTGACTCCTAATATAGATGGTAGCGGGTGAGAGTGAGAAGGGGGGTGGTGTTGGGAGGGAGAACAGGTATTAGATATATGTGTGTGTGTGTGTGTGTGTGTGTGTGAGAGAGAGAGAGAGAGAGAGAGAGAGAGAGAGAGAGAGAGAGAGAGAGAGAGAGAGAGAGAGAGAGAGAGAGAGAGAATGTGTGTGTTCTGTGGAGTTTGTGCCTTACATATGCGATGAGAATGGCTGATGGAGAAACAGATAAAAAGAATTTGCTTTTGTCGGGATGATTTGTATCGGCCTTGTGGCACTGAGCTGCTCCGAGAAGCGTGCACCACAAGCACGAGGAATGTCTCAGATCGCGCGTGACGGTGTTGTTACACGTGTTGGCAGCGGTGTGGTGTCCAGCGGGGGCGCCCGACTCTTCCCTGCCCTGGTCGTGAGTAGTGTGTGTGTCTGGGATGTCACAGATAAATAAGCCGGACCCCAGCATACATATGGATGTGCCTGGCCCGCCAGTATACAGAGATATACCCGCGCACGCGATTGCCACAGCCGTGCAGGTTGGGGCCGGGTTGGAAACACACACCCCGCACCTCCTTTTTTCCCCTCCTCCTCCTCACCTCTCGTTATGTTTCTACAGTTAACAAGTTCGCCACTGGGTGGGTGGGCGGATGGATGGATTGGGTGACGGGGCGCGTTGGCTTGTGTTTGTGGTGGCCAGTTCAGTTCTCTGGTTTTAAACTTATAGCATTGGTTAGTGTGTGTGTGTGTGTGTGTGTGTGTGTGTGTGTGTGTGTGTGTGTGTGTGTGTGTATGTGTGTGTTTCAGAGCTGTCTGTAGCTTGATTTTACTTTAGTCTATGTTGAGTTTAGGAGAAAAAGTGATGT
Source organism: Panulirus ornatus (assembly GCF_036320965.1). Taxonomy (NCBI): domain Eukaryota; kingdom Metazoa; phylum Arthropoda; class Malacostraca; order Decapoda; family Palinuridae; genus Panulirus; species Panulirus ornatus. Next base: position 3,855,940 of record NC_092276.1, read on the forward strand.
TAAGTTGCGTTTCTTAGAATATTAGCTCTTAGGTCCTCTCTGTCTCTCTCTCTCTGTTTTTGTTATTCTTAGCTGGAGGCATATTTGATTAAAAAGAATCGTATAGTTCGCCCAGAATTTTAATTTGGTAATTCCTCAGCTGCCACATTGTTTCGTGTCATGTCAGGAACCAGCTTCGACGTGGAAGAATGAAAGCCGCCTAGAAAATTACAGTCTGGCTGGGGCTTCCCAGCCTCACTGCGGTTTCAGCATGTCTTAATTGCTCTGTTAATTCGTGCCGCCTAGCATCTGGTGGTTTATACATCAGGACAGTCATTGGGTTTTTAGTTTTCAGTATTAATGAGTGTCACTTACGATCGCAGTAGATCCCAGTGTCGCTTAGAGAGAGAGAGAGAGAGAGAGAGAGAGAGAGAGAGAGAGAGAGAGAGAGAGAGAGAGAGAGAGAGAGTTTTAACGTACAAGTTGAAACTTCTGGGAAGCAGAGCGCTTCTGTGGAAAGGCATCTAAGCGGGTGTATGACTCCGTCTGAACCTCCTCAGGTCGATGTGGGATCAAGTTGTGTGTACCGGAGCTCCCCTTGATTATTCACGGTAGATGATGACGCTGCTGCTGCCCTAAGGAACCTGTACCCAGTGCAGTCTTGCCGTTCAGATGTAGTTTAAAAAGCCTCTAATCTACTGTGATTATCTCACCGGGATCAGAGTTGAAAGGCGTGGACGGTACCCACTTAATGATTGTCTATTATACGTCTTCCATCTATTGATGTTATTTGCAGTCTTCTCTTGTTTCTGGCTTTCCAGGAGGGAATGATTTTATGGTTAAGGGACCAGGCCATCCTGTGTTTTCCTCCACATGTATCTATGATTTGTGTATGTCCCATCTGTGCTCGGGTAAAGCTAAGGATATATCCGTCGTTCTCTTTAGTTTTCGGTTGTTGATAATTATTTTGGGTTATGAGTATTCACTGCACATCATCCAGCTGTGGAGTGAGTGTAACCAATCCCAAAAATGTGATGATGCCATGTCAGAACAACGCTTTTTGAGGATTTTCCGTCATTAGTCATGCCTCTCGTTTTGAAGGTTTGCAGAATGCAGCCTACCATCCTATTTTGTCTTGCGCCTGCTGAAGTTACGGCAAACTGATATTCTTATTAGTTTTATATTATTTTTTCCTTTGCTTATGGTTATTAGTCAAGTAGTAGCATTTAGATTTTCATTTCTTTCATATTTAAGAAGTAGTAGCATTGATATAGTTCATTCTGTCCAGTGCACGCCTCTCACCCTCCTCAATGTTCATGCACTGATACCTTAAAGTTTCCATCAATATATATATATATATATATATATATATATATATATATATATATATATATATATATATATATATATATATATATATTGTCGCTGTCTCCCGCGTTTGCGAGGTAGCGCAAGGAAACAGACGAAAGAAATGGCCCAACCCACCCCCATACACATGCATATACATACGTCCACACACGCAGATATACATACCTACACAGCTTTCCATGGCTTACCCCAGACGCTTCACATGCCCTGATTCAATCCACTGACAGCACGTCAACCCCGGTATACCACATCGATCCAATTCACTCTATTCCTTGCCCTCCTTTCACCCTCCTGCATGTTCAGGCCCCGATCACACAAAATCTTTTTCACTCCATCTTTCCACCTCCAATATATATATATATATATATATATATATATATATATATATATATATATATATATATATATATACATATATGATGTAGGTATTTGTACTGAATACTTATTTTTTTTATTCCTATTTTTTTCGGTGATGTAATTTAATTTGGTGAAGATTGTGTTTTAGTTACTACTGTTTAGAAAGCGTTTGTCATCCGTAACGTACCCAGTGTATAGAACGGACGAGGGACGCAGAGAGCTACAGGGTTGTTATTAACCTTTTGAGCTTGGTGTTCGGTCACTGAAAACATGGCAGGGAGTCCTCAGAAAGGGAGCTTGTAAATAACGACCCGGTTTGTGGTGTGAAGAGTTGCGGGAGGGCTGGTCGCTCGCTGGTGAGAGGGAGGGAGGTACGACCAAAGCGACAATCGTGGTACAATGTAGTGGTACAAGCAGGAGTGGGCGGTGTGAGGACGCAAAGCAGTGGTATGAGACAACCTGCCGTCGGTGGAGTGGTGAGTATGGGCGACAAGGACGGGGAACGGGCGTGCGTCTTCCCCCGTCGTTCCCTCATCACCGCCGCACACCTACCTGGATGATGTACCCCGTGCGACCCCCAGGTGTCACCCGACTAAAGATTTACTGAGGAGGAGGGAGGGTGGGTGGGGGAACCGGACGCCATTTAACCATTACTGGCGCAGGAACGGCCTTTGTGGTTCTCGCTCCAAGCCCTCTCTTCCTCCCTCCTCTCCTTCCCATGCTCCCTTAACTTTCATTCTCACCTCCCTAAACCCTGGTACTCCTCTGCGTTACGGTAAAGGAACTTTAGCCTCATCTCCGCCCTCCTCTCTCCACTGTTTACCTTCAGACGTGTCCTTTCGTAGCCTTGACTTCGACGGCCCATCCAGTTGAAGTCTACGCTTTAGTGATACGTTTTTGCACTATACGGGGAGAGAGTTCTGCGCTCGTGGAGCACTGTCTCTTGAATTTTACTTATGACGGGATTTTACCATTATTCAAGGCCTTCTATATGGATGAATTTGTATGTACGCATTAGTGTATTAGTGTCTGTATGTAGATGTGTCTGATTGTGTGTTCTATGCCTACTAGCGCGATACGTCATCTGGTGAAGTCCGAATAAAAGAGCATTCATCACGAGTTGAGTCACAACACTGCGGCAGAACATCGCTTGTCTTCCCACTGGGTGATATCACTGGTATGGCTCACACGTCTCTCCTAAACATGGTAACATGTGTCCATTGCTTGGAATGTCTGTTGTGATGCATCTCTAGGTTTTCCGAGGAGAGACGCGTTGACCAATTTGAAGTATAGGTTTCTTCATACCAGCAGCAGTTTGCTCTCGGTATCCGTACTCGGGGGTTAAAGGTGGGAGGTCAGAGTGTCACGCTGGTGTTTCTCCTGACAGCTCGGTTACTTGTTAGCTCTCGTCGGGTCGCTGAACAAAAGTTTTAATTGGGATCAACTTTGGTTAAAAGCCGGGCTTATTGGCTCGCGATGGGGTACTTTTCAACACCGTCCCCAACATGGTTTATCCTGTCGTCGTACTCTGCTTTATCTCAAAGTTAAAGTATTAGTCTGGTTAGCAATTTTTTTCAGCGAGAAGGATTTTAGTTTTTTTTCGTATAATTCGTAAGCAGCTGCCTGTATCTTTGCACATAATAGCTTCTTGAACTGGAAGTTCTCTTAAATATTACATGAATAAAGCGTAAAAACGTTTTAAGCCCGCGAGGTGTAGAAATATATAGCTAAGGTTGCTCGTTCATAAATTTACGTAAAAGATGATGCAGTAGGAACTCGGAGGAGCGTGGTTGGTGGGAGCAAGTTTATGTGGTGCAGAGCGCCGCTACATATTACAGTGGCTCCTCATGCTTGGCCGGCACCTGGTGCTGGCCGGCTACACCGGCATAGTTTACCTAGCCTCTAGCAAGTTTCTTCGAAGATTGTGTGAGTCTGTCTGTCTGTCTGTCTATGCTCAAGGTTCTATTCATGGTACACATCAAGGCCAGGCCTTAGATGATATATGAAAAGGGCTAATGAGTGAGGGAGAAGTTAAAAAAAGTATATATATTATTTAAGAATTTTGGGGGGAGTGGAAAATGTGTCTTTTAAAAAGAGGCAAGTCTTAGTTGTTAGGAAAGACATGATGTTGGGGTGTATTTTGAATGATTGATGAGCTTAGCTGCGTTGCATTATGTGGGCTTATATGCATATTGTGGTGGACACCTGTGCTCAACCTGAGCTGTGGTGGGTAGTCCATTATAACGTAGAGCATGATAGACCATATGGATCATATATCTTGTTTGATAAGTGATTTTGGAAATGTAGACAGCAATTGATGGATGAAAACCTTGTCGGATTTAACAAGATGTCGAAAAATACCTTTTATTGTTATTGTTGTTATTATTATTATTATTATTATTATTATTATTATTATTATTAGTATTATTATTATTATTATAATGTTGTTGTTATTATTATTATTATTATTATTATTATTATTATTATTATTATTATTATTATTATTATTCTTTCTCCTGTGTGACAGTAGAGATGACCAGGAGGATGACCGGGCAGGTGAGGCATAGTTTATATGGTGTAGCGGATGAATTGTTTATAGGACACCAAGGGATACTTTTTCGTGCCCAAAAACAAACAAAGATATTCCTAGCCAAAGGCTGGATGATACATTACCTTCTGCCATTTTCAACACTGTGGACTCGGAGACATATTGGGGAGGGCTCAGATAAGTTCCTTTAAAGTTGATCAGACCAACCCACGTTAGCCGGACTTAACAAGAGGGCTAACACGACAGCTTGCTCCCAGAGCGAAGCAATGGATAAACGTTGTAGGTAAGGACGTAAGAACGAGAACTCCCAAGATTTTACAAGAAAAGCGTGAGAGGATGAGGATAAAGATGAAGAAGCAGGAGGAGCGGCAGCGTCCGTTCCAAGATTGGAGGAGGATCCTGGTCACAGAGGACGACAGGGAAGGGATTTACGGCAACCTCCAGTGTCGTCCCTTGGGCGGTGCGTGGCTCCTGCCGCCGCCGCTGCTTGTGGTGGTTGTGGTTATGGCGGTTTCGGATGATGTAACTGCACCGTGTTTTTGGTGGTAGTGACGCTTTGTGATGTGGGTATGCTGGTGGCGGTTGTGGTTGTGGTTGTGGTAGTGCCGCTGCCTTGTTGGTGCCGCCATTGGCGATCGTGTAGTGGAAGTGTAGGTAGAATTCTGTGGTAGTGACGTAGGTGGTACTAGTACGGTTGGTTGTAGTGGTTTAGGACATGGTGGAATGGGTGGTGTAGATGATGCTAGTGTTGCTGGCTGTGATGTCCTATAAACTGGTGAAATTGTTGATGGTGGAGATGATGGTGCTCGTTGATGTAGTGGGGTAGATGGTGCAAGTGTTGGTGGATGTCGCGGTGTTGAGGTGGTGCGAGGAGTGGTGACTGTGATGGTGTTGGTGGAGGTCGTCGCGGTGTTGAGGTGGTGCGAGGAGTGGTGACTGTGGTGGTGTTGGTGGAGGTCGCGGTGTTGAGGTGGTGCGAGGAGTGGTGACTGTGATGGTGGAGGTCGTCGCGGTGTTGAGGTGGTGCGAGGAGTGGTGACTGTGGTGGTGTTGGTAGGGGTGGCGGGTGCTGCGTCCTGCTGGTGCTTGTGGTGATGATGGTGGTGCTACTCTCCCTACTGTGACCGCCGTCTCCAGCCACTTCCAGCACTTTTAGGACTCTCGGGATTTCTTCATGGAAATGAGAGAAATCAAATGGTTTTTCAGCCATAAAAACTTTTACTGCGGTCTTTTTTTTATTCTTTTGCTTTTCGTAACAAGTGATTTTTTTTTTCTCCGTAGAGGATATAGTTTTAACAAATAAAAACTAGGATGGAAGTAGTAGACGTAAATAATGTTTATATGAAATACGTACACGTACATAGACCTGTGATAGACCTGATAGGCATATGTTTTGTATTGAGGCGTACCTCTTGCGGTATAATTGTGTCCGGGCGATATTAGTGGATCGATCTGAGACAGCCACTAGGCTGGGAGGGGGACCTAATGTTGTTGAAATATGGGTGGTGGTGGCGAGGGGAAAAGAGTGGCCAAAGCGACTATGGCTGGCGGTGAGGGGACATCGGTGAGGCTTCCGGGCATTATGAACCTTTAGGGCAGAGAGTAGCGTGATCATGAGGCGTTGTAGTGGAGAGTCGGGGGGAATATGAGGTTTCAGGCCGGAAAGTAGGTTTAAATGAGGCTTAAGGCTGGGTGGGAGGAAGTTGACAGAACTCGAGGGCGAGGGTGGGCACATGTGAGTGGGGCGGCATGATGATTCCAGGTGGATGGTGGTTAGTGTTGACGCCTCAAGGAGGGTCAGGAGGAGAGCCACCAGGACGGAGTTTGAGGCTTCAGTGTGGAAAGGGAAGCTTCGGGCATGGGAGTTGGTTGTTTGTAGGCTTCGGGTGTAGACTAAGACTTCATGAGGTATCTGGAGGGAGAATGACTAATGTCGAAGTTGTAGCTGGAGTGTTGGACGTAATGATGTGTAGGGTTAGCAGAAGGAAGGAAGGAGGAGGAGGAGGAGGAGGCACCGGAGCCAAAGAAAGTGGAGCTAAGTCGGGGTCTTAGAAAAGGGTCAGTTGAAGTTTGAAGTAACAGGTTGCAAGACATCGCAATGAAGTTGTGTTGAGGGGGGATGGAAGGTTCGTGAGGTTGGAGTGGCTGAGGCATCAAGATGGGTTTGAGTGGGACTTCATGAAGTTGGAGGCAGCAGGCAAGGGTCTTTGTGAGTAGGCAGGAGGCCGCGTGGAGTGGTACGGGAAACATAATGACATTAAGGGTGAGAGGGAGATGTCATCACTTTGTAGCTGAGGCCTTGCAGCTAATGGTGCTATGGACGCCTTGCAGTTTCCCTTGTTGAACTTATTGCATCCCTTAATAGTGATATTTGGTAGTCTTGCTTGTAGATTTAGACGATTGCTCACGACCGGAGTGATGAAGTTCCAAGTGGCTCCGGCCGCTCGTGAAGCTGGCCGTGGCTGGTAGAACGTCATGAGGACCTGGTGAGGTGGGGAAGTAGGCGGTGCTTGACTTGGCTGACGGCCAGTGAAGAATGGGTTATCGATATGGTATATTGATATCCTTGTCAGCCGCACCGATACTGAGGCCTCTTCTTCCAGCGCACAGCATGCTGCCGTTCCTCCCAGCTTCCAGCGCGCTGCCACCCCTTCCAGCGATGGCCTAGCATCCTGTTTTCCATCCAGCGTCCATCATACGGCCGTCCCTCAGTGTCCAGCATGTTCTGTCCATCTCTGCATCCTCAGCTGTTGCTGCCTCCCCTCTTACCCTTCTGCACGACCAAGGTCGACTGAAGGCGTTCTCCTGCGCCCCACACGCTGCAGCCTCTCCTTACACCCCACTTGATGTAGCCCCGTCTGCTTTACACACACACACACACACACACACACACCACACACACACTCTACCTCTTGCCAGTGCAAGCGTTGCCACCCATCCATTCCATCTCATCCTTCCTAATGCTGCCATCCCTCCCTCCCTCTCTCCCTCCGCCCCACATGGATCGTGGCTGCTCCCTTGCTTGCGTGCTTGCCCGAATGCATGTCCTCTTTCGTACCTACTTAACGAGGACTTATTACCGCGGAATATTCAGGTCTAGAGTTGTGTTTAGTGGGGCACCTAAAGTAGTCCCCAGAGCCAATAGCCGTAAGATAGGTTGTAAATTACTCGTCCGAGCTTATTATGTGGGGTGACGGTAAGCAAGGCGGTGCTGCCGTACAGGCTATATACCCCTCCAGCCACGCACTAAACTCTACATAAATATAAACTTTATGGCTTCTGAAACTCGGGCTGTAATAAGATAAAACGCCGCTCGTACTGCGTTTAAGAATGAGTTTAGAAATTGAATAATTGCGCCGCGATTCAGCTCGTGGCACCCTTCCCCCCCCAAGTCTCCGGTGGCGTGAGGTTGGATGAACAGGATCTGCTTGACAAAATACCGTGTGTGACAGATCATAATTTCAGGAGTTTTATGAGTGTGTGTGTGTGTGTGTGTGTGTGTGTGGTTGGAGTAGCGGGGTGGGGTGAGGTGGTGGGAGGGCGTTCTTTTGGGAGCTTCTAGATGGAGGAGCTGTGTTGGGTGTGGCGGTCTTTAAATTTTCCTCCGCTTGTCCACTAGTGTGGTGGGTGAGTCCTGGAACTCATCCTCAGCTCCCTGCTTTTGTCATCGTGTTTTTCTTCCTTTTAAATATTTCAGATCTTTTAATGACTGCTTGTCGCTCTTTTTTTTTTTTTTCATCCTCACCTTTCTGCCATCCTCCGCTCCATCTAGAATTCTTTGTTTTAACTTGGTGAAATTTAGCCGAGTTGGGTATCACCCTAGTCGACCTGCGACCAAATCCAACAGCCTGTGTCCACCCCGGGCTGTGGGAGTGAAGACCCACCCCCGAAGACTGCACCGGGTAAAGACTTTTTTAAGCAGCGTGATCGAGGGATAGTTACGGTGACACCGGCGGCGGTAGTGACGAAGTGGTAGGGGTGATGTTTGTGGCTTGTGGCAGGTGTGGTGTGGTGGTGGTAGTTTTAGCAGCTATGGTGGCAGTTGTAGTGGCTGCTGTGTTGGTTGGGGTTGTGGCAGATGTGGTGGTGACGGTGGCAGCAGCACCAGTACTGGCGTGGCCAGCGTCGGCAGAGTCATCACACAAGAGTCCGCGGCTCGTATATCCCAGCGCTCGTTAGTGTGCTGCTGAGCTCTGCTGATTGTTGATTGTTGTGCCGGGGTCTTGGAGCGGCTGGGCTGCCACCGCTGTGTCGTCGTCCCCGGGGTAGCCCCTACCTGTGCAACCCCCACCCCTGGCATCCCCAAGCCTCCCTCCCTGCCCTTCACGTCCCGACAGGGTACTCCTTTAGAAAGATTGATGTCTATTAGTACCTGCCCCGTGTTTGATGTCTGGTTCTCGGTGGCGGCGTTCCCGTAGGTGTGGACCCCTCGCAGCGCTGGTGCCTTGCAAATCACTTGGGGGCGACAAGGAACCCAAGGGAGCCTAGGAGGTGTTGCAGGAACCTGAAAGCACATTAAAACCTGCTAGAGCTGATTCTAAAGACACATCGGCTTATCTCGGTCAGGTTAAGCGATCGCTGGAGTGGGAGACCCCGCCTTGGTGTATATATAACTTGTGACCTGTTGCATATGTTTAGTGGATAATTATATGCTTATTGTTGTAAGCGAGTGATTACCTAATAAAAGAAGGATATTAGAACTGTGATACGATCTACCTAATAAAAGAAGGATATTAGAACTGTGATACGATCTCAGAGGCGTGGTATAATATAGACCCTCAGGGAACCGTCAGAAAGTGGTTAGTTATGTCGCCTGTGAGATCACTATTCCCAAGGTCACGAGAGTTTGAAAGAATCAACTGAGGCTTGTTTGACAGCGCTGCCTTTAGGCCATTCTGTTTATGTTAGTAATTATTTGTTGATGTGCGCGAGCGTGTGAGATATCAAGGTGTGGGTATTAGCACTGGTAACCGGCTGAGTGACGTGTTATGACGGGCCGGGGCGTCAGATATGGCCACAAACATCGAGGCGGGATTTAGATCAGTCCCTCTGGGGGCGCGCGTTCATTTACCACTGTCGTTAGACACACCGAGTTGTTAAGAGTGATCCGAATACAGACTCCCTCCTTTCACACTGGATATTATAAGTAGTTCGTGCCTTTGTTCAGTTTGTCTTCTGAAATCAAGGATAGATTGGAGGAATCTGTCTCCCTCAGCTGTTGGTTGATCCGTGGTTTACCAGACTGGCTTGGATGTAGAGGAGGTGGCTTGCGCTGCGCGCTGCGGCGAATACCATCAGCTCGCACGACCGAAGGAACAGCAGCGCTGCTAAAGTTCCAGCTGGAGGCGTGGGAATAGACATGATCCCCCTTAACTTAGTGCTAGGTAGAAGCCGAGTGTTCTCTCTCTCTCTCTCTCTCTCTCTCTCTCTCTCTCTCTCTCTCTCTCTCTCTCTCTCTCTCTCTCTCTCTCTCTCTCTCTCTCTCTCTCTGGCACAATTACCCACATAAAGGTCAGGCCTGGAGAGACATGGAAGAAAAGAGTGTTATCCCTCCCCCCTTTTTTTTATGCGAAGGTACACCAGTCTCTTAAAGTAAGATGGATTGCAAGCGACGGGAAGGCATAAGGAGGAGAGTCCCATGCTGGGAGCCCTGGAAGGAGACAAGGTATCAACTTGGGTCTTGTACCTCACGATCTCACGAATAGTTTACGATGGTTTCGGAGTCACTTCATCCCCCCCCGCCTTGAGCTCGGTCTGGTGCTGTCATGTTGATCCTTTGCACAGTCAGTCTATTCGAGGCTGCAGGCCGTATGCTGACGTATCCACCGCCACATGTCTTGCACCCTTCGTAGGTATTTATCCAGACTTTTTTTTTTTTTATATATTTCCTCTGATCAGTCCGTTATGTTTATGATGTGAGCAGGATATTTATCAAACAATTTTGGTCCTCGTATATCTACATTTTTCTCTGATTCTGTTCGCATCTTATGACTTCATTGGTAATGCCTTACAGTGTACATGACTTAGCAGCAGGGGAGTTATTTTCAAGTGCTGATTGAAAACTATTAAAGATTTTCCAAGTGTGAAATGATGATAATCTTGATTATGGTGGGTTATTGATTAAAAGTTCAGCACTAGAATGAAATTTGAAAAAGTACACACCGTAATGACATTAGGGTTATGACAAGAAATCATAAAACGGTCTTTGCGTACACTTTTTTCTTTATATTCATTTGTCTAAATTCACTTAGACAAAACCTTCCAGTGATAGCATGGGTGAAGGGTACGTGTCCAGGGATGGATGCAAATAAGTGTCGAGAGCAAAGTGGTTGCAGTGCATCGACAGATAGACTAGTACTAGTGGGCCCAGGGATCCAGTGGGTCCTCCCCCTCGTTGGGAGAGGAGGAGGGACAACATTGATGGCGCAGAGGGCGGTGACGTAGGATATGCAGAGTATCGGCGTTCGCCAGGTACAAGTTCGTGGCCTTGGTAACGGAAGAATTACATTGGAGAATGAAAACATAGATGGACAAGTGGATATACAGTGGACACTATAAAGTTAAATTGGTAATTGGTGCTATCGCACCGCACTCGAACACAGGGTCTAAGGATCTATGTCGGCAGATGGCGGTGGCGAACACAGGGACAAAGGATCTCTGTCGGCAGGAGGTGGCGGTGGCGAGGATGGTGTCGCAGTCTTTGTCAAACTGTCGAATGAGGTCCAGTTGCTCGTTATCAGGAGTTGGGAATACCAGTGTATTTAGCGCAACTTAACAGGGGGGCGTAAGAGGACAAAGGATGATTCTGCGTGCCATGTCTTGTTATTCTCTGTTTTGTGGCTGACGGGGAGGAAGGCCAGACGAGGAGGAGGTACACTTGAGTTTGGGGAGAATGTGGCTTTATATATCTAGAGTACAGCTCACTGATTGTGGTTAGTTCCAATAGTTTTTCTGATATTGGCACACAGCATTATTGTAGTCGGGAGAATATAAGTGGCTTAAGATTGTCATTCTTGATGTTACTTGTCTTGAACACGACCTGATCATTTTATATAGAAACTGGTAACTGTTAGTCGTGTGTCGGGTAATAGATTGAGAAACAGAAGAGGCACGAGTTCGCATCCCTAGGGGAACAAAGCTTCTTACCATAGACAAAAAGTATCACAAAATACCAGAAAAAGATATCATATATCGGGAAATCTGTTTAAAGGATTTCTCAGTAATAATTTGTGCTGACCTCAACATCAGGGAGCGATACAGAGCAACAGTTGTGTGAGAGGGACAGACAGATATAGTGTGTAGTGTATACTGGGAATGTTAATTACGAGGGTAAGAGGGGCAGTGTTTGGCTGGGGCGAGGGAAGGATTGCCAGGTCAGCAGCTGCCATAAGTATTCCTCCCCCGCCGCCCGAACCCTCGCTGGATGCCTCACCTTCAATCCTTTGTCAGAGTGACTTGTGAATCGCAGTTTGTGGCGGCGTGTGAGGCGCATGTTGCCGGCTTATGAATTAGCCACTGATACAGTGTTTGGTGCGGCGCGTTTTGCCTTCTGTGAGGTAATCAAGTCGGATTTATCGCCGTCGTCGCCGTGGTTGTCCGTCTTTTTGCCGTTGCCGGGTATTAATCGCTCGTTAGTGCAGTGGTTGTGTGTCGGCGATACGCCTTGGAGGCCTCTGCTGATAACCCTTGGTTCTGCAGGTGCATCCTGCTCTAATGCGGTGACGAGTATGCATCATATTGCGAGGGTAAACCCACCAACTGTCACCTGCAAAAGGACATTAGGGACGATAAGAAAGAAGGACTGAGATGTGTGTTTGGAGTGCGATGGTGCAGCTGCTTTTAGGCTGAGATGATGCTTAGGTTAAGGCGTGCTTGTGTGTGTGTGTGGTCATTGGAAGAGGTGAGCTTAGGGAGGGATGGTGAGGGCATAAGCACACAGTTTGGAAGGAAGTCATGATTGATATGTTGCGAGGGCTCGGGGATTTTTCAACCAACGTATTCTTCACATATACACGGAACGGTGACATCCCCTTGGTCGCGTGGACTGTTCGTGTTTGTTGGCATACCATCCTCAACTCTTTTAAAAGCCTTCCCTGCTCGCTGGCGTGGCGATAAACTGGCCGTTCTATACAAAACACACATCCACATTAATTACCTCATGCCAAATTTAAACTAGACATGCGCGCTCGTGTATATAGATTGTTATATAGTCACTTAGAATCAAAAGATAAACGATTCTGATCTAATCTAACGATGTTGAGGTTAAAAAACAAAATTTTCAATTAAAATGCGATTGGAAGAAAGTTCTTTTGTGTTCGTAACTCCATGTAAGCTTTGCTTTCATTGCTTGCAGAAGGTCAACAAGTATTACTGTCTTCATATAAGCAACATAGTTGGGTATTCTATTGCACTTCAGACACTACACTGTTCTCTAGTGTTGCCAATGTATCGGAGGACTGGCATCTCAAGGTGAGCCACTGGGCATGGAAAATTCCGGAGTAATTAGCTTCTGGCATGGTGTCGTCTATAGGGGCGCCACGTCTTCGCCTTTAAGGAGGAGCGGACGTTTGTGTCTTTTCTGTGGCGGCAATTAGCGGCGATTGAATGTCACTGAATCCGTCACGCTGTTGCGAGAGCCTTAGGAATCTTTACAGGCACCGAACTCGCCTTAGAAGCCCAGTTCAGTTTTCACCCGAAGCCAACCTGCTCGTCGGAAATGACAGAATTCCACTGGAGTCTCTCTCCTCTTCTCCCCCCCCCCTCTCTCTCTCTCTCTCTCTCTCTCTCTCTCTCTCTCTCTCTCTCTCTCTCTCTCTAGAGGCCTCAGGTCCTCAGAGAAGTGTTTAATCCTCCTCTGAAACGTCTTAATTCTTCATGGAGGTATCGGAACTTAAATCTGGTTGACCCTGCTTTGGAGTGCCAAAAATAGTTAGCTCTTTATTTTTATTTTTTCTCTTGAATTTGCTTAAGTCTCTTAACTGCTTGGATGTATTTCTCCTTTAAAGAGTCTCCCGCCTTTTTAGAATTGTCTTATTCCTTTAGAGTAACTGACTTGGCAAAGGCGACCGACGCTCCTTGGGGAAATGAATAAAACAAGTCCGCTATTCACAGGAAGTGAGGAAAATGCACGTGAACAGCGTAACGCTTTTTGGCGCGAAAATTCTTGTTTTCCTGCAGGACTCGTGCCTCTGCAGTCCAGCTTTGCTGGGAAGGGAAGGAAAAAAAAATACAAATTAGCTCTTAGGGAGTTGGAAACGGCTTCGGCTGAGCTCCTTCCCTATCTTATTTTTGCCAGTTTGTTACCCCCCAGAGCGGCGCCATCATTACGATTTTCCGTGACTTAAAAATGCGGTAATTATTTTGATTTCTCGCATCTCGTTGGACTTGGATCAATCACTTCAGTTAGTTTCTTCCTCTCGGAGTTCATCTAATCAAGCCAGATTGTGGAAGAACGTACCCTCTGCTGGTTGCGGTTTCAGACAGCCTGATTGATCAGAGGAGCAATAGTGTGTGCAGCTGGGTCTAGGATCGAGCTGTGGAGGTAGAGATGAGCCCTCACAACGAGGAGCGTGGTTTAGTTGAGCTTTTTTGCTTTCATGGATCATGACGAGTTGCAAATGTATGCATTCAGTGTTCCACGTCATATGTAAGACTGCGTGTCGTTGTTTCATCTTTAATATGTATAACACAGCGTTTCTGCATGGCATACGGTGTCAGCGGTGAAATTTGATTCACCGCAGTAATTTCCCTAAACCGTTTTGAAGGCAGACCATATAGACCTGCACAGTGCACGCCGTTTTGAAGGTAGACCATATAGACCTGCACAGTGCACGCCGTTTTGAAGGTAGACCATATAGACCTGCACAGTGCACGCCGTTTTGAAGGTAGACCATATAGACCTGCACAGTGCACGCCGTTTTGAAGGTAGACCATATATAGACCTGCACAGTGCACGCCGTTTTGAAGGTAGACCATATAGACCTGCACAGTGCACGCCGTTTTCAGTCTTTTTTTTTTTTTTTTCCAAAAGAGCCAGGCAGTGCTGGAGGGTAGATGGAAATAATTAAGGGGAGGGAACTCGTCGTAATGAAATCTCTGCATCATTTGTATAGAAAACCCGTTAAACAGCTTATGCTGTATAAAAAAACGCTTGTTAAACTAAAATGAAAGCTAGTTGAATGCCAGTTAAGACCGTTGGTACACATTCATCAGCGAAAAGAGGATTGATGGTGTGGGGAGCGAGCCTGACGTCCAGTTTACTCTGTCTGCTAGGGAGGGGGCAGATGGTGTGGGGAGCCTTACGCCAGTGTCGAGTTAACCATGCCTGCTGGGGAGATTGTGTAGGGGGGTGGGGGGGTGTCTGATGTTGAGCTTACCTAATCTATTGGGAAGATGATGTGTGGGGGAGCCTGACGCTGGGTTTGCACTGCCTGCTGGGGGGGAGATGGTTTGGGGAGCCTGAATTCGACTTTACCATTTCTGCAGGGTGTGAGATGGTGTGAGGTTATGACCTTAGATTTACTATGCTTTTTTTTTTTTTTGCCTGCGTGTTATGGAATGTGTTTACCCTTGATTCCTCACTTGTCGGGTTGGATGCTTTGTTGACAAAGGGTTAAGTCCGTCGCCCCAGCTTAGAAAGTGGTGTTTTTGTGTCCAGCTTTAAAGGTTATCGCTGCAGCTTTGGTAGTTATGTTGGGGGGGGGGGGGGGGTTGAAGACCTCCACGAAGTATCCACGGAGCCTGATGGATCAGCTAACACCAAGAGGATCCTGAGTTCAGGCTGCCGGGTGTTAGTGAACCCAACATCAGATCTTGTAAGATCGACCCGACTCCCTTGAATGTTAAACCTTTTCTCTTTACCTTCCCCTATAATGGAATCTTCTCCATAACGTTATTCTTTGTTTGTTCCACTGTTTCTTCCTCCCCCACTCTCCCAGCCCATGCCTTCCTCCGGTTGCGGCGTCGCCCTCTCGTCGTGGAGTGGAAGAGGTAGGTAAGCTTAGTCGGAGATGAAGTGGACGGTGTTTGTCCGGGATCAGAAGACGATTACACACACACACACTCACACACACACACACACACACACACACACACACACACACACACACACACACACACACACACACACAGGCACACTTAGGTATTAGCTTCATGATGAAAGTGTTAGGGATGTGTTCTCCATGATTTTCAAACGCGTTTTCCATGCCATCTCTGTCCAGTGGACGCCGAAGAAGACGCCACACTTCCCCCAGCATGTCACAGACATTCACGTGTTTTCAGACATTACACACACACACACACACAGAGGTAAGGATGATCAAAAAGCGTGTCCGGGAACACACCACTCTCCCATTGATTTGCCTCTCGTTCTGGCAAGTTTATTTTGATGTGAGGAGGAGGGGGTGCGTTTCTTGTCCCCCCCTCCCAACGTCAACTTTGCGAGCGAGTGAAACGTGGGGTAATATTATTGGGTTAAGTCTTCTTATAATGAGCTTGGGCTGCGTCTTAGTGTACACGCTGGACTCTCAACGCTGATCAGCCATGCATTTGGACTCGGCCTCAATTCTCCCCTTCCCATCCTCCCCCTCCCTTCACCTCCCTCTACCGCCTGCCAGAAGGACGTATGGCTCCTTCTGTAGGTGTCCGGACCTTCCGCCTCTCTGACGAGTGGCGGCAGGGGTGGCAGTCGCTCGCCGGGCGGGCGCAGCGCTCTGGGACTCTCTTCCTCCCGCCAGTGTGTTTTGTTGTGTTCGTTTTCCACGCTTGTCTACAGTGACGGTGGCTGAGGCCAGACAGGATTAGGTTTTCTGATTTTAAGGATAAATCCATTTTCCTCTACCGTCAGAAACGGGTTCGGCGGACGCTTTTGACCTCCCACTTATCCATCAGCCTCGCGAGAGAGAGAGAGAGAGAGAGAGAGAGAGAGAGAGAGAGAGAGAGAGAGAGAGAGAGAGAGAGAGAGAGAGAATTTCTTCTGCTCAGCATCTTGGATACGTCATCCTTGACAAGATCGGTTAATCCTTTGACAATTTGCAGGGATGAAGAGGGCTTATACGGCCCCACTCTGGACACTCGCTAATCGCCTTTACACGTAGGATACATAATGGTCATGTTGGCTCGCCGTAATCAGCGCGTGAAGCAGTTTTGAGTCGCCCAATTTTTACAAGCTGCGTGAACGTGGAATGCGGCCCTGTCGGCCGCCTCATCCCCGGTTGTGGTTGTGGGAGTCGTACTTCTCTCGGGAGAGTGTATACCTTCTTGACGCTCCGACATCGTCGTACACTGTTGATATAACCCTCTTTGTTTTTCCTTACATCAACTGTCTTTTTGAGTGCGGAACTCCAACACGAAAATCGTAAAGCTGTGATAAAAAGCAGCTCATTATCTCCTGGAAACTTCGAACCATATCTATTTTACGTGTGGGTAAGACAGATGTTACGATAGGCCAGTGGATGCGAGGCTTCGCCTTGAGTGACGGTGTGACAGCAGTGGGATGACTTTTCCTGTGGGCAAGGTTCCGTCACGCCCAGATGTTACGGCCACTCCCGGCCCCCGTCTCCACTTAAGATGATTTCATCCCCTTCGTCCGTACCTCCTGGATGGTTCTGTTTTTGTTCCCCCGCCTGCCATTTACAGCTTTTGTGTCAGCCCTCTTTAATTCCATTTAGGTCTCCCCGCCATTCCTTCAAACGCCGTGGTGGTCATTTAGTGTGTCCACTGGTTACGTGTTCTGCTCATGCAGCTTTGTTGGTGTGCCCTGACCTCTACCCTTTAAAGAGTCCTGGGGTCATCGTTGCGGGAGGGTGGGTCATCTCCAGCCAGGTGCGGACGGGTCTTGGATAACTACTTCTTTGTCGTAGGCTTTTTATCATTATTTTCCTTTCTTTTCCTTCTTCCTCCCCCATTTGTCTCATCATCTGTCCTTGTTTTCTTCTTCCAATTACTCACTCTTCACCTTCTTCCTCCTCCTCCCCTTCCTCGTTCTTTTCGTCCAGAGTCGTGGAACTGTTAGAGGCGACCCGTTCGTCACTTGTCGGCTTTAAGGGAGTAAATCTGAGCCAGTGTGGTGCGGGGCTGGCAGACGATAGTGGCTGCCGGGTTGACCGGGCTCTTCTGCTGCTGCCCCGACCCCACTGCTACTCTCACTGTCACCAGGGGTCTGACTGGAGTTAGGATGTTTTAAGTGGCGGGTGAATGTAGAGGAGAGTGACGTGGGAGACCGATGGTGTGTGTTGAGGTTACATGGTGAAGGACGCGCGTGGGAAGGACAGAAAACAGAAGAGCTGATAGGCTATGACGAGGTGATTTGCTGGAGGACAGTGCATGGGGAGGACAAATAACCGAAGACCTGATGATCGATGACGAGTTTATCTGCTGGAGGACAGAATATGTTACGTAAGATAGGCACGGGATAACAAAGCAGAAGGCAGGGGTTGTCGTGTAGAGATATGTGCGAGCTGGTGGTGGTGTGAAGAGAGGTGGAGTGACATTAGTAAGGGACGGGGTAATAGAGATGGGTGGGTTTGACTCGGGTATAGTCTTGGGAAGAGGGTTGAGGTTGCGATGAAGCGTAAGGAGTAGGCTTCAGGCGGTGTGAGAGAGATTCAAAGGGAAGAGTATGATTTTGGGTATGAAGTTTCAGAACGATTTATCCGTAAGTATAGGAATGTAGGCCGGCAATGTTGAGGATGCATGTGTCGTATACTAGGCGTAAACTTCTAAGGTATTCAACTCGCAGGCTGGGGTCCTGGCTGGTGAGTTGGACCGCTATTCGACCACGTTGTTGGAAACTGCGTCTCTCAGGCCTACATATCCACCAGAATGGAAAATTGGATTCAAAATGGAACCATCCAGCGTGTTGTTGACCTATAAGCAGATTTTTGAGGTTTATGTATAAGGATGAACCGGTCATTTCGGCATCTTAAGAGGTCGATGGTCGTGATAGACCAAAGAGAAAAGCGAAACTTAGGACGAGGAAGTTCTGACGGAACGGGAAATGGGAGAGGAAATGGCGAGTGTGTGCGGATGAAGCGGGTGGGAGTTGATATATATAATAGAAGACCCGCTAGATGTGAAGGAAATTTTGAAGAGGGATTGAAAGTTAAGAAAGAAGTGAATGTCTGGATATTATTGCAAAATCAGGCTTTAATGATCAGCTTTTGTTGAATATATCTGGGTCCCTTGAATAGAGGGCCCAGTGTTCTGCCTTGCATAATGATGTGAGGGTTTTAGGTACTATGGCCTTTGATTGTTGTCATGCTCCTGTGTGTGTATGCCTGTAGTATATGATATAGAGTATAGGGGAAAGTGGTATGCGTGGCTCTTTCACTGTCGATGTGTGGCACGAAGTGAAAATGCTGAGGCGTATTGGTGTCACCGTATCGGTGGTGGAGGCGTTCATCATGTATGGTGACCAGTCAAGATGTATATGTGTGTGTGTGTGTGTGTGTGTGTGTGTGTGTGTGTGTGTGTGAGGGTAAGCTTGTTACAGGACGATCCTCGCGCCAGACTGGTATACACCTCCGCCACTGTCGGCAGCTACACTGCCACTGTACTGTCACAGTAATGTTGCCATTGCCATTATCTCCTGAGGTTGCAGTTCGACTCCTGACACTCCTATTACCCATGCCACTCTGCAGCGGCTTTCGCCACCGCCGCTGTCTGCCTGCCTGCCGTCACCACCAAGACCACCACAGCTATCACGTGCTGCCTCCATTTTCATTTGATATGAATTGATTATGTTGTTTGTCATATTATTGTAATGTGATGTGATGTCTGTGCAAAATTGATACTTATACCAGGTAGATGTTGTTATTATTAGTATTATTATTGTTATTATCATTATTATTATTATTATTATTATTATTATTATTATTATTATTATTATTATTATTATTATTACTACTACTACTACTACTACTACTACTACTACTACTACTACTACTACTACTACTACTACTACTACTACTACTACTCCTTACTACTACCAAGTTACTGTCCATGGCATTATTATTGTGGTAGTTATTATCTATAACCAGTGACACTGTCACCACTAGTGCTGTCATAGCTTACCATTATCAGTAGAACGTAATTACTGCCCTCGTCATCACTGCCATCATAGTCTCTGCCACTTCCCACGTCATTGAGAGGCGGTGCGATGCGATAACCTTACGCTGGGTCTGTGTTGGGTCATGGCTGGATGCAAGGGGCAACTTACCTAAACCTGTGGGGAGAAGCCCGCGTTGCCAGCCGTTGCGTTAACTGTTGACCGTTCCCCTGGCACAGGGAGAGGGTGGAAGGACGCCCGTCTTAGGACTCCATACCTGATGCAGGGAGCTAACACAGGGACAGCCTGTGACCTGGTGCAGGGAGCTGGTGCGAGGAAGGCCATATGTTGACCCACCGCCTCACCTGCCGCAGGGAACTGATACAAGGACAGCCAGTGAGTGACCCTTCACCTTAAGAGATGATCTAAGGTCGGCCATCACAGGTATCCAGGTTCGTCACGTGCTGGAGAAGATGGGATGTGGGTGGGCGGTGGGGTGGGTCATCCCATCCCGTCTTCTTCCCCTTCGTTTTCTTTCCCGGCCGTACCCTTTGTGTGTTTCGTGTAGAGGCTTTTCAGGTCCCCCGTAGTAAGTGTGGGTCGTGTAATGACGCTATAATGCGACCTTCCAGGCAGGACCAGTCTTCCAGGCCACCCCCCAACTATATATTTTTTTTCCCTCTTTTAGCTCATAACTTGTGCAGGTCGTACAGTGTGGCGTAATAACCCGTGATCACGGGTCTAACCCCTTGCCTGTATACCGTTAACATTATGCCGCTTATGGACACCTGTCATTAGAGTGAAGTTTGACATAAGAGAGGTGGAGGGCGGTTACGCCTATAGGTGTGTTTTAATCACTGTGGAGGGAGTATGATGCCGAGGAGGGTCGGGCGCTGAGGCCTCCCCCCCCCCTTCCCCTCCCCTTTGCAGTGTGGCCTGACCTTGTTGTGGTTATGGAGGGGCAGAGCTCTCTTGTCTCGTAGTGAGCGGGGGCCCCGCATAACGGTCTCGTTCCTCCTCCTCCTCCTCCTCCTCCTCTCCATTCAGCGTCTGTTCCGTCTTGTTTCGCCGGACGCCCTCGCTCAGTATTCCCCCTGGATAATAACCCCCCCCCCCCCCCGAGCCAGTGCTACAGCTGTTGCTTTATGAAAGCTGCTGGGTCATTAGCGTTCATTAGGATGCCGCGTGCGAAATAATTCGGCGATCGGGTGTATCCTTTTGCTTTGGAAAGCTGAATTGTATAACCAGAAGGGAAAGGGTTAAGGAGGGAAGGCGTGGCGACTGAGTTTAAGAAAATGAAGGCTGCATGAAGGGGATGGATGCAGCGAAGTCTTCCCGTAATATTACCAGGTCGGATATTATATGTATTCCGTGAAGAACAAGGTATCACAAAATGTTACATTCAATATTTGCCTCTCCGTCAGGAGTCTCTTGTTGCCTGTTTATATGACGTATCTTTATATTCTCCCCTTCCCTCTTGTGACGTTCTTTACCCATTACTCACTCCCCTCCTCGCCCCCTTTCCATTTCTCTTGTCTCATATTCCTCATCCCCTTTTGTTAGATCCACACAAAGAACATCCCCAAATCCTGCCCCGCGTTGCCAGTGACTTCATCTCTGTCTGAGTGATGGGTCGTCCAGTCTTGTCTGCCTCCCGCCTCCCTCCCTCCCTCTTTTACCTCCCGATCGTCATATCCTTCCTCCCCTTACCCCTTAGTGGTAAGCCCATCTTCGTCCTGCTACGTCCATTCTCTCCCCCTCCCCCCTTACCCATTCCCCACCAGAAGGTGTTGAGCAGTATGCATGAGGCAAACCGTTGCAGGTTGGGGTGAGTCCTGGCGAAGTGTGGCCACAGCGGCTCCGGCAGGGGGGCGGTGCTGGCGGACGTAAGGTAGGCGGGGGGTATGATGTTGTACACTGACGCTGGCTGATGGCCGTGCGGAGGTATATATCTTACTGAACAGCGTCCCTCGTGGGTACCAAGCCTTCGAATGAATGAAAATGTCAGGTGGGCAGTTCAATTCAGTTGTGCTTAGGAAAGCTTCATTGATTTTTTTTTTCTTGGCATGTGCTCCTCAGACTGAAGGGAAACGTGTATTTGTTTCATGGTTAAGCTATATCTATCTATCTATCTATCTATCTATCTATATATATATATATATATATATATATATATATATATATATGTTTCATTAGTCGCCGTCTCCCGCGTTAGCGAGGTAGCGCAAGGAAACAGACAAAAGAATGGCCCAACACACACACACACACACACACACACACATATATATATATATATATATATATATATATATATATATATATATATATATATATATATATATATATCCAGTATTATCCCTCAGAAGGATATGTGTCTGTTTTGCATGAGGATGTTGCATTATTGCCGCGTTGGCGTAAAACTGAACTCCTCTGGCGCGATGGAAAATGATTCTCTGTGCTGGTCGTGCAGGAAAGGGAAAGGAACGTCTCGTATATTGAAGGCGTTCGCAGACATCGCGGAAGGCGGTGCCTAGCGCGCCTCGGAGACGTTCATCGGGGAATTTAATCTTTTTGAGAGCTGGAACTGACGGAAATGTTAGCCGCAAACTTTAATGGAAACTCGGACGAAGTGCTGGCAAAACAAGCGAAGGAAAATGTCAAAACAAGGATGACGTAAGCGGAACCAGGAGTAAAGGATGTGGAACTAGATGGGACAGACGCGGAGTGTGAAGACTTTAGAAAATTGAGAACAAATGGCACTTGGAAAATTGAGAAGAAACTGGACTTGGAAAATTATGAAGAAACAGGACTAGGAAAATTTTGAACAAACGGCATTACCACATACTCAAGACCAGGGTTAGAAAAGAGGAATTGCCTCATATGATGTGGGCAAAATCCTGTTGACCCACTGATGAGTAAGACTGTGGCTGAGGATATGCTGTGTACGTAATGCTGTTGAAGATCGACGAGATGTATATGGAGGGGAGCATAGATCTTGACCTCCCACAATTGCTGATTAGGAAATGGGAATGTCACAGAAGGTGTAGCTTCTGCTACCTTAAGGTGTGAGTATTTTTGTGAGAGAATTTGGCTGTGAAGAGCAGTGGATTTATTATCGCATGAAAGACGTTGAGCAGTGCATTTGAAGAACCAGCCTCAGTCGTGGCAGTGTAACCCTAGATGAGGGAAACGTGTATAGCGATTGAACTTGCGTAGATGAAGAAGACAGAAACATGTGGCACATCATGGGCACATTATAGTGGCATCAGTACAGACCGTCACAAAGTCGGCATATACACATGATTTTGGCGTCTTCTTTCTTTACTCGTTTTAAGTGATCCTTGCTCAAGAGTATACATACTTTTAAGTATTGTTATCATTGGTTTTGCCTCTGCTGATCTGTAAAATTTGACCGCATCCAGCCAATGAATTTCGAAGATGCTGTTGCTGCTTTATTGTGCTTGTTGATAACGATGGTTTAGTAACTGTGAGAGTTTATTTCTTCGCCAGAACAAAACAGTTGAATCCTATCCTCCATGCAACAACTTGGATTTATCAGTGAAGTGCAATTAGACGACTGCCACTGTGCATCTTGGGTGTCCGATTGCAGTCTTTGCAGCGTCTTCAACACACGGGGATGTTCAGGCTTCGTGTAGTATCATCTTGCAAATGAGGGTATGGCGAAGCTGCACCCGAACAGTTAGATCCGCTACTCGTTTCTTGTGTGTGGAGAGCACCGCCCTCCGTGTAAGGACCTTTTGCATATCTTTCTCACCGGCTCTTGTTTGAAGTGCTTTTAAAGTCAGCCGTTGCCACTCGGGAAGGTTTGCCATTGCACTGCAGATTGTTAAATGTATTTTGTTTTTCTTATGCCCCTCACTGTGTGTGTGTGTGTACGTGTGCTCAAGTTAGATATGCTGACTTTGTCCCTGTGGTGGTTTGCGGTGTTTTATGGCGGTATCCGTCTGATGTTGCTTCGATTATGATGCGATTTTCAGCACACTGTGTTATCATGTGGAAGATGATGTTGCCTTTTAAAACCTACAACCGGTACGAAAATCAGATACATTGTCGGGTATAGCACCTGTTTTAGGTCAGGTTATATCATCTGCTGTGTGGGAGCGAGTATGATGCACTGCGTTACACAGGGGTTCCCATCATCAGTGTTGTGTTTTCTGCGTTACCTCCTGAATGGATTTCACAAACGGGGTCCTTCATATATTCGTTAACATCTTAGTGTTGTCACGTTGAGATCTCGTCGACGGATTACGCATGGGACGAGGCCCTCCCAGGATTATCAACCTCTCATCCCACGTTTTACAAATGTTCCTGAAGGGCTACGAAAATTTGTCCCCGGTGCGTAGATGATGATTGCATCAGCCAAAGGAACGTTCTCAATGTTGATAGGTGAGGACATCCCCGTGTCGTTGGGATATTTCATCAGCTTGGTTGCTGCAAGGGAAGCGAACACATTCTAGTTTTCCCCCACTTTGACATTCCTGTACAGGTTGGAAGCTGTAATCCATACCTCACCGGCGGTGCAGTCTTTAAGGCCAGGGCTTCAGACAGCGCATTTACCCCAGTCACTTGACCTTTCGTGGAGGATATTTTTGCTGTTGATGTACAATTTGTGTTCTTGAGTGTTGGGCAAAAATTGAAAGATATCGCATTACTCGCCGCAGAGTTGGTGGGAGATTTGCCTCAGTTAGTTTTTTCTTCTCTTCTGCTTTGTTATCCATGATGCTTGAGTCCACGTGATGATGTAGGTTTTTTTTTTTTTTTTACAGTTTTTCCGTTTCTTTCAACAGTGTGTGTGTGTGTGTGTGTAGGGGGGGGGGAGTTCTTTCTCTTGTCAGTGTGTGTTCCATAAGCCTCTCTTTGTCTCATTTGTTTTGATGTCATTTCAGTGCATGGTTTCTTTCCTCACCTCGAGTGCCTCATCGACGTGCCCCCACAGTGTGGTGGAGGTTGAGGCTGTATGCCAGTGTGGCTATCGTTGACACGTACGTCTAGCTGTGGTAGAACTCGCGTGGCTTGCACAGCATTGTATAATCCCTGAGCGTATTGTGAGATTCCTTTGGTGCTGGAGTCTACGCTCTGACCCTCATACGCCCAACCAGACCTGCCAAACTGGCATATTCCATTTGCATAGCGTATGTGTACTTTAGATTGGAGTGGCTTAACCCCCCCCCCTCCCCACCCCATCCCACCCAAACCCCCTCTCCTCTTTTGTCACTTTGTTTCACCCCTTTTCTCTCCTTTTCGATATCTTTTATTTTTTCCCGTTGTTTGCCTTATCTTTATTCTGCTGGTTCGTTTTCTGTGCCATGCTTTAGCCTATCAAGTATTCTGGCATTGCTCTCAGCAGACTGTTTTCTTCTTCACCGGTATCCTGTTCTGTCTTTTTGTTCTTTTACTTTAACTCCGTTGTGTTGTAGAGGCTTCGATGGTTTTGGCTTCGCGTCTCATTTTCATTTAACGTAAAGGGAATTTCTTTCGTGAAATCATTTCCCCGCGCATTAGGTACGATGTCTTAAATAAAGGTCATCATTAGTGATTTAAGTTATTTGATTCAGTCGTGGCCCGATCCTGTTGCACGAATGATGGTGTTTGAGTGTGCGACCGTACACTGTCTTCATCTTACATTCACCATGTTTGGTTCCTCGCATCACGCATACCTCCGTGTGGGTAAGGTGACTCACCCTTGGTGGCTGTAGCATAAGGTACCCCGGTCCGTGGCAGTAGCGTTCTGTACCGGGTGATCACAGTGCTGTTGCGTCGCGATGCAAGCTACTCACGTCCCTGATGCGCCTGCGGCACCGGTAGGGAGTCCAGTGCTCTCGCCACGTGGGACCCCTTCCTCTGGCTGGTGAGGTGCATGGTTACGTCGGCTTGCTGGGCCGTGGCCGTCTTAACAGCCTTCATCAGACGACCCATCGTAGCAATGTGGATTCTTCCCGAGCTGTGGGGATCAGTAAACCCAAGGTAGGCGACATGGCAGATTTGGCAAGTGCAAAAGATCCCACACAACAGCCCGCATTGTCATGTGCCGAGGACCTGAGCCGCTGGAGACGACGGACAACAACGAGTAATCTGCTCTGGTGCACAGAAAGGATGGATATGCCATTACGTACGTTCGGAAAGTCATGGAAGACAAGGTTTGCGACTTACGCTCTGGAGCGATCTTCTGTTGGGACGACAGGCTTGGAAACTTCTTCGACCCAGGGCTATGATACACATTTCCTTTAGCCTTCAGAATTTACTATGGGTGTTTAGTGGGAGGATATTTACGAAGGTCATGGATGATTATCTTACAAAGTGTACCAGACCAGCTAGACTGATGGTTACTTGGGTTCGTGGGCCGAGGCCTGTTAACACCCTAATCAGTCAACGGACCACCACAACAGCTAGGATTCATCCCAGACTATCGGGGTAAAAGAACCCAAAATCGACTGAAGGTAACGTAATCTGTTGGGGGGTCATGTGGTCCTGTGGGCTGCGGCTTCCATCTACTTGATCGACCAAAGACCCAAAATAGCCAAAGGACCAGCCCGGGCTGTGGGGGTAAAGAGACCCCCTAAGACTTCACCAGGTGGATTATCTCGTTAAATGACGTGGATTTTAATGCTTGCATCGCTGTTAAGACGAGTAACAAGTAATTCTACGGATAATTCTCTCGGGAAACCATAGATTATAGATATAATGGCACCCAAGACTTGCAGGCTGATTGCTATCTTTCGGGATTCGGCGGTGGCGCAACATTATGTATCGAGTTCGTGTCCCGAACAGCCAGATAAAGTCGGCTAGGAGTATTGAAGGCAGCACACGTCTGGGGAGCGTGAGTGAGTTAGGGGTAGCGTGTTGACAAGCGTGCGCTGGTAAAAGCCAGAGCAGGAGCGTGTAAGGCTCGGTTTATCTGGTCAGGTTATGAATATGTAATCTTGTGCCGTGCTAGATTTGCAGTCCAGCTGGGTGTTTGGGCCTTGATAATGTACTCTCGTATCTCATCATCTGAGAGTCGGCGCTTACACGGGCGATGGGACCGGAATAAAAAGTAGCCCCAATGATAAATGTTGTAAAAAAAAATTGTCTTATGATGGGAGAATATTGGTTTAGATCTTAATGAGAGAAATTTGCAGGAGGGGACTTGTCTTGATGCTTAGAAAAGATAAGACGTTAAGGTTTTTGAAGGTTAATAATTTTGAGTCGCAGGTAATGGTTTTGTAATTTGAGACTTAATGCACGGGCAAGCCAGGTAACAGAAGACGTGATGTTCTGTGATAAAGTTATCCGTTAGGGTGAAGTACATGGGAAGAACAGATAAGAGAAGTCCTGGTGGTACGTGACGAGGTTATCTGCCGAAGGACGTCACAAGGGAAAGACAAAAAGACACAAGACCCTCATGGATTATCATAAGATTATCTGCTGGAGGACAGTACTTGGAAAGGACAGATAACAGACCTGATCACGTGTGACAAGGGTATTATTTCTTAGAGGACAGTACTTGGAAAGGACAGATATCAGACCTGATTATCTCTGACAGGGGTATATACTGGAAGACAGTACATGGATAGAACAATTTACAGAAGACTTGATAGTCATTGACAAAGTTTTCTGCCGGAGGACAGTAGTGGCACCTTATACTCCCCTAATCTACTTAGATGGAAACTGGGTAGTAAGGCAAAAGTGTCAATCCTTATGGAGCAACAGTGTATGATTTGCGAATGGCTTAAGGTTGGTAAACTGTGAATATTAGCATCCAATTCTTAGGACTTGCAGCGCCTCCTTGTTGTAGGTAGTTGTAAATTAATGCAGTAGGTGTTCGACGGGTACATTTAGGAGGTATTAACATGCCAAGTAGCCCTGGGTTGTTGTTTGCCTGATTATTAATCGCCGTCGTTATGCTTGCAGGGTTGTTAGACGAGTTATTAAATGCTTGTGATGGTAATTACTGCTGGAAGCGTAAGTGTGTAATTAAGGATTATGGCCTATGTTTGGCGATGGTTCGTACGGTGGTTAGTGGTCAGCTGGAATGGTTAAGGGAGTTAAGACTCGTAATATCAATTAGCTTCGGGTGGGTTGTTATTGCTTATATTGTTCATCTGAAGGTGTATTGAGGAGTGTGGTTGTGTGGGATGGTCTGAGATCATGGCAAGATTAGCCACCTCATTAAATCTCTTCAGGTAAAGGGAAGTATGTAGTAATTAGGTTTCTTTGCAACGTAAGAATAATTCCCAGATACGCCTGTTAAGTGTCGTGTTTTTATGGCACAGTATGCCCAGTGTTGGATGAATATTTCTGTGGTATCGAATACCCAACTATGGTACCGAATACCCAACTGTGGTACCCTATACCCAATACTTATTCTGTGGGTGAAGAAGACCCTTCGAAGCCATCGTAAGGTTAGCGTTAAGGTAAGGCCCCAGACCGAACTGATGGGGAGGAATGCCACCTAGACCATCGTGAAGCATAGATAAGGCAGGTAATGTGATGAAGCTGTAGTAGAGATTCATTTTTATGAGACAGAGCCAGTGCCTGTCCGAGGGCGTCGACCCTCTCATCCTGTTGCTGGCTAGGGAATACCATAGGGTGTCCAAAGGAGGCAAGCCGGATAAGTACACCTCCAGAACTTCCCTGACCAGCGTACTTGCATCATTTGCTGAGGTTTAAAGATGGCCAGCCAAAACCGGGAGGTCCAGCAGACGTAAGCACGTCCGCAGATCGAACTGCGCCGGTAGAGACAAGCCCTCGAAACCTGCCAGAGGTGAAGATGAAGACCCTTGTTAAAGTGTTGGTGAGTGATGAAGGTAGCGCAAAGCAGTGTTTGTGACAGGCGTTGTGAGCGTTTGCTGGTGTTGGGTGTGTTGGTGAATGATAAGGGAGGTGGGGAAATGGTAGACAGGGAACGTAATGAGGATTTGTATGGTGCGAGAGAGATTCGGCTGGAGGTGTTCGGGGTTAGCATACCTCTGAAACGTTCGTAAGGTATATGTAGGGTAAGGAGAGGATGAGTGGTGGAGGCTGGGAGGAGGGGATTATTAATGACAGGTTTCTTTGGTGTTGCTCACTCGTTAGACCTTACATATCCTCTACATACTGGCTGCTCTGACTTACTTATACTTAATTGGTTCTTTGTCCTAACTCGGTTTATATTCCTTCGTTTACTAACAGTCTACAAGTGTTTTTAGTAGTAGTAGTAGTACTGGGTAATGTATGAAACTGACTGAGCCCCGGATAGTCTCGTTATTTACTCATATTCTCCTTAATATAATTTTTTTTGGCAATTATGTAGTCTCGTGTGAATAGGGAAAAGATTTTTGAGTGATGACTGGAAATCTTACCTTCCAGGATTTTCCATGTTTGATTTATTATATATATACATTTCTCCCGTCTGTACTTCAGTAAGTACTTCCTCAGTATGTTCATTTCTTCGCAGGTATATACATTTTTAGCTGTGTGAATGCCTTCTATATAAATGTAATCTTTTTACGTTTTCTAGATCATTAATTTCGCCCGACTTGAGAGATGATGTGAACACAATTCTCTATTCTGGTCCGGGGGAAATATGTCTTGAAAAGCTTCATCATCGGTTTGGTTTTCAAGTCTTTGAATTTCCTCAAAGGCCAGCCTGCCACCTTTTATGAAGAGGCAGCGGTTGTTCAGTTGTGTTCGCTGGAGGTGTTGGTTGTGGCGAGTGCTTGGAGGCTGTGGGGGAGGTGGCTGGAGCAGGTATACTGGATGTTTGTGTTGTGATTGTGTGTGTGTGTTTGTGGTTGGTGGTGGTAGGAGGGGACTGGGGTGGATTGCCGGGGCAAGACGAGGGGTGTGGTGGCTGAGCTCCTCCATTATTGATGCCATGTCGCCCACTGGTATGATTTATGGGCCCTGCTGCCTTCCTCATGACAGCCTAGCCTCCTGCCACCTGCTGCACCCTCTCCAGGAAGCCTCTCCTCCAGCTCCTGAAGTTAATGATGTTCCTGCTGTGTTGTCCTCTGTTTCCTGTCGCCGTTGCTGATGGTGAGTTATCGTCGCTGCTCCTCTGTTCTGCATGTTCCTGCAGCTGTTTACTGATGCTGTTGCTGAGGTCGGTGTTGCTACTGCTGCGGTGTGTTCCCGTCCCTCCCACACCTGATGGTCTTCAGTTGCGGTCTGATGTTCCTGTGCTTTGTACAGTTTCTGCCGTTGCTGGTTGTACAGTTCATTTGTGCTACAGCTGTCGTGTCGTGCTTTTCTTGGAGTGGATGTTACCATTGCTGTATTGTGCTTTGTGTATCCATTTTACTGTTGTGGGTCTGACGTGATTCCTTGCGTGTGTGTGTTGTGATGCGTTCTGGTTCCCTGTTACTGTTTCTGTAGTTCTGTTGTGGTTTTCCCCTGCTGTTGATTTGGCGTAGCTCCTGCTGGTGAGTATCGAGTCACGGCCACTTGTTGTTAATTTTGTGTTCGTGTTGCTGTTATAGTCGTGTTTTGTCAGTTTGATGTCTTAAGCTGCTGTGCTGTGATTTTTTTTCTATTTCAGTCATTGATCTACTGTTGCTACTTGCGTTGCTTTAGAGGTGCTGCTCTTGTTGATTTTTTGGACTCCTTGAAGTGCTCGCATCTCGATGGTTCTTCTTCTGTTTAAGGCGTTGTCCATCAGCTCACATTGCCTGCTGTCTGTCTTGTCCCTGTTGTCGTCTCTCTTTCATTTGTTGCATTATTTAGAGATTGTATGTTGATTGATGCCAAGTCTTCATTTGGCTTCTTTGGTCTCTTTTTACTTTTTTTTTTTTATTTTTCGAAGTGGCTGTTATGTCAGAAGCAAAAGGATGTCCCCGTCATGGGTATATGCCTTGTAAGGTAAATGAATGGGTTTTAAGTTTAGAGAAGGGAAGGAAACAAACGGTATGACAGGGATTAATCTGAGCTTCTCTGGTGCTTGCACGTCTGGCTCCTGAAGGTGGAAAGGCTTTAAGAAGAGTAGAGAAATCCACAGCTTCGAAGCACGAGGAAAAAAGATGATGATTGTGTTGGTGACTGATGATTAGATTGCAGTGCATGTTGATGGTCGCTGAAGATGCGACAGTGTTTGACGGGGTCGTGGTAGAACTGGTGTGCTACTGTGGACATATGGCCTTCTCATAGTTCGTGATAGTTCTATATATATTTTTTCGTAAATAGACTTATAGCATTCCCATGTGGTACCAGTTGGTATGGAGGGTACCCCGAGGGAGCGTCGATCGTGAGTGATGGTACTGATGATCATGATGACAGTGACACACTCATGTTAATGTCATACGTGCCATATACGGGCCGGCTAATAATGACCCCCAATGCACAACCTGTTGTGAGCCGGGTTGACGGGGAGCCTGACACGGCCAATTGATGACGTTTCTGACGATGATGGATTCCTTTTCGGGCAGCCGTGCGCCGCCCCTGTTTCTACCCGCTCCGGCAGGTCTTACAACAACTCCCCCTCTAGGCCACCCTTGTTCGTTTCTACTTCGGCCCCGTCGGCTCAGGCGGGCATTACAACCCCCGCGTCGCAACCCCCCCGAGCGTTGAACCACTCTCGAAGTAGAGTGTAGTGCTTGGGGAAGTAGTAAAGCGCTTTACGACGGCGAGTGTGAAGCATTATGCTCTTATAATTGTCGGTTCAGCAGCCCGCCTACTAATTCTATCTTTTCATGACTTTTATTCTTGAGTTTGAGATGCGTGAGATGTACCGCCCACATCGTCCCGGGGCCTAAGAGAGCAGGGGGGTTAGGGAGACCTGGGTGGAGGTGTAAGAGATGGGGATGCAGGGGAATGTGATGGGGATGGGGAGAAACCTAAGTGGGATTACGTAATAGATGAATGGAGGTGCATGAGATGGAAGGGGGCTGTAAGGGGATAAATGAGGGAGAAATGTAAAGAAAGGGGGGACTCTAGGCGCACGGGAGAGACTGAGATGGGGGTAGCTAGGGGTCGTTACATGAGGGGTAAATGAGTCTGGAAGAGGGGGAGGAAGGGGGTCGTTCGCTAGGGTGAGGGAGTCTGTCTTGGAGCATACGCTGGGTAGGGGGTATAGAGGGATGTGAGGAGATTAGCGGGTTGAAGGGTATATGAGGTTTAGGGCCAGCGCAGCTCGTAATCAGCTTCACTTATCTCATTATCTGCTCACGAGAACAGAGGAGGGAATTTTAGGCTCGGTCTGACTGGCTGGCTGGCTCGCTGGTTGTTTTTGATGGTAGTTGTGGTGATGGAGATGAAGGTTGGGGGTAGAAGGGTAGTTCTTCCTCACCGTAGAAGGGTAGTTCTTCCTCACCAGCAGAAACCACCATAGCCACACATCCAGCATGGTTAAGGGTCTTTGTTATACGAAGATGGTGACGTACCGATGGAGACTCTTGATGGTTTCCACAGTCGGCGGTGTTGACGGACCTCTCGATGCTCTCTTCCCATACAACCTATTCATTTCCTGCCGTCGACACCTGACACTCACTGCCGCCGTCCCCGCCTGCCGTAGTCGTTTTCGGCCGCCGTTACAAGTTGTCGCGGTCGTAAGGCACCGCAGTCTGTACCGCTGCCGCCGCTTCCAAAAGCTGCCACAGCCTCGCCGCCTCACGAGTCCTTGTCGCCGCGAACGTGCGGTCATTCCCACCGCAACTCAGTGCTGTCGTTAGTGCCGCCACCTGCAGCAGCAGTCGTCGCTGCCGCTGCCGCCACCCCCAGCAGTCGCATCGTTGGTGCCGCCGCAGCCTACCACTGGAATGATAATCGGTGGCGTGCGCGTAATTTAATGGGCCGACACGCCGCTAGTGTGATACATTAAACCCAAACGAGATACGTGAGGCGGCATACGATAATGACTGCAGCAGGTGGCTCCTTGTTCTACAGTGTGTATGAATTCACCCATTTGTTTTTGTACCTGTATGTGTACTGTGCGGGGAGGGAGGTTTTACACTCGTGGAGCACCCATCCTTTGTACTATACGGGGAGGGAGGTTTACACTCGTGAAGCCCAATTTTTTGAAACCTTCTCTTCTGTCGTGCTCTTTACTGAATTTATGTACGCTTTCTGCCTGAACCATATGTGTTTAGTCAGCTTATTCTGTTCATCCAGTGTATGTGTGTGTGTGTGTGTGTGTGTGTGTGTGTGTGTGTGTGTGGACTAGCGTTACTAGTCACGCTGAACACGCTTTCTGTGCTCCTACCTCTTTCTCTCCCTCTCCGATGATGGTGGGAAAGGGGGGTGTGTTCCTCCTCCTGTGATGGGATTGGTGTGGTTGAAAGGTTCCCTCCTCCGTTGAAGGGAAGAGGGCCTCCTCCTTTTATGCCCACCGAGGGAGTGCTACACCTCCTCGTTGCGCTCCCATCTCCCACCTTTCTTCAAGTCGGGTACACGTGGATTCCCATACACCATGACCACCCTCTACTTGACCCCTGACCCCAGTATGGGCATGTGCGATCGTACACACACATACACGCACACACACGCGGTCGTCACCCCGGGTCAGGTTTCGGTGGGACGGACAAGGGATCGTAAACCTTAATTTACATTGGTGCTTAAATGTAGGCAGCGGGTGGGATGACGTCCCGTAGCAAGTGTGGGACCCGACCTCCCGCCCGCCCAGGTGGGTTTTGTATCCCAGACAGGGATTTTCCGGGTACTGTTAGCTGCGTGCCTTGCTGGGTATTGGGAACTAAAATCGTCTTGCGTGGTGTACTGATGGCTGACTGCATGTCATTCCTGGTACTGATGACTGAATGCATGTCTCCTCTGGTACTGATGACTGAATGCATGTCTTGCCTGTTACTGATGACTGAATGCATGTCTCTTCTGGTACTGATGACTGAATGCATGTCTTGCCTGGTACTGATGAGTGAATGCATGTCATTCCTGTTACTGATGACTGAATGCATGTCCTTCCTGGTTCGAATGAGTCGATGCAATACCCTGCGTGGTAGCTACTGATTGATATCTTGACATATGACATCTTTGGGGTTATTTTAAAGACATGCCTCCTAGTTCTGTTAACCGAATGACAGACAGGCCCCTCCGAGCGAGTGTCGTGTCTTGTGGATCGTTCAACGTTTAGACAGAGGAGAGTGGTAGAGGAAGGTGAGGTAAGGGGTTAACGATGGAGTCGAGATGATGATGGGAGGATGCAGGCGACTGGAGGCCATAACTGAGCACTAGCTGTAGTAGACCATCGCCGGCAACACATAAACAACAGCTCTGACAGTATCCAGCCGCATAATGACCACTCAGCCTCCTAACCGGTGCACCTCACTCCACCACGCAACCTCCTCTTCCTTGCTCTTGCGTCTCTGGCCACAGTGTGTGTAGCCTCCCCACTCACTAGATTAGTCCGTCGACAACCCACAGCTCCTTCATCTACCTTCTTGTCACTCAGCCTCTCCAACTCGACCCCCTTGTTTGTTCGTTCTGCCATCCATTAGGTCGGCCACCCTCCTCCATTCGCCTCCTCCCTTCCATCTCCCTCACCATCCATCTCGCCATCACCCCACCGCTCCAAACCATCATCCATCCATTCAGCCTCTCACCTCACACTGCCTGCTGCACACCCGCCCACTTTTTCCACTTCCCGTATGGCTCTCCACCTTCCACTGAATGTGCCACCTGTTCACAATGCCACCTCCACCGTTGATTGTGCTTCCCAGCCACGATTTCCCCCGGCTCACCGACCGAGTTTATTATGCACGTGTTCGAGTGATGCCATCTTCACCCGCAAACCCATACAGTAACCAGGGACCAGGAACCCTGTATTACAGTATCACGAACGACTTTCAGAACCGGTGACCGTTATCGCTGTACGTTCTTCACCGCTCTTATTGCTGGTTTTCACTGAAGTGGTCTGGCTCTCGCTCTCTACAGCTCCTCCTGAATGGAGACCGTGTGACGTTGCTGATAACCCCCCCCCCCCCCCCCCCCCACACACACACACACACACGAGGTTGAACCTCACAGACACCGTCACTAGGTACAAGGTCTGGGCACCCGGGCCCATCATCAGTATTGCCACAGTCAGATATCATCGCCGGCCAGCCACTGTCATGTCGTGTTGTCACAAGCCGCGACACCTCTGTATAAACATGAGGCGGGGGAGGGGGGGAGCGTCCCTCTTGCCCCTCACGTCAAACATCTCCCCCCCCGAACTTGTCACCACTACTCCCCGACGGTGGTCCGTCAGTGGTCATAAGAACCAACAGACACCTCACCATCGCAGCAGCAGGAGAAGCCTCCCTCCGTCACCATCATCATCATCAGCCGAGGGGGTCCGACAGTCGTCGCCGCCACCGCACCCCCGACGGCGACGCTCCTCCGTCCATCCATTAGTGGTTTTATCCCGGCCAAGTGAATGTTGCCGCTTAAGTGATAGGTTCGCCCGGCGAGATACACTCAACTGTGATGAATAATAGCGTCATAATTAAGGTGGGTCGGGGGCGGACAAGTTTAAGTATAGAGTCGTGGGCCTACGTGCTGGTTAAGTTCGTGCTTTACGACAACACCCCCAGCGCCAGCAGCGGGCTTTTTGTTTCCCCTCGCTATTTATCAGCCATTACCGGCATTCAGGCCACCGCCGTAAATACGCCCGCGGTAATCTGCATGTCGGCCGTTGTAATTTTAAGTGTAATTCTCGCTGTTTTTTCTTCCTTTTTTTTTTCCGCCACCCATCGTCATCTCGACAAACAATTGCGTGGCCAATCTATAGTGTGGTGTTGGTAACAGTTTTTTTTTTTTCTTTTTTTTTTTTTTTTTTTTGAAAAATGGGAGTAGGGACAACCACAGTTTGATGGGGGGTAGGGGAGTGGGGTGTCAGGAAGCGCTATCTGCTTTAATGATTTTTTTTTCTTTTGTTTTTGGAGTGAAGGAGACGAAGGCAGAGGGATGTTTTGTTGATGTGTGCTTGTGCCCGCGCGCAAGCGTGTCCAAGGGGCAACGTCATCGTATCTTGGATCAATTTTATGGACGAGGCTGATGCTTGATAGTCCACTTACCTTAATGATAAGCTTAGTGTCAGCGAGAGACAGAGAAACATCGGCGTGAGATGATAAAAGCGTTGACAGGAGAGGGATTATTCCCCCCCCCCTTTTTTTTTTAATTCGGGGATGTTAACTTTTTTTCCGAGGCATCAGCGGGAAGTGAAGCATCATCATGAGTCAGCGAAACGTTCGCGCGAGACAGTAGGACATCAACGCCAGACAGTGAAGCATCATTACGAGACTCGAACGTATAATTTCGAGA
Source organism: Panulirus ornatus (assembly GCF_036320965.1). Classification (NCBI taxonomy): domain Eukaryota; kingdom Metazoa; phylum Arthropoda; class Malacostraca; order Decapoda; family Palinuridae; genus Panulirus; species Panulirus ornatus. The sequence goes on from NC_092276.1 coordinate 3,891,468, forward strand.
CATTCAGTCACTGACATTTACGCATCAACAGGAGATTAAAAAAAAAAAGAGCATCGTTAGGAGACAAAGAGACATCAGTAAAGCGCCATATGAAGAACTGGGAGTCATTAGCCTGAGATAGATGAAGCATAACCCAAACAAGGTCAGAAAAAAAGTGTTATTTTATTGGTTAATTGGCGAGCCACCAGCACGGCACAGTGATCCTGTCACCATCCCTGTAACCACAGGCACGATTCCTTGAGGGCTCAGTTCAACGAAGTATCGTAAGGAGACAACAGAAAATCGGCCAAAAATTTGGCCAGCCCAGCAGCATGAAGCGGGAGCGCTCGACCCGTGAGGGGTATTGATACAAGACGCTGAAGTAGCGTTAACTGCTGCAAGTAGCGCAATTAAGGCAGCCAAGACTCTTTAATGCGAGCCAATAAAAATGCTCGTACCAGCGGTCTGTGCTACGAGTATATATATTTTTTTCTTTACGGGAATAACGCAATGAAATATTCACGGACATACATTGCAGGCATAGCTTGCGCCGCCCGCACCACACAGTGTGTGTAATCACCGCGCATGGCTTATGTAAGTTTACGAAGACAGAGCGTGATAAATCTTGCCAACCATCATGCTTAGTGATTACACGGACTGTAATTGTTGAACGAGTGGACTTATCTCTCTGGCGTGACTGGGAGCCAGCGGACCAGCACATGCGCGGTGGAAGATGCATATTTGGAAATTATTCCATCTCACAGGGTGTGTAGATCAGGCCATGAGTCATACTCGAGGCATCTGAATCCATTTTTTTTCCCCTCTATTACTCCGCACGTGTTCTTGCTGGATAAGAGTAGAGTAAGAACAAATATATTTTCTACTTTTTTTTATGGGGATCCAGACAGAAAATGAGTCATGGTCTCATGAAGTGCCTTAAATTCCTGTCCTCTCTGTGCAGCTTGACGTAGGTGATCCTCTTTATCTTCGTATTGATCCACTGTAGATGAAGCCTGAGGAGAGAGGGGGGAATCGTCCAGCTTCATATATACATTTCTTCATCGTCGGTATTTAAATTTGACGGCTCTGGTGACCCCACCATCCGGCGTGCATACAAAAAACAAGTGTTTGAGAGCATTTTGTCTTTTTTTTTTTTTGTCTCTCTCTCTCTCGTTGGGGACCCCAGTCACGGACAAAAGTCCACGCCAAGGCTGGGCCTTAATTAAAAATAGTGAGAGGATTATGAAAGGGAAAGGGAAGAGAGACAAGGGAACGTATTTACGAAATTTTAGTGGAAGTGAAAAACTAGTCTTTATTGGGAAAGACATGAGAGGATAGAGAATTCCAAAGCTACGAGGTGTAGGGAAAGAAACAGTTATCAAAACGGCCCACCCTTGAGTTTCCAGTGGTCACACAGTAATCATGTGGCGTAGTAGTTTGGGATTACTGTTTTCTTCATCAGAATAGTTGTATAGATATACCCGTGTATGTTCATATTCTTTGTATTATAAACTAAATGGGTAGGAGTAGGTTGACCCTAATGTAATTGAACGTAATGCTACCGTGCCCTGTGAAGCTGTGCGTTTTTATTTTATCGCCTAACTTTGTAAAGGAGCAAATAAAAGTTGTTTACTGTGGCCACATATGTTTTACCTTGTGTGTGTGTGTACACCAGAGTTTAATTTTTACCCCAGAAAAAAGGGGGATACATTTAGTCTCAGGAAATTAAGGAGTATATTGTACGCCGAGAATTGAAAATGAATGGAGATCATTGAGTAAAACTAGCAAGAGACCTACAGCACCAAAGAGCTTGGTAGAGCAAGGCAAACGCCAGGGTAACTTCGTAGCCTGCAGAGCTGCAAGGGTAGAGGACTGCCCGCCTGCGACTTAGGTAAAGTGCATCATGCTAGGGTAGGACAATGGATTCGCAACACGAGACGAGCGAAACTGCAACAGTGGGTCATCGCAGTGAGGTGGGGATTCTCTCTCTCTCTCTCTCTCTCTCTCTCTCTCTCTCTCTCTCTCTCTCTCTCTCTCTCTCTCCCCTACAGGTATCATTTTGCACTCCTACAGGTATTATTTTGGACACTGCTCTCATGTGTATATGTGTGTGTGTGTCTGTGTCCCAGCCACGGGATGGTAAACCAACTTTAGAGAGTGAAGCATTAACGCGAGACCTTGAATGATAATCCACGGGCCTTCAGAGTAAGTGAATCTTAATCCCTGGGTGGGGAACTGTATGTGAAATCGCGAGACAGTGACTCCTTAAACGTGAGTCAGTAAAGCATTAACACGAGTCGCTGAATCCTGGGCGTGAGCTAATGAAGCTGGGGGTCTTCTCAGTGGCTGAATGAGCAGGAGGGAGGGGGAAGGGTGTGCGGATGCCGGAGGGTCGCAGGCGCTGGAGGTTGTTTGAGTCGCGTGCATAATGACGGTCTGCCCAGGAGTAATTTGCCGCCCCACCAAATTCTCCCATTCTTAATCAGTTCGGTTAGACCTAATGATCTTCACGGTTCTTATTCCGTAACACAGTCTGTACATTAGACACCGCTTCCGCGCAGGAAATATAATCTTTCCAGCTTCTCGTTGCTCTCATTCAGCTGAGGTGACCAACATGATGATGAACGTTCTGATTTTAATCTAATGTAGGTTCCATTTTCGGACCATCTGTCATTTAGTCCCTCGTTTCGGAACATCTGTCTCTTCGTCCTTGTATTGACACCGGGCGTTGTATACAATGTCCCAGCGATACAGATTTGCTAATGTGCTTTTCTGGTGACAGGCCGGGTACTGTGGCAATTTGAAGACCTTGTCACACATTTGGTCTTTCCTTCGTGCAAGATGATTGCCATGTTTGCCAGCCGCTCTGCTGCCTTATTGAATATGCATTTCCCACGTATCTGAATTGTGCTGGAGTTTTTTTGTGAGTTGTCACAATGTCGATACTATCTTGTAGCGGTTAGAGCTACGCGCTAGCCTTGCTTCGAGGAAATCTCTGTGTATACTCATGGGTAGGTATAGCATCGTCTTCGTACTCATTGAGTTTGGTGCGAATGATTCTGGGAACTTACTAACAGATCAGGAATTGCAAAGGCCCCATGGGTAAGCCCTACGGGACGCCACTGGTTGCCTTTTATCAAGTTTGAAAGGGCTCGTCCGAAATTTATTCTTTTTTCCTTTCTCTTTAGGTCATTTTCTACCCACCAGTCGAGCCCTCATCTTGATCTTGCCCGGATATCTAATTGTCCATTTGGGCTCTTGTGGGGAACGCGATTCTATTCCTGTGAACCTTTGTGTTTGTGTTTTTGTGTGTGTGTTTCTATGTGTTTGTACGTGCTTGATGTATCCTTGTTTCACCGTATGAAATGTTATTACGAATAGTCAGTGCCTTGTGTCGTTCCGTCACGTTTCACTATTACACACCTTACACATTTCGATGCAGTTTAACGTTTCGTATTTACCCGAGGAGCGCTCGCAGTTGGGGATGTCATCAGTATTAGAATATTCTCTAATATGAAATGGATGCCAGGAATTCCCTTAATATTTGGGTTGTAGCGTGATAAAGATGTTTATATTTATTGGGCACACTAGCCCGCCTCCCTCCCTATACTTCCCTCCAGTCTTGACGAAACGCCGTCTGCCTTCGGTGTATGTTAATGTGGTCTACAACTCTTAAATCCCGGGTGGCTATAGTGTGGCTTGCTCCTGAATATCGGTTCCTGGGGAGGTATTTGTGCAATAACTCTCGGAGTTTCAATGGGTTTTATTGAGTGTTGGAGGTATGGGCGCGGAGGGGTTGGCCTATCCCGGCCTCTCACACCAGAAGGACCGTGGGTAATGGGCGACTCCTTTGCCGCTGCGCGGCAGCAATCCCGGTCGCCCCTCTTTTCCATGCCCCTTTGTTGCCCCTTTTATGCCCCATTCTGCCCATTCAGGTTCGGCCAGGCTCGCTGATGCCCCCATTGGCTGGACGGTTTTTCACGGGCGGCGCAGTAATACACTAGTGTCAAAATCCGTAAATGGGCTTTTGTCGGCGGCCACCGGCTTATACCCCCGGTGTTTTTGCCGGTGCTCCGGCTCCTGTCCACCCCTGGAGCGCACTTGTTTGCCCTTGTACCGCGGCAGCAAGAAGACCTTTATCCCACACTCTGCCCCTCATGTAGCGATGCTTTTCCTCGCCCCACATAAATTCGTGGGTAAAGGTATCACATCTATGTCGAGTATTGTTCTAGGCTATTTCATAGTGTTTGCCGAGGAGCGGTGAGGCACAATGCCGAGTTTCCTGGATTGTGAACACCTTTCACCGAATTCACTGGGCCATTGCGTCGTCCCTAAGGCTCCCCGGGAAGAGCCCAGGCTCATTTGCATATTCACGAGTTGATTGTCATTACTCAACGGATTCCGAGTTTCAGAATTTTTCTCATAAGTTTGGTGGTTGGAGCCGTGGCGCAGCAGTCCTTCGGCAGTCGCCAGCCAGCCAAGCCCCCATCACTTATAATGAAGGTTAGTGTGTTCAGGAGAGGAGGCTCACGGGGTGCTGTTAGATGTTTAAGGTCTGTTTAATGTTGATTGTTTCATTAATTGAAGGTTATGACCCCCTTTTTTTTGTAAGTCCTTTTTTCCTTTTTGTTCGTAAACATAATTATGGTACACACCCGAGCAGTTATGCATATACTTAGGTCCGTCCGTGAGTAGCAAACGCACCTGCACATACCTTTACAAAAATGATAACTCATAGATATGGCGAATTTATGCTTAAACCTTCTATGCTAACAATACCCCCAAGAAGCACATGCTGCTGTGTACCGTGTCTGCCGTCGTAAGTATCCTGCCCCCCAGAACCACACGCTAGGTAACTGTTGTTCCTTTCCCGTACATGCCTCAAGGTCTGCACCACCGTGACGCTGGTGTATGTGACGCCGTTTAAGAACGATTTAGCTTCCGTTCGTAACACTAGTATTTCAAGACTGTCACCTTGGCTTTTACTTGTGCGTTTTCCCCCCCTCGCGTCTACGCATTCCGTGTCTGTAGCCTCAGTGTTTCGCCATCCATTGGCGACTGGCTCTGCACCTACACCCGACAAGGCCCTCCCCTCTCCATGTAAAGCCTGTGATACAAGACGTTACGTACTCCGTTTATACCGTCCAGTCTGTCCTCTTTACGCGTCTTTGAGTCGAGTCTCCACCTGCCGTGCACGTAGCCTAGATTTGTCAGTGTGTGTGTGTTCCAGATGCGTGTAGTCAGTCTTGCTCAACATATTGTCGCTAGCTTGTATTCTGTTACTCTGTATTCCACATGCATTAGTTAGTCTTGCTCCACATACCTTACCTAACGTGTTTTATTACTGTACTTCACATGCATCAGTCAATCTGGCGTCACAGATGTTACATGACTTGTACTCTCTTACTGTACTCCACATGCCTTACTCTGTCTTACCTCCACATGACTCAACTATTGTACATCCTCTTGTGTTCCATTTGCTTGTCAGACTTCCGCGTATGATTGTCAGTTTCCTCTCTTCATCCACGTTTTAATCTGGTCCTCATATACGCTTTGTTCATCTTTCGTCCCCATGCACCTTTCAGTCATGCCTTCCACTTTCACTTGTTAGTTTCCCAATACATAAATTTGTTAGTCTGATTTCCTCATTAGCAGGTTAGCCCTGTCTCATATATTTAACAGTCTGCCCTCAACATCCACTTGCACTCTTGCCCCTTATTATATACACTTGTCTGTGTTCTCCATATATGCAAGTCAGTCTTGTTTTCCATATCCAATGGGCACTTATTAAATTTTCTTGTACCACCTTAGTTATTAAGTAGGATTTAATTTACTTAATATATGAAATTTACTGCAATCATCTGGAGTTTCGCGTATCTTTTTTTTTTTTTTTTGTGATTACTGAGCGAGAAATTATATTTTCCTGTGCTAAGTGAGCCAGATTAAGTTGGGGTTCGTTATTCTCCATGAAAGTGTAAACCACCCCACCTAACCCAGTCCAGTCTTACCACACCCGAGCCAGCTTATTTTTCATGGGTGAATGAAATTCCCATTCTCTAACTACTGACCGAAGTTAGGCACGAATCCCAGTGATTGTACCGTTTTTTATTCTTCTTGTAAAGGTTAAGTTGATTAATCCACGAATAATGTGGCGTCAGGAAAGTAAATCATACCATAAACTTGTCATTCTTCATATATATATATATATATATATATATATATATATATATATATATATATATATATATATATATATATATATGAAATGTGTATGTATGTATATTCATGCATGTACATCTGGTCGATGGATGTCCAACATCTCGCCTTTATATTTCAGCTCTACTTTAAGAACTTAAGGCTGAGGTACCTAAGCGCGAGATAGCACTCAGAATCTCCAATTCCTCCCCCTTAAAGGCCTTCCACTCCATAACGTAACCCCTCTCATAACCACCCCCCCCCCCCATCTCTCTCTCTCTCTCTCTCTCTCTCTCTCTCTCTCTCTCTCTCTCTCTCTCTCTCTCTCTCTCTCTCTCTACGTATTTTAGGAAGTCGTCTATCCCTTTCGAGTGATTATGCCATGGGGCTACACTTGGACACATGGTGGCTTCCCTCCCCACCCTCTCACACGCCGCTCTGCCTGGACGACGACACCTCTCCTCCTCCTCCTCCGCCGCTGGACTAGGCTCCTCGGCTTTCGGTAGCCACACCGCCTCTGTGTTCCCTGGACGTGATTTCCCAACCCCATTTACAACCTCATTAAAGCCATTGAGGGTGGCGCTTCCCAAATGGGGACGGCTTTTACCCACAGTCTCGGAAACTCTCTCTCTCTCTCACTCACTCTCTCACCATCCTCTCCCTCCAGACAAGGTATCCTCCTCCCTCGGTTGTCTGTCTCGTAGACATGCTCTTTTTCCTTGTGTTCACTCCTGCCCCCTCTCCCAATTCGGGTTTGAATGGCGCGTTTGTATGATTTAGGGGATACTGCAGCAGGCTATGGTGCGTTTCGGTTTGGGTTTATACACCCACCAACAGCTTGCCTAAGACTGGCTAGCTTGTGGTGGGAGGAGCGTCGCTGCACTTGCAGATGGTGGGGATAGAGGATGGGGTTTGCAGTGGAATTTTTGCTGGGCCTCGAGTAGTTCTCCTGCCAGAAAATACACTTGGAGCAGTTCCTCGAGCGACTGGTGGAGTGAAGTGGAGTTCTTAGCGGATTTTGCTTCCCTCAGATCGTCCCTTGGAGTTCGCTCACACCGGTAATGGGATATACTTCATTTTTTTTTTCTCTCTCTTCTTCCGACGTTCTTTTTGTACAGCAATTAGACTTGAGCCGTTTTCTATGACTGCCTTACAAAGTACGGAATGGCGGAGGTGATAAAACCTGCACGGTGAACCACTGGAACGATGGTGTTCAAAGGAATTCCTCGGAGCTCTTCATAGCCTTTTACTGGATTACGGGGTTGATTTACGACCAGTTATGTTGTCACAGTTAATATGCAGTTCCTCCCTCCCTGGTTCTGTGAGCCGACTTTCGTTTTCGTGCGTGTGGGGCTTTGGCGTCATTACTGCACAAGTGTCTTTATTCCTCAGTTTATACGGGTGGGTGGGGTAGGGGGGTGTGTGAAGGGGGCTGGCTTTAGGCTGGGGGGAGGTGGAGGTGCTATGGGTGGACCAGTGGAGGTTTCAAGTATGGTTAGATGCTCGTAAACTCTGGTTGAGTTGATTATATGTGTGTGTGTGTGTGTGTGTATGTGTGTGTGTGTGTGTGTGTGTGTGTGTGTGTTTGAGAGAGAGAGAGAGAGAGAGAGAGAGAGAGAGAGAGAGAGAGAGAGAGAGAGAGAGAGAGAGAGAGAGGCTTTGTTTGTGCGTGGGCTTAGGGTTCAAACAATACTAGAGTATGGGAACTGTTAAACAGGGAGGGTGAAGGAGAGCGGTGAGCCCAGGGAGCTCATTACGTCAGAGCTCTTGAATAATGCTTTTGCGTTACGTCATTTGTGACCCCGAGGTAGGAGAGGGTCTAAGGCCGAGGGTTGAAGCCTCTCCTCAACCTCTTGTTATGTGCAGCTCGAGCTGAGAGCATTAGGATGCTGGAACAAAGATCTTTTGTGGTCGTAATTGCCTGAAATTTAATCTCAGAATTGGTTCTTGAGTCTATTCTGGACTGGGAAAACTGCCTCAGATGTTCCAGCGTTGCTCTCTTTTTTTCCTCTCTTTCTTTCTTTGCACAAGTGGGATTCCGGCAGTTCTGGGGTCTGTGCTGCTAGTTGCTGCATCTCTTTGTGTTCGCATGTTTACTGCTGATTTATCCTGGATTCCTGCCACGCGTCGGTTTTGGATGGTGGTCCCACTAGTGGGCCGTCCTTTTAAGTGGATGGCTGACAAGTGCGGCTCTCCTCACTGGGCTCCCCCCGCTGTAAAATTGTGTCCCAGTTAAACGACATCCATAAATGAACGAACAGGACGTCCATGATTGTGGCCGCGTGAAGTAAGACGACTGACTGACTCTACGGTCCGGTCCATTAGGTGGATTTATCGAGCTTGGTTAGGTAATGCTCAGACGATGCCACCTGCTGCAGCAGTGGACGCCGCGGGAACCAGCAGCGAGCAGTCACTCGTGTCATCGCTTCCCTCCACCGCCGCGTTATCGACGCGAATGGTGACCGTTGCTGCAGGAGGAGGAGGAGGAGGAGCAGCTATAGCTGATGGCCTTGCAGTTGTAACGGCGTCATCATCAGTACGTTAACGACCCCCAACTCAGCAGTTTTGGACTCGGAGCCCCGAACTATGGGGGTAGGAGACCTCCGAGAGTAGCAGGGACTACTGCACCTCGGTGGGACTTCAGGTGTTGTTTACCAAAGCTTCGTAGTAATCACAGGGGCCCCCTCAAGACCCGGGTCACTGGACCCTAACGACCGCAGTGACTATGCCCTCGCGACCGCAGTTACCGTGGTCCCCGCAACGACAGCCTGTGGGCCCCAGTGACCGCACTCAGTACTAGACCCCAGAAACTGGAGTCACTTGGTGTCCAAGCACGGGGTCCATCCCCCTGCAATCACCGGAGGCTTCCATTTCTTTAATCTTGGTCTCCAGTAATGCCGTTATAACGACTCCCTGCGTTTGAAATCACTGCCCCCTCCTCCCTCCCCCTCCGCTTCTGTGATAATCGCTTCCTCCCTCCCGGCTGGCGTACCTGCAGCTGCAGGGTAGTTCTAGTTACCTTAAATCGCCGGGCTCTCGCTAGTGCTGGAGCCCGACGGTTCTGTCACCACGGTCGTAGCAGCATTAGTCGCAGGGGGGTTGGCCTCCCCACCTATACCACGGCTATCACCGCCGCTGCCGAATTACTGGTCGTGACTCAGCACCGAGCGCCTATTTTTCCATCTTTCTGGGCCTCGGTAAAGCCACCGTCCGTCCGCTCTCTCTCTCTCTCTCTCTCTCTCTCTCTCTCTCTCTCTCTCTCTCTCTCTCTCTCTCTCTCTCTCTCTCTCTCTCTCTCTCTCTCTCTCTCTCATCTCTCTCTCTCTCCATCTCTCTCTCTCTCTCTCTCTCTCTCTCTCTCTCTCTCTCTGACCGTCGCTAGTGCTTTGGGAGACGGCCTTTCTGTGTGTACTGCTGGAGGTCGTAGTTCGAAGACCGTTTACGGAATGTGTACCGTAGATTATGACGCCGTCTCATCTGCGTAAAAGATACCTCGTATTGCTTAACGAGAGATCTCGTAGTAGACTTGACTTTGGGTGTTATTAAGGTTTTTGTTTTACGGGCGCATGGACGCAGTGGAACAGCAGTAGTGTTTGGAATAGAAGGAAATAGTCGGTGGCAGAAGTAAAACCTGGAATAGCAGTGGAATACGGAGCAACAGAGGAAGGGTAGATGAATGGAAGGGATGTGGATGAAACAGCGGATTTATCGAGGAACAACGGGGTGTATGTGTGGAGCCACTGTGGAGGGTGGAGGATGAGCTGGATGTGGAACAGGTGTGGAGTACGGATCAGCAGTGGGGCTGGGGGAAAAAAACACTGGAATGCGGAGTGGAACAGTGAAGGGATGTGGAACAGAAGAGCGTAGAATGGAAGTGGAGTGGAGAGCAACGTTGAGGTGTGGAACGGCTTTGGAGTTTGGAATGGTGGTGAAGCGCAGGATTGGTGGACTAGAATGTTGCGCGGAAGCATGGAATGTTCAGCGACGGTGGAGTCTCAGATATTGAACCTGCAACAGCAGTGGATTGTCAAAAGGAGTGAGGTGGAGTGCGGAGCAGAAAAATACGCAGCTACGTTTGTTATTGAGGAGAGAGTAGCAGGGAATGTGCAACACCATTTTAATTGATTATGGCTCAGTGTCTTTATCCTCATCGGAATTTAAAGTTGAATCAGTAGATGCGCGCAACGGCAGTGCAAGTTTAACGTAGAACAGTGAGCGTGTAGCAACAGCAGTGACACTAGCGAGTGTGCCGCAGCCGGGAACGTCTTGTCAAATGAAAGTCGTGTTAGTACATTTTATAGGCGTTTGTTTAATAGACAGGAAATGTTGAAGCTAGTTAAACACATTTTTTTTTTTTTTTTAACTTTACATAACCTCCCTTCATTGATGGCTTATGCCTTCTTAGAGAAGAACACATTGATAGCCTGTCCATGAGTTATATATATGTTGGTACTGCCCCATCCTGTACTGTGCTTGTATGGTAGGTACTTAAGGGCCCTCAGCCCACCTTTTGTAACCTAACACGTACATCACTGTCCATATATAGTTAGATTAATTGACGATACGTTTGGAGATACTCGTGAACGGTTGGATAATGAGACTATAATTGCATCAGACGCGTTAGGGAGTCAGGCAGGTTCGGCTCTAGGGGTGTTTTATGTAATATTCAAACCGTCGCGTCGACACGACTCTGGTTTATGGAATGATAAACACCAGAACGTATTTTACAGTGTGTGTGTGTGTGTGTGTGTGTGTGTGTGTGTGTTGGTTAGTGTTGTGGGAGTGTAGCCTCCCCTCTCCCCTCCCCGGTCCATATATTACAGTACATGTCAGCGTTGGGGAGTGAGTGCAGGAGTGTGCTGTTCCGCGGCCGTGCCACCACCTGTCCACACCATCTCGGACATCATTAAGTGTAACGACGCTGGCGGTCCCCCTTCACACGCGCTGTTGGCAGGGGGACGGACGCTGTTCCCGGCGCTGTTTCTGCAGGGAGGCTCCCTTCGCCCGCCATTCCTCCCCTAGCGTGTCAGGCTTCCACGTTAAGGGAAAACTGAATTACTCAGCTGCACCAATGGGTCTCTTTTCTTGCCTTCCTCTCACCGTTTAGTTTTCAATAGGGCAGAAGAGCGAGGAGGTTGGGAATGTGACGATGCAACTCCTAGGGGGAGGCTTGGAGGTAAGCCAAGGTCAGAGTCGCGTTGAGCTGCCGGACACATTTGTTGACAAAAGCCCAGCCTTGGTTCGGCTTAACACTTGTGACCAGAAAATCCAGCCCAAGACGGACATGCGGGAAGCTTGACAAGGGTTGCTGCCCTGCTCAGGCGTCCATGTTTTATCCCAGTCCATGTCGCAGGTCCTCCTCGCTTCGCTGGGCACTGGTGGGCCTTTTTGGAGAGACTCATCCGTCGTACGTAGGACGCGGGGAGGACAAATATCAGACCTGATGTTCCCTGACGAGTATATATGCTGGAGAACAGTCGTATTGTTAGAAGGTCCTGATTTTCTTTGTGGTTCAGACAGCATAGGAATGCAGAGGGCATCGTCTCGCCCCTCCATATCCTCCACTGAAGCACGGCAGGCGGCAGGAGAGAGGGTGCGACAGAGCACGATGTAGTATGGAGAGAGAGAGTGCGTGCTGCTGTGAGAATTTTATAGGAAATTTGAAGCGGGAGAAGCTTCCTGCAATGACTGCAGCTGGGCACTCCGGTGAGGAGGCTCAGATCTGAAGCAGAAAAAGTCTATCTTTTTGAAAGAATTAACTTGTGTCTTCATCCTCCATGTAACATGCTTGATTAATATGTCACCGAAGTACTTCTCTGATCTAGATATGAAGGTCTTGATAGTTTTCGCTTTGACTACATTTGATAATACCTTATTCTAGCGTCCCACAACTTTGCAGCTGAAAAAAAAAAGAGTTTTGCTGTTACATCTTTCTTTTAATAATATGCCTTGATCTTTTTCCCCAATATGCAGCATGCATTTGTTTACTTTGAAGTCCATTCGTTTACTTATAAATTATTTTCCTTACTGTTCAGCGTTGGCTGGTGTGTGAACCCAAGGCTCGTATACCGTCGTGCTCAAGGGTTTAACGAAGATCCTCGGGCGAGAATTTGACCAGCGTTAAAGCTAACCATTGAGAGTTAAGCAGCGGAGTTGATTAGCGAGTATGATCAGAGAGGGGTAAGCTATGATGAACCCGGGCAGAAGGTCGAGTTCGTTGCCTGCCTCACTGATCACACTCGCTAATCAGCTTCGATGCTTAGCTTCGTTGGTTAACTCAGGTCATATTCGCCGGCGGATTTGCTCGTCACCCCATGAATACGACGATACGAACCTCTTGGTATGATATCATGACCTTCAGCTTAACCTTTTAAAGGTCTTTTGCGTGTAAGGCAAAAGCCATCATACCCAGTAGTCGCACCGTCGTGCTCAGTTTGGCGTACCGTCGTGCGGAGGGTATCACATCGTCGTGCTCAATGGTGTATTTATTTTAGGCTTGGCTGGCAGACATATACACTTGCCATACCCGCAGACCTCTCGGGCGTTCTGAGCAAACAAGAAACATACGGATAGGTCGGTGGGATATTCAGCTGTCAGTCGGGATTATCGTCCAAGTGGACAGTGCTGTTAGATAAGGACGTGCGGCTGTGTGTGACGATGCCAAAGGCCGTCAAGTACCAGAAGGACACAGCAAACATCTTTTTTTTTTTTTTTTTTTTGTCGCAGGCTCGCACTGCTGGTAACTTCGACTAACATCCACCTACACATCCAACACCCGGAAGTGTTAGCTCAGCTCTGTGTTATTCGATTGTGTTTGTAATTAATTTACCTTAACCTTCTTCCCCCAGGGGATCTCTTTCTGCTTGGCTGCGGTAGCTCTCAGGAAGCCTACCACGTCCAACGGTCGGGTCTACAGGTCCAAAAAGTGCAGTAATATATACATGCCTTTTGAATTTAGCTCAGGACATTTTGAAAAGTACGTGTTCAGTGTCTTCAGTGTGGATGGCTGCAAATATGAATATGAATATCGCTGGGAACACACGAAGAACAGGCAAGGCAAGCCCCAAATAAGGCCACATTGGAAGAAAAGGAAGAACAAGAATGAAAATATTGATCAGGGTTTCGCTTATGTACGTAGAGCTGTTGGTAAAGGTAGAAAGGGTGTAGGGAGAGGGGAAAGATGAGAGAAGGATGAGAACTCTACAATTTCGCTGCTTGGAGAAACAAGGTAACATAACGGTCAATCCTCGTGTGGTCCGTACGCACCACAGGCAAGACAGACATCCGATGGGAAACTTGCAATGCATTAGAAATAAGTTTTCGATGGGATTTCTAGCTCTGTGGTGAATCAGAATGCTTTCCGACCCTTTAACATTTTATGATCGTATTTCCTTTTGCCCGGCCAGTGTCAGACACGGGGTACCGCTGGCCCGAGCTGTTGTTTCGGCTCGTACCGTCGTGTTCCCCAGTGTGGCGACATGCCATTTGAATGTTAAGAGCAGCATTCTTATTGTGAGCCGCAGGGAATCCGTACTTGGGCCTGGGCTTAAGCAGTGTCGGATTTGTTCTTGACGAATACAGGCTAATAATAACTCTCGAGTCACCAGGCTGTATTTGTGGAGGTTGGTGCCTCTTAAAGTGTTTGTGTGTTGATGATACTCAGGTGGGAAGTAGGTCATGGTCAGTATGCTGTACGTTCCATAGATAAGTGTAGTATTGTTAGTCATCAGGTTGTCTTTTAATCTTGTTCGAATGTCAACCTAAGGGATGAGTTATCCTCTGGGGTTGGTGTTAAGGGTGGACCCTCAACGTACCATGCACATGTGGTATGCACATGATCTGCTGCTGTTAAATGGGATTGAGGTTGAATTGATAGAGAGGCGAGTGTCTCCTCTTTCCTCGTCTTTTCCATTTATGAACGTACGTTTCAATGTCAAAAACGCTGTGCTTGTTACGTAGACCATTGTCATAATTTCCCGTCGCAGCCAGTAAAACAGCCAAGGAAGCCTTTTCTGTTAGGTTTTCAACACGTAATGTTGATCAAGATCTAATGCTCCTAACACGGAGGAGTAGTACGTGTGCTAATGTTGTGCAGAGTTATTGTGGCTCTGATGTTACGAAGGGCTTGTTGCTGATGAAGTTATTTACATTATCTTTTGAAATGGAAAGTAAGAAAAACAGCAACAGTAGACAATTTAGGATTATAATTATTATTATTGTTATTCAGATACTGGAGCTGCTACTACTACTACTGCTACTGATAATAATGATGATAATGATACTAATACTACTACTAATTATAATGTTGATTATGATAATAATGTTAATGATAATAAGTCTCATTTATTTGCAAATCATTCACGCTAATATTACCTTTGGTCTTTGTTCTGATTTACTTAAACATACCTAATGTACTTGCTTCACTACAGAGTTGGAAATTATACTTGAATTGAACGGAAGCAATTTATTCGAGAATTGATTAGACTGTGATAAGAGAAATATCTTGTAACCTCATTCGCACGAACTATTCCAAGTCTCACCAAGTCATTTGAGGCTTGACCTACCTCCACATCACGTAGAACACGTATGATACACAGTTTCGATTTTCCCTCTTGACATTTTAAAGATTAGATTCATTTGGGTCTTTTCCACACTTGTGGCTCTGCAGGCCAGCACAGGAAGGGAGGGAGACGCACACGTATCCAGGTGTGTCGCCCGAGTGAGGTTCTGCTTGGAATCCTTTTAGGAGTGGTGGCGGGTGACAGGTTAGCCGGAGTGGGGGAGTTGGGTGGACATAACTGGGAGGATTAGCCCGTCTCCAACAGACCCTAACCAACCACCCCGAACCTCACCCGAAAACTCCACCATATCTACACCACCGCTGAGCTAGACCTCCGAGGCCATCGCTACACCCTCATTGCCTTACCATACACCCATAGGTTCATATCGTATTTACGGCAGTTGGCCCACAGTCAGCCCAACTGTTCATCCACCCCTAGGGGTTGGTCGATCCAATGGGTACCTGGCTCAGGCTAGGGTATATATATATGGACAGTGTTCATGGGATGGCCTTGATTAAGGCCTCAGCTGCCCATACCGTCTCAGCTAACAAAAACAAACAAAAAAAAAACTTTCCAGGTGAGGGGTTAGTTTATTAGGACAGTCGAGGCTCCGGCTATCTACACCATACATGTGCAGTCTGGCGGGGTCATCCCTGATAGAACCAGATTCAGATCTGGAGTGAAGAAAGAATATTTCTTGATTGATACCAGTCTTCGGAGGTTTATAAAGGCACAGAAGATCGCTGCTTGTAGTTACAGATAAATGAATTATCACCCCGTCACATGCAGCATACATCAACGCAGAATGACGCAGAGAGAGAGAGAGAGAGAGAGAGAGAGAGAGAGAGAGAGAGAGAGAGAGAGAGAGAAGGGGGACGCGTCTGCATGATTAAGAACAAAGCTAATTGATTAATATTGCCCAATGGTTGCAATCAGATTGTGGATTAAACAACATGAATATGAATAAATTCACAGTCATTGGCTTAATATCAGACCACACTACCTTGTATGTTAAGACACCAGGGACATAAGATGATATCACGTGAAAAAAACGATATAAAAGGAATTTCAGGTGTGAGAAATACAGTGTGGAATTGCATGTACAAGGATGACAGAGATCACCTTCTTGATCCTGGACAGATTGCAGGGCATTGTAGCGAATCACCAGATGGAAAGCACGGGACAAGGACAAAGTGTTAATCACCAGCAGAGGTGATTAATATTGCTTCTCCAAGGCAGGCAAATTAATGAAGCCATTGCATCGCGGACAATAAGGTATAGAGTGTGCAGTGTGTTTATTTAGAATGATAATAATAAAAAGGGGGAAAAAAAAGGAAAGTTGAATGGTTGTTCAAACGAACTCATTCAATTTCTTCGTGTAATTCCCGTTCGTGAGGTGAATACGCATCGCCCAGTTCGCAGATAAAACGAGCAGATTAATTTCATGGCAGGTCAGGTTGCTCTGCCACGCACTGTAGTAAGTCATCCCACTATAACAATGGTTTCTTAATCAAGGCGGTCCCTCTCATCAGGACGGCCTTTACATTCTAATTTTGTAATACGTTATTACCCCAGACACGTGGTGGCAGTATTGAATGCATCTATCAAAAGGGGCACGTTTGTGTGCCTCTTGTTTCAATTTCACGCGCAGGTAAAAGGGGTTTGATTTCAGAAAGAGATTGCCAAAGAGAGCTTTGTACACTGAAGGCCGAGTGATTTGTTTATCTGCAGCGGAGATCAATGGATTTTGAAATTGCCTGAAGCGAAATAGTGGGTCTTAGGGTATGGATGAGAGTTTCATGGGAGATAGGTGTTGTAACTCCGACAACGCGACTAGAAAGCCCAGTCTTCACTGAGGGAACATTTGATGAAAGAATGAATGTCCTGTGGCGAATATACTCCAGATATTGTTATTGTCTTCATTCAGCCAGCAGGTGGTGCCTTCCACCTGAAGAATAAGGGTTTGACACAAACTTTCTCGTGAGAGGCGAAGATATGGTTTATTGAGTGTGTGTGTGTGTGTGTGTGTGTGTGTGTGTGTGTGTGTGTGTGTGTGTGTGTGTGTGTGTGTGGTGTGGATGAGGCTTCTGCAAGTAAACCTTATTTTCCTGGTGTTTATTCCTGGTGTAGCTGTACAAATACTTGAAACATTTTGATGTTGGTTGTTTCCTCCGTGGGTCTCAGCGTTGAGCAGGTGTCCCGGATGGGACATGGCCAGTAGATCTGGTGTAGTGGAGACAGTTACCCCCCACGACCATGTCCCTACATGCACGTTGACATCTTCATGAACATATGCATTCATTTGCCAGACGTACCACGCGCACACACACACACACACACACACACACACACACACACACACACACACACACACACACACACACACACACACATATGTAAATTTCTATTCCCGTAATGTAAAAAGGGTAATTAATATATGTAATTACACGCAGACACCTGGCTTACACTGGTGTGTGTGTGTGTGTGTGTGTGTGTGTGTGTGTGTGTGTGTGTGTGTGTGTGTGTGTGTGTGCGCGCACACACACACACAAAAGTAGACATGATAACACGATACATGGATTGGGGACATGGGATCACACGTGTAGAACTCTCTTCCCATAATGCACAAATAGTAATCACAGTCACAGAAAATTATTTAAAGATATCAAAAGACTAGACTTTTTTTGAAATAAGCAATGATGAAATTGTGAGTGCAGACCGGGCGCAATTTAAAGAATTTGTATAACAGTAAATGAGGTTCAAGGGATGCGGGACCCACGAGTGCAGAACTCCCTCCCTGTACTGTAGAATTAGGTAATTAGCAGCAGGTAATTACACAGTATTGTTCCACAGAGACCGAGGTTAATAATGGTAATAGGAGTGTACATGATACATCGGTATGTTACCTGCTTTGGGAACCACAGTTCATAGTGTACAGTAAATCTCGTTTTGTTTTGATACAGAACTTGGGTATGAGTGTTTACAGTTCAGCAACATTACTGTTATGGTATCGGGAAATTACGTGCCCTGTTACTGTGGTGTCGCCATGCGTACACAGTGTATAGGATCGGATGAAGAGTAGGTCATCTGAGCGTGATTATATATATATATATATATATATATATATATATATATATATATATATATATATATATATATATATATATATATATATATATATAGCAAGATTTACCCGCACATGTCATGATGGATAATGTGCTCATACCACGGGAGTCAGTTGGTGAAGCAGCAGACTGATGTTTTTTAAACGGCACATAAAGGTTAATGTTTGACTGTTCATTTTGTTTCTGCTGTTACACAGATATTTAAATGCCATTTTTTTATATTTATTTTTGAAATGTAGGATCCGGTCACGAACAAAAGTCCCCCATTGAGGGCCAGACCTTAGATAGTAAAAAAAAAAAAAAAAAGTGGGATAAAAAGAGATGGATAAAACGGTAATGGAAAGATACACGAGATGGTAAAGATTTTCAGCAACCAGTGACCCAAGCTAGCGCAGCCTAAACCCCAGCCCGGACAATGTGTGTGTGTGTGTGTGTGTGTGTGTGTGTGTGGGGAGGGGGTTAGAAGACCACTCAGAGACTTCACCAGGAAAGCTTCCCCGGTGTAGGGAACGACGCGGAACTCACCCTCACGGTGCCAGCGGCCACATAATGATCGTGTTTCAGGGTCAGTGGTTCCCAGCTCATTTTGACCACTCGGGCAGGACGGTAACGATCCCTGAGCACGACGTTACGACCCCTTTAAGGGGTCAGGTCAGGAAGCGGTCATATCCAAGTGTCACACCGCACCGGTGTGTTCGAGAAACTTGAAGAAGGTAACGTCCTACCTGCGTTTAACGCGAAACATCGTAATTTTACAGTACTTTCTATAGTGTTACATTATAACGAACCGTTTCTTCGCATAGTCACGACGGAAACTCTTCGTTGAATCTGACGGCGTGATGATGTTGGTAGATTGCTCTAAGCGTGTATTGGGGTCCCCTCTCATGAATCTAGCAACAGAATGTGTATGTAGGTTATTATTCTGGATACCGTAGAGTGATGCCAAGTTTTGGCATTGGTATTGTATTACCACAGAAGTGGATCGCGGCCCAGCCGTGATGTTAAAGCAACTAGAAGTTGTGGAAAGGATGGTCCCGCCACCCACTGTTACCTCTACAGGTGGTACTTGGCAACTCCATCATTACGTCATGATTTACGTCTATGCATTCGCAATTCCTGAGCCTTTTACGGTCCTGAGTGGATGTTTTGTTAAGTTGCCAGGGAGTGGTATTATTGTGTTTGTGCTATTTTGTCTTCTAGACTATCGGTGTTTCTCTGTTTTTCTTGCGCGAGGGAGTGCTTGAATATTTCTCAGAAATTAGATATAGTTTTCTCATGAAAGTTATTTCGTTATTTTCAACTAACAGTGTGCAATTGTTGTTGTTACTGGAGAGATGATGTATGCATTTTACCTGTTGTTTGACTAATGGCTCAGCCAGTCAAGAGAATCTGTGTTAATTACGTAGTTTGTCATCCTAATGTTGTCTTTGTTTTGTGTCCGCAGGTGTAGTGGTGTTGCGTGGTGTTGATGGGCGGCCGTGGGCGGGAGCAGCGCCCCCCGCGGCACCATGTGTGAGTGTGGCCCCAAAGACGACGCTCCCGGCCCGGTCCGCAGGCCCGCGCGGGTGGACCAGCAGGCGGGCCACCACACCGCGGGCCACCCACACCGCCCTAGAGGAGGAGGAGGCGGAGGAGGAGGAGGAATGGGGACCTGCTGTGGGCGTGGAGCGAGGAGGGTGTGCCTGAATGTTCTAGTCTTACTGGTGTTACTTTGCGCGGGGTGCGTGGCTGCCGCCCACCGGACACACCGAGCCAGCGGCGCCACCGACCCCGACCACCACGCTAGCAGTATAGTGGCGCAGTTCTGGACGGCGAACCAGAGCCTGCAGCTGCAGCATCTGGTCTACAATAGAAATGCGGGTGTCCTGTACGTGGGAGGAACCAACAGGCTGTGGTCACTGGGCACAGGCAGGCTGAACCTGGAGGCGCGGGTGGAGACGGGGCCCAGGTTCGATTCTCCGTGGTGCCACGCGTCCGGCTGCGGGCTGGAGAACCGGGTGAAGAGAGTGCTTACCGACAATGTCAACAAGGTGCTGGTGCTAGACCCCGACGGCTCCACGCTCATCATGTGCGGATCCGTGTCCCAAGGAGCGTGCGAGAAGTTCCGGACTGCCAATCTGTCCCTCACGCCGGAGTTCATCCCTCGATCCGTGGCCGCCAATGACCCCGACTCCTCGACCTTCGCCTTCGTGGGCCCCGAGCACTACAACCAGTGGGGCGGGTCCGCGGCGCTGTACGTGGGCACCACCTTCACCACTGTGGGAGACTATCGCCACGATGTCCCCGCCGTCTCGACCAGGAACCTCTATGACATGGATTACGCCGAGTTCTCCTTCTCGAAACAGTCTCTCCTACGCATCGACGTCAAGTACCGCGACCACTTCTTAGTCCAGTACGTGTACGGCTTCAACGCCAGCGGATACGCTTACTTCGTGACGATGCAGAAGAGGTCTCACCTGCCGGGCCAGGAGGAATCCGGTTACATCTCGCGCCTGGCCCGCACTTGCATCACGGACGCCAACTACGACTCTTACACAGAGATCACGCTCGAGTGTCTGGGCGCCGACGGCACTTACTACAACCTGGTGCAGGATGCCAAGCTGATCAGGGCCGGCAGCGACCTGGCGTCCAGCATGGGCGTGGGCGTGGGAGACCCAGTCTTGATAGGGGCGTTCGCGCCCTCCCAAGGCCACACTTCGAACCCCGAGTCCGCCTCCGCCGTGTGCGTCTACTCCGTGCATGACATTGAGTCCAAGTTTAACGAAAACATCCACATGTGCTTCAACGGCTCCATGCAGTACCGCAGTATGGAGTACATCTCCGGGCCCATCCTCAACGGCAAGTGTCCGGCCGCAGGGGTAAGTACTAGCTGTTCTTTTGTATGATGGTAGCTGTTTTTGGCTGTTATATGTGGACGCCTTGTTAATTAGCATGTGTTTTGAGCTGCATGAGACACCCGCTCTTCGTTATTTCCGTCCTAAAAGTGTTCGAGAGGTGTTGGTATCGCTGGCTGGGAAGAAGGACTCCCGCGAAAACTTGAGTGGTGACATGTTATCTGATAACGGAGTGAGAGCAAAAGACTCGTTGGCAGATGTTGAGGCTAACCAGACGCTGACAGCCCGGCCCTCTCACCGCCACGCCTCGCTGCCGCCACAAGAAACAGCCTCTTGATGGTCGATTGCTGAAGCCTCTGCAGCGGGAGATTAGGCAGTCTGGCGCTTCAACGACGTTCACTCTTTTCTCTGCCCTAGTGCCGTGATAGGCGTAAATAACGGGGGGAGTCGAGTGGTGTCTGGAGCGATACACGTCTGATATAAATTCGCGGGGGTGCCTTAAATAAGTTTTGGGTTGATCGCTTGGGGGCTAGCGATGGGTCCCAGCGGCATCGCTCGCATGGCTCCGCAGCGTCCCACAATTGCACTAAAACGCCAACATTGTGAAGGGATAAGGGTGGTTGGCTGGCTCAGCAGTGCTGGGATAGCCTGTGTTAGGGGTGGATGGTGTGTGGTGGCTAATGGGGTGGCGCTGAGCGGCGCAGTAGTGCAAGTTGTGTGGCTGAAGGAGGAGGCCAGGGGTGGAGTAACTGTTCAGGGGTGAAGAGGGCAAGTCTGCAGTGGTGGTGCAGGGTGGCTAGCTCCAGGGGTGGCTATTGGTGGCTGATTTAGGGGCGACAGTGGGTGGAGTAACGGTCTGAGGGGTGGAGAGGGTAGCTGCGGCGCTGGCTCCCCCCCCCCCCTCTCTTTCCAAGGGTGGTAATAGGTGGCCCTTGAAGGTGTGACGATCCACGGGTGGATCAAGGCGGCTGGTCGGTTAACATTGGGGTGTATCGTGGTCTACTGCTGGCTTGTGTGATGGCAGCAGATTGCAGTACATGATGCTGGGTGAACACACGTGAGGGGTTGGTTACTCAACTTTGAGCAGGGGAGTATTCATATGTGTTGACGAGGATCATCGGTACATACATACATGATGGTATCTTTATTTCTCACTGACATGACCAGGCAATCCCTGAACTTTCATCCAAGGTTCGACGATATATATATATATATATATATATATATATATATATATATATATATATATATATATATATATACATAGTATTCTTACCGTTGCAAAAACCACCTATCAGGTTACAAGTCGAATTCAAAATTTTAGATGGAGGAAAAAAAGAATATGTGGGGAGTGCGTTTCCAAGTGGATTGATGTGCAATCCCCACTCTGTTGGTGTGAATGTGTTGGGGTTTATACGTTATGTAAGCTTAATCTCTGCAGACATAGACATAGTCTCTTTAAAACAGTTTAACTGAAAGTCACACAGCGAAGGTTAGGCGGAGTTGAGCACGAGGCGCACACAATCTGGCACAGTGCATTTCATCCATCCGGAGGGAGGATAGATGGAAGAGCACTTGGGTCAGCCAGATTGTAAGAGGCCTCGAAGGTCTGCGGGACGCGGCGTAAGACAGTCAGGAGTTATCGGAGGAGCAACATTATGATCTGTGCCGGATATCCATCGGGAGATTACACACACCCTCCCATGCTCATCCTGTGTGAGCGGTAGCGCAAAAAGGATTACAGATGCTACGAAGGTCTCGTAGTCTGCCAGAGAGAGAGAGAGAGAGAGAGAGAGAGAGAGAGAGAGAGAGAGAGAGAGAGAGAGAGAGAGAGAGAGAGAGAGAGAGCTTGGTCCCAGACACAGTTTGTGGAGGTAGTTTGGTAGAGGAACCCTCAAAATCGAGGTATGATCAAGTGATTTTTATTTTTTGTAGAGGAAAAGAAAGCTATTATTTTTTTTTTACCTCAACTGAAAACGACCGGAGGAGGCACGGCTATGTTCTTTAAGAAACACTTAGTGGGAAGTTCGTGTGTCGTGTCGCGAACTCGAGGGATAGATGATTAATGAATTTCACGAACGTATTGTGTGAAATCCGGCTTTGGGAAGGGCCACACACATACACACACACACACACACATCAGCTGCACACGCCTCTTCCCACACCGCCAGACCTGGTAAACTCTGTGGCCAAGGCGATGTAATTAATTTCGCGTTAAAAATCCGCCAAGCTGCCAAGTTTCTCAAACTCTGGCGTCGGTGGGCGGCTGTGTAAGTTGGCCGTCGGACGCTGAATGTTTCATAGGACGGGGACTGCTCTTGAGTCAAGTCCAGTGTCTCGCATTCTTGCGCCGGTTGACCGCGGTGGATAATTTCTACGTGTGTGACTTCTTGTTGTTCTGGAGGGCGACGGATGAGGTGGATGGAGGTTACGGCCGGCAGGTGGAGAGTCGGGCTACCGGATGAGGTGGATGGAGGTCACGGCCGGCAGGTGGAGAGTCGGGTTACCCACGTGTAGGCCTCAACACGCAGGGGATTGTCCCTCCGGGAGGAGAAATAGATACAGTCACTCCATAGAGGAACCTACCGTTACGTCTGTGTGAAGGGTCGAGTTTACTGGGTTTGAAAATGAGTGAAGAATTAATTTCCCTTTTCCTTCTTTCGGTTCGTGATAGTATAGGAGGGGAGGATTTCCAGCCCTCCCCCCATTAATTCTTTCGTGCCCCATCAGCCCCTCTAACTCCATCCCATCCTCACGTACATTTTTGTTTCACAGGTGATCGAGTAGAACTTTTTTTTTTTTTGGAAAATTGCAGTCCCTCCATGAAATGCATATATGGTTGTTTGATTCCTGGATGTTTCCTTGTCGTGCGTGGATCCACACGTCCGTCAGTCATTTTTTTTTTGTCTCGTAAATATTTGCCCAGCATTCCCATTCCAGAATGTGTCCGAAGCGTGCTGAAAAAATTCCCCCTATTTTTTTTTTTTTAATATCTGAAAGTTTTCATGACACTTGACACGCCGGACGAGTGTGTGTGTGTGTGTGTGTGTGTGTGTGTGTGTGTGTGTGTGTGCGTGCATTTGTTCTGAACGGTCTTGTGACTGCGCGCGAGTGAGACCCGCACGTGTGCGTGCTGGTAGGAGGGCTGGGGTGGGCGGCAGCGTGTGGTATGCGCGTGCCGCGTGCTCCCCACGCAGCTGACTACTTCTGGCTTCTCTCTTTTATCTCGCTCATCGCCAGTCCGGTTCCCGTTTGTCTCGTGACTCCAGCTTATCTCCATCTCTGTACTGGGTAACTGTTCTCTCCCTCATGACCGTTCGTGATGCCTAAGGCCCCCGCAGAGTGGCATGCCCTTGCGTACACAAGCGTCTGTTGTGTCCGTGAACGAGTTCAGAGTCGTAACAGTCGTCCGTGATGGCTGCGACCGTAGATTGATACAGTTCAGCATCAGTGGTGAGCCTGGTCACCTCTTAAGGTCATGACGGGTTGGTGTGGGTTTTGTTAGTTTTGATTTAGGTTTTCGTATATACCCTCTGGTGTAGTAGCCTCGTTTGACCTGGGTTCAATTCGTGTTGACCCTGATTAGACCCTCTAGTGGCTTCCTTTGCCCCGGGTCTCATTCTTGTTGACCTTGGCCGGTTTAGACACCATTTCCGGCAACTCCCGTTGATCCTTTAATTCCTGTTGACTTTGGCGTGTGTAGGCATTGTTTCTTGTGACCACAGTTGATCTGGTTTCCTGAGTCGTGTTGGAAGTGTTGCGGCCGTACGTTCACTGCCACCGTGATGTCGGAGTTTTTTTGCTTGAGTCGTTACGATGTGAAGCTTTAGGAAGACAGCCAACCATGCTGAGCCACCACAGTGCAATGCCCTCGGAAAGCATCATCATCATCCATGCTGAGCGGCTACATGTGACGCCTGGGAGGGTGACCCTCTACGCTGAGCTGCCGCGTGTGGTGCCTGGGGGAAGCCTTCGTCCACTGGTGTCGCCTGATCGCTAGTAACGTGTCTTGGCGTTGGCTTGGGGCGTGACACTGCCGGCCTCACCAGGATAACTGCCCCCGGGGGATAGGTGCCACTAGACATGTTTTTGGACGGTAAAACAAGATTTACGTCGACCTCTTAACGCTAAAGAGTGTGTAGATAAACTTCAGCGTCTCCTACCATTTTAAACTTCTGCTATTGGGAAGTCTTTAAGTATTTGGGCAGGGATGTTGATGAAATTATCGAGGATGTTTTTGGTGATGAATTTCTCTTTTTATGTACCCATTTACGTGTTCGGCTTTATGGATGCAGTGTCAGGAACAAACAAAAAATGGCCTCATTCACGCTGATGCAATCTCAAGCCGTCATACGTAGTGTACTGTGATTTACAGATATGAAACGTAAGTTTCTTTAAGAGTCATTTGGACGAATGCGAGTCATGTATTTATTGGTAAGGTCCGTGAGGAGTAGGGGCCCTAAATGTTTTCACTGACTGCTCGGGCCATTTCGGTATTTATTGTTTTATGGCGCGTTTCCGTCTGGCCAGAGTGGGTGTGATCGTATCTCTTCAGCCGCGGCCAGCTTCCGGTGCCATCCCCTGCCCCTCACAGTGCCACCACGCCAGCAGCCCCCAGCGAGGTTGCGATGGGGCACTCTTGTGGCAAGCGTTCTCAAGTTGTTCAGATGGGAATGAGAGGTGGATTGACCTCCGTCAACAACGATGAAGGCAGACCCCAACCTCCCGTGTACCGTACGATGGTCGCGGAGACTCGTCTACCCTGCAGTCTGGTTTGCGACCAAGCTGAAGCTGTGATGCTCCTCTCCTTCGGTCAGGATTGGAGGCCATGGTCCACAGTCCTACGTATCCTCTATATCCTTGGCTGATTGGGTACATAGATAGGTAGGTACTTGTATTTCCACGCAGACATTTGCCAACTACACAGGGCTCTTTCGGTATTTATTGATTCGCAGGTGCTGTCACATGGTCATTGTGTGTGTGTGTGTGTGTGTGTGTGTGTGTGTGTGTGTGTGTGTGTGTGTGTGTGTGTGTCACTCTTGACACTGGAATGCCGGAGGAGGAAGAGTTCCAAAGGCTCGAAGAGTAAGGACTAGAGGAAAAGGGGAGCAGTGGACTAAGGGAGGGGGTCGACGAGACGCCTGGTGTGGTACGAGGGAGATACAAGCGTCCGGTAAGAGGAGGAATAATGCCCTCATCTGGCCATTGCCACGACAGAATATATATAGTGGGCATCATATCCCTGATGGCCACCATTTCATCCCGTCCTGCGGCCACCGTCGCCGACCTCGCCGCCAAAGTGACGGACTGCCACGGTTAAACCGGCAGCAGGAAGCCGTCCATATCATTGTTGTGAGGAGGGGTGACGGCACCGCCAGAACTTTCCGCACCAGCGACGCCCAGGGTAGGATTAAGACGAGGAATGAGTGAGGTAGGGTGGGCGGAGGGGTTGGTCGTGACAGTAGTGGACGAGGAAAAGGAGGACAAAGATGAAGGGAAAAAGGCTGGTGACGATCATGACCCCAAGCGATGGCGACGGCCCAGCAGACGAGGGAGCGAGAAATATGGAGAGTGCATTAATCACCCTGGCCGGTGCGAATCGTATTGCTTGATTGGTTTACTGGCTCTGTCACACTGGCCGCACCCAAGAGCTGTTCGTGTCACCGCTGCTTCCGAGAACAAGTTGAGAATGAGTACACAACCACGGTCCTGTAACTAGATCTTGTGCACTCAACCAGACGACACGGCTTTACGTCACTAGATTAAAGCGAAGAGAGAGAGAGAGAGAGAGAGAGAGAGAGAGAGAGAGAGAGAGAGAGAGAGAGAGAGAGAGAGAGAGAGAGAGAGAGAGAGAGGTTGGCGGTGGGGGAGTTGAAATAATCCCGTGGCTGGCCAGATTAGTGGAAGCGTCTGCGAGTCCGGCGGCTCCTTCCCCCCCAAGTCGTGGTCGGGATCTTGACAATTCATTAATCTGTTGCCGATTCAGGAGTCCCGAGGGGTAGGAGGAGGAGCCTTCCACACCCACGTCCACCGTACTTGTTTCCCAGTTTCTTGCGGCTCCCGGGCGGAGATGGAAGCATGGGAAGAGGGGAGCTGGAAGAGTGCTTTTGAGAGGGGAATAGTTCTTTTTTGTCGGACAAGAGGAAGTGAGGGAGCGTTGGTCAAAAGAAATGTACTCTCTCTCTCTCTCTCTCTCTCTCTCTCTCTCTCTCTCTCTCTCTCTCCCTCCCTGGGAGGAGGGAGGGGGTTTTGGAGATTAATATAAAGCCCTGGGGATGATACGGGATTTTTATTTTAGGTCTGAGAGCGAATCAGGTCAGGCCGGGTCTCCGGCTTGCTGAAGAGGTCCTTCACCAGAGCTTTTTTTTTTTCTCTCTCTCTCTTCATCGTATTTCAAATACCGACATCACGTATCGCCGTCGTGGTTGGCTTCCAGACAGCGATCGCACCTTCCTTAGCCAACACTACCAGCACGTAGGCTGCCACAGCTGCCGCTGTACGTTTGGAGGGAGAGAGGATGTACTCATGTTAACATCAGGAACAGCTCGCGGTGAAGCCGTCGTCCGCGGTAGCCAAACCTTGTTAACACACACACACACACACACACACACACACACACACACACACACATACACACACACCAAGAAGGAGGGCATAAACTGTAGCGCTCTCTGTTCCGACGTTTCCATTTTCGTGGTGATGAGTGTGCCTCCCTGGGTTAATTCATTCTCCTCTTCCCTCTCCTCCTCTGCCTTGGCCTTCTGTTCTCCCTTACCTCCTAGTGCTTCCCGTTCCTTATTCCCATGTCCTCTATCTTCTCCTGTCTTCCTCCTTTATCCCTTGCTCTTACCTGCTTTTCCACCTTCTTATTTTGCCCCTGTCCTCTGTTCTATCCATGTCCGCAGTCTCCTTCCCTCTGTCGGATTCCACGTCTTTCCCGTGCGGTTCTCCTCTTCCGCCTTTTTGTTCTTGACCCTTTCCCGCCTTCAACTCTCCCATCACTACCCTCCTGTCTCCCTCACAGTCTTTCCATCTTAACTATCCCATGACCTCTCCTTCTCTTTCCAGACCTGCTTTTACTTTCGCATTCTCCATTCTTTTATGCCCCACTTTCCCTATCGTTTCTTGCCATTACCAACCTCCATTTTCTGCCCCCACCTCATCGGCCTCACCACACCCCTCCCCTCCCCACTCCTTCCCTTCCATTTAGCGGGTCGTCATACATTCCTCACGGTGGTTACGTATTTACTTGCTTGTATGCCAGGCAGGCAAGCAGGCAGGCAGACAGGTCGGCGGGGGGCTGTTTACTGTGCGGATGTAATGGATGTATGTAGGTTAATGGCTTGTGTCGGTATGTGGGTGGTGTTGGTGCGTGGCTTACTGGATTCCGATATGAGGGAGGAGTGAATGCATTGGATCATTATACGAGAATCTGTGGCGAAGCAAGTCCTCCTCAGGGATTCCGGACGTGCCCTACAGAAGGTGTGCCTACGAGGTGATTTCGTGGGCTGCAGGTACCTGTCCCATGAAGATTAGAAGAGATAAGGATGATAGATAGATAGATATATAGATAGATAGATAGATAGATAGATAGATAGATAGATAGAGTAGAAACAGCCAGACAGACGTAGATGGACTAAAACATAGCCAGAGGTGCACGTTTCCCGGAGAGTGTCGTCCTGCGCGTGGGTGTCGGAGCGACCGACCCGAGTATAAGAGAATTTCCAATAAAGCTCCGCTGGTGGGAGAGGGAACGTCGGTCCATGATGCAGATGACAGCACAAAGCCAAGCCTGTGTTGACCTGGAGGGCTGGGGGTGACCTGACGCGACCTGGCTTGCTTTGTTTAGCCACAGAACAGACATTCCTACCACCCCCGTCCCTCCCACTCCTCACCACCTCCGCCACCACCACAACCTCTTCTACCACGGGACCTTCTCACCGTAGCAGCCAGCACTTGTGAAAGATTTTCTTTTTATTTCCGAAGGTAACACAGACGTGTTCTTTGATTCCAGAATTTTCGTTGAATATTTATGAAAATATGTTTTTATTATTTCTGACACGCACCCCCTACGATTCTGTCTTTCAGTTTGTACAACTTTCCTTTTCTTTTTCTCCCACTCCTTACTCTCTCTCTCTCTCCTCTCTCCTCTCCTCTCCTCTCCTCTCCTCTCCTCTCCTCTCCTCTCCTCTCCTCTCCTCTCCTCTCCTCTCTCTCTCTCTCTCTCTCTCTCTCTCTCTCTCTCTCTCTCTCTCTCTCTCTCTCTCTCTCTCTCTCTCTCTCTCTCTCTGTCGGTTTGCACAATGGCAAAGTCTCGTAACTACCTAAGCACTCTTCCCCTCTAGACTTTTTCAAATGACGCGAATATAAACCATGATTTTATACCTGACTTGTTTATGTTAAAAAAAAAAAAAGAAGAAATGCTTCTTTCATTGGTTGGTATTGGTGTGTCCGAGCCTTGTGATGGAAGGTGTCGTAACAAACGTCTTACTCTTGACGTGGAGGATGTTGTGGTAAACTTTTTAATTTCCCCCCAAACTTTAGGTGATATCCGTCGCCCGGGTGTGGGTGCTCACGTTTCTGCTGCTGCTTGCTGCAAAGGAGGGTTCTTGGTGTTTGGAAGGAGAGGGAGGGTGTGCTTGCGAGTACCTACGACGAGGTTTTGCAAAAGGCAGAGTACGATTATATTTAGAATTCGTGAGATTAAACAAGTGCAAAGTATTAGGTGACTAGAGATAACTGAAGGAAGAGCAGATTAATTTTTTTTAAGAAATTCAAGAGCACATTTGATACGGTTGTAAGATTAATAGGTTGGCCGCCACGAGTTTTAACTTCTTCCCTCGAATACAAATTGTTAGTTACAGGGTTATATAAACACAAGCATGCAGACGAGAGGGGTTACGTAGACACAGACCACCCAAGGCCCAAGTGAGGTGATGTGGCTCTAGGGAGAGCGCGAGTGTACAAACAGACACATACAGACAAAGCAGGCCTTTCCTCTGGTCGGACATCACCCCCGGACTTGAGAAACACTTAGGCGTGTTCACTGCAGATCCAATCGTGTCCTCAACCCTGGCTGGCCAACTCCACTTCGCTTCCCTCTCTCCTTGTATCCTCTCGCGCCTCTCGCTCTTCCCTTACGTCTCTGCCTCTCTTTGCATCCCTCATCGTGCCTTCCTCCCTCAGTCTTTTCTGTACCTTTCTCGCTGCCTCCCTCACCTCACTCTTGTCTCCCTTCATATTCTCGTGCTGTGTCGTCTCCCTGTCTGCCTCAAGGTGCCTCCCTTCCTCCTTCGTCCCTCCCTCCCTCCTTCCTTCATGCCAAACCTCACCTCGTCATTCCTTGCTTTCTGAATCCCCTCCGTCGTAGTCTCACTAGAGACGTCGTTGTTGCTGCACTCATCGCCCCACCCCTCAGAGCTCTTCCCTCCCTCCTCCCTTTCTCCGTAGATCCTCCTCCTCCTCTTCACGTCGCGACGGATCTGATGATGCCCGTGTGTGTTGGCTTATGTGGCCATGTGTGGAAGTCTGCCGGCTGGCACGCTGATGATTTTTCATGTTTTGCGGGAGAGGGGTAAACAGGAAGGCTCTTGTGTGCTTGGTATGGCTGTGAGGACCTGTGTTGCCTCTTTAATCTTGAGGCACAGAGTGTTGCTTGATGTTGATTGGCCTGCGTGTTGTGTTTGTCGGGGGGGCGTCGGCTGAGGAGCCACTTCAACCCATCCATCAGTTAACCCCATCTCGCGGGACGCTTTGTTTTAACAAGCCATGTTTTCGTCGTATTAGTCTTTATTGGACTGCACTTGACTTGACTGACGTGACGCTCTTTATTGTAGTCTTTTTTCACGTTGGATATATTAAATCCTAGTGTTTGTGCGAAGATTGAACACGATAGTTCCCCCATTCACAGACATGTGTTGTTACTAAAACGCCCCTGTCTGTTTATATATAGACAAAGCGTTTCTGCTACAAGAGTGGGTGAAGGGTACATTGCAGGGTGTAGGTGGAGGCAAGCAAAGAGCCCACACTGGGTACAACACATGCGCATAGGAGGCTATTTGTTGTGAGAATATGAAGGACCGGTAACAGGAGATGGGATAGACGAGGCTGATGGGTGAGTGGGTGGTAGGGACAGCGGCCAGACAGACTGACAGACGTGGGTTAGTGGCCTGGGGTCACCTTACTCGGACCTCACTCCT
This sequence comes from Panulirus ornatus, assembly GCF_036320965.1. NCBI lineage: Eukaryota > Metazoa > Arthropoda > Malacostraca > Decapoda > Palinuridae > Panulirus > Panulirus ornatus. The sequence continues at coordinate 3,922,361 of NC_092276.1, forward strand.
CCTCCGCCTGCCTGACCTGACTCCAGCAGCGTCCTGTTACCTTCTGCTGACCCCCCTCCCCCAAACCTCCGCGCACAACTGTCCTCCCTGTGACCTTAATTGTCTGTATTTCACTACCATAGTCATCACTTCGCCCTACTTATCTCATCCCCTCACTCCTTTTCCTCTTCTGCACCTCTTCTTTTTTTTCTTTTTCATGGTTTTTTTTTTCTTTTTTCTTCCCTACCTTCTCCATCTCTCTATTTTCATCCTTTCTTCTATGTCTTTCATCAGATTATTCCTCTCCCATCTCTCCGTGTATCTTTGTATCCTTCACATCCTTTTCCTGTCTCTCTCTCTTCATGTGATGTGTGCTTCGCGATAGCCCTACCATCTCTCCGAAATATGCAGATGCTTTCATCACGCACTACTCATGAGTCCCGCCTCCCATCACAAATAGGTGTGTGTGTGTGTGTGTGTGTGTGTGTGTGTGTGTGTGACCCCGACGTGACCCCAGTCGTGACTCAAGCAGGAACAGATATCGGTCGGATTTTGGTATACCTCCACCAAATATGCTACTCGCAGTATCGATGCCTTTCGTAACCACATTCATGATTTCTTCTTCTTCTCTCTTTGTATTTATGATACATTAAACGTTGTACGGTCTGTTCATTCCCTGTTTAATGTCCTCATAAGATAGATGAATAAGTGAAAATATTTTGCTGTTTTTTTGTTTGTTTTATGGTTAAGTAATCGTTAAGAAACTTGCAGCTCTGTTAGTTTTCCAGACAAGTTATTTTTAAACTGTGGCGGGCGGTGTGTTGGAAGTGTCGGCCAGGTGGATGGAAATCGTATACCATGAGATAGTTGCTCAGGGAGGCGGCTCAAGTCTTCATTAAAGCAGATCTTCACCAGCCGCTCCTGCCTCTTACACTTTTTTTGGTTGTGTTTTGCCAACGTGTTGGGGTTGGGGGAGGATTCCCTCCTGTGAGTTTGTGTTGTGAAATTGTATGGGGAGATTAGTCGTGTGTGATCCTCACTTGCGAACCATGTGTTTGGTAATCTTTCCTCCTGCGAGCCTTTAATTGTGAGCTCTTCCTCTTAGCTTTCCTTGTGAACTGCTAATAGGAACCTCAGGCCCAGCAGAACACCAGATGGCCACAATGTCTTTCCTTAACTGCCCACTTTAAAACCTCTGGCAGATAACCACGGCTCTTTCCCTTGCCCCCTTATCTTACCTCCCGCCCATTTTCTTATAACCTTTCACGCCAGGTCGCCCAGCACCCATCCACTCTCTTTTGGGCTGCCCATTACTTAATCCTTCCCAGGACGCCCACATCCCCTCCCCCCCAAACCTCCTGGTGTACGTACTTGCGACAGCGACCTTTTCAGATGGGACGCCACACGCAGTTTTCTTTCCAAGTCCGTCACCCACCGTCGGATCCAGCTCACCCACCCAAGCGTCTCAACATCCACGTCCTAGTTTCCCTGAAGACGTTCACACACGGCCCCCACCACTTGGTTTTTCCAGGTTACCCCTGATTTCGGGCCTCAAGATACCCATCTCCTTGCAGACCACCTGCTGGTACCCACCCAGGCGCCCTTACTTCCCACGGCAGGCCTCCGCGGGCTTGTCCCCGGCTGTGTTCATAATGTAATTGGCGCCCTCGATGACTAAAGAAAAAGGCCACCAGAGGGAGCCATAAAGCTCCTGACGAAGGCATAAAAGTGCCGCCTCTTGTACCGGCGGTGATGGATGCCCTCACATTAAGGCACACCTTTTTCTTTTATATATATATATATATATATATAATCCAGACCACGTGAGAGCGCCGCGCTCTCCTGAGTGACGGGGTAGAAGCTAGGGAGAGGGAGAGCGGGGAGTGCTGTGGAGTGGGAGGGAGGAGGAGAAAGGCGAACTCTGGAGTAAATAAAGAGTGTGGTAGGTTAAAACACGTGAGGGCCCGATTGGAGTGAGGACCAGCTGATAAGAGGTAGGGATGTTATAGGACATTGGAAACGTAAGTTAGGGAAGGTTGAGGAATCTCTAGTATTAATGGACAGAGGAACAAGATGGCCTACATGGGTGTAGCAGACAGTAGCAGGGCCCCAGTGGGACCTTTGATGAGTGTCTGTAGGGATTTCTCCCCTGACTGCACCCGAGGTGGGACCAGATTTCGGAGGCAAGTGCCTGTAAGTGGATAATCGTTGTTATCATAAACTCCCGAGTTAAGACGGACTGCATCCCATAGGGTGGGTGAATGGTGGAGTACCTCGTGATGCTACACCATCTAGTTGGTCAGATAAAGCGATTTACGAATTCTCAGGTCTTTCTGTATCAATTCGTGGTCGGACGCTGCGTTAAGAGTTTATTCCAATGAGTGAAATTTGTTCGAATGGATGGGATAATGGCACCCAAACAGAGTCTTTTGTAGGGACCACGAAGATATTAGTGTGACGGATTAGTACGAAGGTAGTGGCTGGTATCGTTACTCACATTCTGAGTGAGGACCTCCGCTGACACTGGAGGCTGGGGATGCACAGTGTGTCTACCTAGCCGTGGCGATTGCCCGCCACAGGACGACCACAGTGGCGATCCGTCAGATCTCTACGTAAGAATCTCCGTCGAGTAGTCTGAAGCAACGCACTTTTTCAGTCAAGGAAACTGTGGTTCACAGTCCAGAAGTTGTACACAGCAAGACAATTCAGCACAGACTGTGGGGTGCGTCATTAAGAAGACAAAGTTTAGAACTGTCTTCACATCGTTTTCCGTGCAGAGGCTTCGTCTACGAGCCTTTGACCATAGAGGGAACATTGATCCTTAGAACTGTTGTCATGTTTAAAAGGAACAACGCTTACTGGTTACACGTCTCCCTCCCTACGGTTTTCCAAGCCGAGGCTCGTTAGAAAGTTCGATCACAAGAGGATTATTGATCCATAGAACTGTTTCTGTGTGGTGTCGGCATTTTTAAAGGCATTGTGTTCATGATGGAATACTCTAGCATGATGACTGGTTTTGCGTTGACCAGTGTGTGTGTGTGTGTGTGTGTGCGTGTGTGTGTGTGTTAGCTTCCGTGTAGGGAGTGCCAGAACCCCAGGCTGGTTTTACGAGGGAAAGATGTGAGGAGGGGAACGACCCATTTGATTATTCCCCTCATAAGAGGAGTCGACGCCCTTAATGTTTCCCCTCACTCATAATGGTAGTCGTTCGCTGGGATTTTGACGAAACATGATAGTTCTCGATGTTAGTCATTAGTCGGTGATATCGTGTATCATTATTTGATTTAAAGTGACACGCTCGTCCTTAATGTTAGTCGTTTGAAAGGTATTCTCGTTTATTTATTTGATTTAGGTCAGATAACGTCTTGATGGCTTCGTAACGGATGTGTGACAGTTAATGTGAAAGATGGAAGGGGACGAGAGGAGAGGAGAGGCGCCGGAAGCTGGAACAGTGGGTGTCGTGGTTGGATGTCACCGAGGATGGATGAGGTACAACCCTGACCCCCTGATTCGGGGCCAGCCTTGAACCACAGGAGGTGGCTATGTTCGCACCACGAGTCATCCCTTAACGGAGCTCTTCACGGGTCGTAATTGGTCCACATGTGGGTTGTTCAAGGGCCATACTTGATCCACACGAAGATTCAAGGGCAATACTGAGCCACATGAAGGTTCATGGGCAATACTGAGCCACACGAAGGTTCAAGGGCCATACTGAGCCACACGAAGGTTTGTTCAAGGGCTATATGTACTGAGGTTGTTTATGGTCTTACTGAGCTTCACTAGCGTTGTTCGAGGGCCATGCTGAGGTTGATTATTAAGGGCCTTGCTGAACTGTACTAGAGGGTTGTTCAAGGGCCATTACTTGAGCTACAGTGGGGCCCAGTCATGGGCCATACCGATCTAGTGCCGGAGCCACAGCAGGTCCCTCGGGGCCACTTGGAAGCCTCACGAAGAAGGAGATGGAGATTAATGTGCGGTGTTGATGGATGGTGGATAGGCCGTAGGGGAGGGGGAGGAGGCTGCTGTCATGGTACTCCGCAGTCCCGGAAATGACGGAAGTAAGTGAGGGGGAAGAGGTCCGATGATTTCGTTGGGGTAGATGGGGAGGAAGAGGTCCAATGATTTCGCTGGGATAGAGTTGAGGGGGCATGGGGAGAACTAGAGTGAGAGGTTGGGGGAGTAACAGTGCGAGTTAGCTTAACAGAGAGAGAGAGAGAGAGAGAGAGAGAGAGAGAGAGAGAGAGAGAGAGAGAGAGAGAGAGAGAGAGAGGCTGGTGATACTAGTGTTTGGTTGTATTTTTGAGGTTTCGTGGCCACAAATCTTGTCGTCACTGTGTGTGTGTGCCTACCCAGAACACCGGTGGATGGAGTTGTGCTTCAAGATAAGGAGGTTTGGTGCTTTAGGCTGTTGTGAATGGTACCTGGAGTAACAGTTTACGATGGTATTCTACGGGTATTTTGTATCTTAAGTATTCATAGGGGTATTTCACGTGAGGTAATGTAGTGACGTTATCATGATACACATAGGATTATGTTTCTTATGTTTTTATGTAAATACTTATTTTCTATCCTTAAACAAAATAGATAGGGTGGTTGCATTTTATCTTTGGCTTACTGTATATGACGTAAGGACGACGCCAGAACTGTAAACCACGGGATAGGGATGGATGGATAGAGAATGGGGGATGAGGAGGTACCGTCCCAAGACTAACAGGATACGGAAAGTAGAAATAGGCAGATGATTAGGGAGAAGTGGTCATTGTCGGCGTCGTAGGGAAGGGTCGTAATGGTGGTTCCGGGGTGCAGTGGCTGTGAGGAGTGGAGGGATGAGATACTAGGGTTAGGGAGGAAGGCAGGGAGGAAGCATGGGAGGAGAGGAAGAGTGGAGGGTGTGGGAGGGACCAAGGTAGGAAGAGAGGAGGAGGAGGAGGGAGGAGGAGATTAGGAGAGAGAGAGAGAGAGAGAGAGAGAGAGAGAGAGAGAGAGAGAGAGAGAGAGAGAGAGAGAGAGAGAGAGAGAGAGAGAGAGAGCAGGAGTGAGTTGGAGGGAGAGATAAAAGGGGGGTGGGTTGGGGTGGGGAGGGAACACCAGGAGGTGAACTTAATACCAGATTTTTGTGAGGTGGTGATTACTGTGGGTGGGCGAAGACACTGAGACCCACTGTAATGTAGGGGTAACCCTGCTGAGGTGGGAGTGGCGCCCATGGTAGTGTTGTAGTTAGTTAGTGAGTGTAGTAGGTTCTGCAGCGATAACTGACGGTAACTATTAAGTGAACTTGGAGTAAAGAAGTTGTGCTACGGGCGAGTGTGCCTGTTTATCCCAGCTCTCATTTACGACTCCCTGTCTCTCTCAGCTAACTTCAGCTCCTTCACTCGAGGCCACACTTCGTGATAGCGTCATCGCTTTTGTTTTGAAGTAATGCATCATTCGTCCACAAGCTTTGGAGGATCATACGTTTTTGAGTTAGTCTTTTGTTAACAATATCTTCGTCGTCTGAGAGTGTTGTATGTACGACGATGCTGGGGTAGATACGACTTACACCCCCTGATACGCCATGCGTTTGTCGGCAGGTCGTAAAAGAAAAGGATATGAAGATGTTGCGATCTGGGATATTGACCTCGTGAAGATTTTACTAGGGCAGGGATGGTGTATTGCGTACTAACCTATCCTTTGATGAGATGAGCATGCTCCTGTTTCATACGCGTAGTGCATGGTGAGTGCCTGACCAATATCCTCTCGTACTCTTATCTAATTTTTTGAAATGTAATTTTTTTTTTTACTTATCTTTCAAAAACTTTCAAGAGTGATTGCATGAAAAGAATCTAAAGTGTTTTATTTTCTTTGTATAACATTTTTGTATCCTGATTCCTTGTAATTTGTCTTTTTAAAGGTTTGACTGATCGGTAAATTTGTCCTATGACACTTCCTTCTGTGTGATCGTTTTTAGATGATGTTTTAATAAAAGAATTGTCGGAACTTGAGTCTGAATCTAGGTAAGCCAGAGGAAGGGCAGTGTTATGGGGGAGAAAGAGACGAAGAAGGCGACAGAGACGTAAATGGGAAATTACAAGATGAGAACAGTATGGAAGAGGTTGATGGCGATGTGTCGAATGGAGATCATTGTAGAGGATGATAGTTCGAGTGATGTTCTTGTGTTGTAGTTCGAGTGATGTTCATGTGTTGTAGTTCGAGTGATGTTCATGTGTTGTAGTTCGAGTGATGTTCATGTGCTGTAGCTTGGTTTCCGACCTCGCTGTGGAGGCAAGAGAGGCTCTGAAACCCTCGCGAAGCACAGGATGAAGGGCTGTCAAGACGGACGAGGGTGACGGGGTTGACAGCGATTGACGTAAAGCGATTTGTCACGTGTAATGTGCAGAATTGATGGTTATCGGCGTCAGGTGACGGACTCGTGTTGCGATAAGCCACAGATTTAATGAGGGGGATAATTTCCTTCATGGGTTGTCTAATTAAGGATAATAAGTTTACGTGCAGCCTGAGTGAGGAGGAAGAGGTAGGATGGTGGGGCTGATGATGTAGGTGGCCGTGTTTTAATGAGGGGATTTGGGTAGTGTGTTGGCGTGAGACGAGTACACTTATAGCAGCATGTGGTGCAGTAGAGAGGGGCTTGGGTAGGGGGTGGTCGTAGTGGCGGCGGTGACTAGGGGAGGTCTAGGGGTGGTGTGGCAAGAGGGGGGCGGAGGGGGTCGTCTCTCTGTGGGTGGCGTGGTGGACGTGTTTCCCCTCACTAATTGGGCGCTCCGGTTTGAGGAATGATAGTGACAGTGAGGAGGGAGGGAGGGTTCGGGGTTGCTACTGGTGATGCCGCAGATCGTGTTACTCCTCCTTATGTTACAGCTGCTGCTGCTGCTGCTGCTGCTGCTGCTGAAGTTACTACTGTTGTTACAGTTCCTGTTTCCGCTGGTGTTACAGGTGGTAGGGATATGTCAGTTTTGCCGTTGCTGTTGTTAATTTTTTTTTTTTGCTCTTGTTGCTGCTGTTGCTTCTGAATTTGTTTATTCTTACTGCTTCTGATCTTCGTCCTCCTCTTCCTCATACTCTTCCTTTCATTCCTCCTCCTTCACCTCTTCTGTTTCCATTCCTCATTCTTCTGTTCTCGATCTTGGATGTTTTCGATTCTTATTTGTTGTTTCTCTTGGTCGTCCACAGGGCCTCTCGCCTGCCATCTTCTCATAGCAAATTGTCAGTGCAACTTTTACTGCCGGTGCGAGTTGTTTACTACCGTTATTTTACGTTACTGGCAAATATCTCGCTCATGGGGGTGAAGGCAAGGAGCAAGGGAGAGGGTGGGTGGGTGTCAAGGGGGGAAGGATATAAGGGAGAAGGAGGGAGGAAGGGAGGGGTTAGTAGAGGATGAGTTGGGGGCGGGGGGTCACGACAGGGCAAGAGATCGTAAAATGTATCATTCCTGTGTTGGTTGTTACTTTTACGAGGGCAGGAAAATGTGCATCAGTTAGGCAGCCGGACCGACCGAACGAACGGCCGTGGGTTCCCAGGGAAGCATTTAGTACTCAGGGCCTCGATAATGGCGGCATTTACATATAGGAGGAAGGAAAACAGTGGCTGCGGTGAGGACTGGTCGAGTCTGAATCGTACCTGCCGGGCAGAACAGGTGGAAATATAGTTACGTAGCCTCCGCGATTAGGTTGTGGTATGCTGAGAATGGGCAGAAAATAGTTTCCCCCCCGACCCACCAAAGACGGATGTTTTGTTTTTATTATCTCCTTGGAATATGCCGTGTGGGATGAAAAAAACGAGCGATAGTCGTTTCCGCCGTGATGGAAGCCATAAATACGTCTGGCTGCTGGAGAGAGATATATATACTCCTCTTCCATTTAGTAGTGGCAGCGGCACTGGTGGTGGTGGGTGTGGGAGGGCTTTGTGAAGGAGGCGGTGAAGGAGGGGAGGAGGAGGAGGTGTTAAGTCAGAGCCAGACACCCCTCCTACAGCCATGCCTCCTCCCGTACCAACCCCCCACCCCACCCCGGGCCTGCCACTGACACACGCCACCCACGGAAAGGCGAGGGTGGACGCCCACAGAAAGGAAGGACGGAAAGATGGGAAGAGTAAAGGAGAATCACGTGATGGGGGTCGTATGTTAGGCGAAGAAAAGGGAGATCTGCGGAAGATATGGCGGATCCATTTGTGTCGGTGCTTTATAAGTGGCCTAAACGAGAACTTAGATTGAATTATGGGAGATCGAAGTGAGCGAAGGAAGGGCAAGTGATGCAGCTGTGGTACTGATGGTGGAGAGAAGTGTGTGTGTGTGTGTGTGTGTGTGTGCCTCAGGTGGTCGTGGAGCTGTGAAACGTGTGCCATCTACAGCAGGTTTGGACCGGACCTTACCACGCACAATACCGGTGACACATCCAGCTCCCCCTCCGTCGGAGACGCTCTCTTGTACTACGGTGGGACGTCTTGACAAAAATCGTCCTCGGAACACACACCAGTGCGATGTTCCTCTCCTCGAAAGGATTTCGTTTTGCGATCAAAGACATGTCACTCATTTATCAGGTTAACTAGTGGGTTAAGTCCCTCACATTTGTTAATCTCGGTTGGAAAAGTCTTTCTCCAGTTCTGACAAATTTATGTGCAGATAGGAGGAGGTGAGGCAGAAAATGCATCACTTTCCGGGAGATGGTGTTGGTTAAGTTTAGCTGAGGGCGATGAGGTATTTATAAGGAGGAGATCGAGTCAGCCTGAAAGACAGATTAAAATTCTACCGGCGGCGTCGAATCTGATATATCATTTTTTTTTTTTTTCAAGGACATTCGTGGTCCATAAATGGGGTGGCTCAATTACCCTTTGTGCACCCTGGGATGTAAAGCCTTGAACACAAGGGAAGGAGGGGGTCGAGTTGGGCTTATTGGTTTAAGGCTGCGAGGGTGATGATATGACCCCTGTGGTTCGGTGGTCATGAAAGATGAACATAGTGGACTTCGCAGGACAAGATAGGATCATAGGGACTGACTGGCTAAGGCTAGGGTTGAGCATGTTAGGATATGGTGCAGTATGAAATGAATGGCAGGGTAGATAGCCTTGATGTTTACCCAGTATGAGTCATAGCGTGGTGCCTGTTATCGAGATTTGTTTGTTGATAACTTATGGATATATTTCGAGGAATTTTACGTACACGGACAGATGTTTCCTTCATCCCACCCCAGGCATGGTTATTAGGAAAGTATACTCCGTTTCAGCCTTTAGGCCACATTCTTATGCCTGAAAGTCAAGTGATTAAATATTCCTGACACCATCAGGGACTCACGAATAATTGCTTAGGTTTCCGGAACACTCACGTTAACCAGACAGAAAGAAAAATCATTTAGTCATTGAAAAACTTTAAAACACGGACACAGGAATAAACGAAGTAAGAGACCAGGAGAAAGAAAAATCACCACGTCGCTGTCTTCAGTGATGGAAGAACTGAAAAGGACACATCCGTTTCCAAAGTGTGATGGCCATCTTGCCTGAAGTAGGATTCCTCTCAAGGCACTGTACAGGCCCTCGTTAAATAGAATCTACTGTATATTTAATCCCCCGCTGCGAGGCAAGTGGAGGTCAAATTGCTTTGCACCTGACTGTCTCTTGTGTATCTTGCGCGGTTGAGGGTGTGCAGTTTGTTCAACCAACACTCTTCTAAGATTATCATTCTACAGATTTGTTCTTCTGCACGCTGAAGATGTTCATCTGATGTTATAGTGGCCATCAATGTGGTTTTTGCCTAAGATATCGTTTGTTAAACTTCGTCTGTCATTTCATCTGTGTTACCAAGTACAGAACTTATTTGGTTTAGTCGCCACTTGCAGTGATCCCCAGTAGATTAAATATAAACTTTGTATCTTTGTTGCACTCGTGTTGAAAATGTACATCTAATTTTCTGATGAATATATATAGATTTTTACAAGCATTATCATATGTTCAACTTATTTTCTTTTAGCTTGTCGATATATATTCACTAACTTTTTTTTATCAGCTTCCCTCACACTTTTTTTTTTTATGGATTAAACTGAATTTTAGTTGATTTGCAATCGTAAAAATGTAAGGATTTATGGTTGCTGTGTATGAATTTTTACCGCACATGATCATGAAAGCGCTTTACATTACCCATTGTCACATAAACAAAACATATGCATGTATTTGAATGCAATCACTTGTTACTACAATTACAAGCGCTCCTTGTTGACCTGCTAGCAATCACGCACGCATTTGGGGGAGGGAGGGGGCTTCATGTCGTTCAGACGTGCCAATCTCTGGTTCTCTGTCAGTATAAGATTATGTAGAGGAAAATGTTATACGTGCGGGGCATAACTTCTTAAAATGATGCCGTCTGTATACATGAGACTCGGAGCAATATAGACGTGAAGACCATCCCGGGTCTGGGAAGTTGACACAGACGGCTGGCACAGAGGGGGGAGATAGAGTTTATCGTGCTGTTATCTTTGCTTGGTTGAGATTGACTTAGATGGTCCCGTTTCTCAATCTGATGATGCGGCGCAAACCCATTCGCTTTTCTTGATATTCTGTCGTATGTTTGTAGCTGTTGAGCTTTTTTTCCCCCCCCATAATGAAGTATAGGAACGTATGTTGAATTGTGCTGGAGAAGGCAAGTTATGGTACGAGAGGGAAGGAGATAATTGCAGGGTGTTGATGCATTTATTGGTGTAAGTTATATATGAAGAGCAGCAGAGGGTAAGCGTACTGACAACTTGAAGCCAAGTGACACACAGTGGTAAGTGTCTCACACAGCAGCGTGTTAACCATTCCTCAAGTGTGTCTTACTTCTACAGCAACTTTACTGAAGCCCTTGCCGATAACCTAACGAGAGTTATTGTATTTAAGTCTCTGGAAATGCTTTTGACATATGTGATTACGGAGTCGTAGTAGATGAAGGCCTTCTAAGAAGGTTGATTCTCTCTCTCTCTCTCTCTCTCTCTCTCTCTCTCTCTCTCTCTCTCTCTCTCTCTCTCTCTCTCTCTCTCTCTCTCTCTCTCTCTCTCTCTCTCTCTCTCTCTCTCAAGAAATAGTGCAAACGTTTCTATGAGTCGTTCAGAGCTGTATGGAAGAGCTGTCTCGTCTTCATCCTTACATCATCTGACACGACAAGGGGACGTGGATGGAGGGGGACACATGCGGCACAGATACCAGCAGGATTTGACAAATGACATGGAGAATTTACACGGCTGTTTCCCCCTTTGGAAGACACTGGGAATTCCTGGATAAACCCGATGTAACAGAACGTGAACAAGGAGAGCATAATGCTTGATAAGGGATGAATTCCAGTTCGTTCGACACGACAGCATTGAGGAGACAAAGGTGGAAGCCGATTGCAAGAAGCTGTCGGGTCTGACGATCGCGCGGGAGATTGGTACCGAGGATCATGGCGTGATTATGACTGACATTTATGTTACCCTTGTAAAGCAAGCACTCTGTCAGCCAGGGAGGTCAATACGTCGGGGAGTACTGAGCACCTTCGACACAGAGGCGCCAAAATTGACGACCCTCCGGTTCAAAGGACAAGTTGGTCCCCCGTTGTGAACACTGCTGTTGTGCACTTATATCACCATTTAGACCCGGCGAAATTACTCAACTAGAAAATGTTCGGAGATTATTCACCTCACACGTTGACTCCGCCAGACATCTTCATTACCTGGATGCGCTGGGGAAAAAAATGAGTGTTTATATATTCACGGAGAGAGAGAGAGAGAGAGAGAGAGAGAGAGAGAGAGAGAGAGAGAGAGAGAGAGAGAGAGAGAGAGAGAGAGAGAGCTTAGGGTTGTATTATACTAATGGAAAATATTGGAAGTACTTGTACCAAATTCGCACACGCAAGTAACCCATTACTGGAATGAAGAGTGGAACCCTTATTCACAATAGCAGTATAACGAAGAGCAGAAGTTTCGCAGGCTCAGGTAGAGGCAGTGTTGAACATCCACTGCTTTGGACTTGAACGTGTTGTCGGTGACTTTAAGAAGTACCGGAGGACGGCCGGATATCGCTGTATTCATGGAGGGATTGAGAGACAGGTTCCACCGAAGCCTACCTGACTGGCCTTCATGCAACAGTCGGATTTGGCTTGAGGACACGTGCATCAAACCGTCTCATAACAGGAATTTCAACCATGGAAGCTTGCCCAAAGGCTCCGCTCAGAGGCGTACAATCGACGCCCTGACATCCACTTGCAGATATGCTAAGGGAAAAGGATCCCTTGTCAAGCTTAAATGTTTTATTCCCTCGCTTCAGTAAGGTCATGACAAGGTTTTTATGGAAGTCGTCTTTTAAACACCCTTGTCACACTGTTCACTTTATTTGATTTTATCCCCTCTCACTCTCTTGGTTAGCCGAAGTGACACAGACTTGGAAGTTAACTGTAGCAGTAGCGAGGAGTGACGTGGGCGGTGATGTGTCGTGGAGGCCGGAGAGGCAGGCCGGCCGGACCTGGTCATCGTCATCCCCATCACGGCATGGGCTAGGTATGCCAACACCTGGTCCACACCTGCAGCAAAAATGTACAGACTCTGCCTTAATTGATGCCCAGGACCACGTCCCTCAGTTTGTCGCCAATTTTAATCAAGATCGAAGGCGGTGATGAAGGTGGGACGGCGTAAGGGTAACGGGGCGCACCGACAATGGTTGATTGCTAATTACTTTATATATATTCCATGCTAATAATGGCCTGCCATTGATTGAGGAGGAGGCTGTAAATGTCACTGTTATTACCAGGATGTCAAGAGTAGTTAAGCGGGTGTCGATCATTCCAGGGCTACAGGTGTTGTTTTAGAGCTTCATTTAGTGGTTGAAGCACTGTCACTGTTGCGACGAAGTGATTGGATTGAGAGTGTGGATTTACTGACCGAAACTGGGCAGTAGGGTGTAGTCAGAGCCGTAGCTGGGTAATGAAGAAACCTCGACCGGGGGTTGGTTGGGTAACTGTCGAGGCTTGTGAGCATCAGCAGCAGATTGTTTCCCAAGGATATCTGCGATGGTAGGAGGTGATCCAAGTGTCGATAAATCTCCTCGATGTATATAGAAACTTCACCAGGGGAGTTTGCAACTGATATTTCTGTTTTTTAAAAGGATATAACTCCAGTAAAGTGGCTGAGTCACTGTTGCTTGCTCGCCGTGTTTACCTCGGAAAAATAGACGCTATTTCTTGTTTATAGAGAAAGTCATTAGTCTTGAAGTTCTCGCGTCAGGTGGTCGTAACTGTTTGTGGGGTGGTGACTTGTCAGACGCGTCCCCTCATCCAGGGAGATCCTCACGTTGTTTCCCTGGCCATTACTTGCTCCGTTGCTGGTACCAGCGGTCACTTAAGGCCAAATAAAAATGCTAACACCATCCTGGAATTTTGGTTGCCGAGTATTTTTGTGTTGATGGCTTTAGGGGGGAAGGGAGGATTAAGGTAGAATTCTCTCCGTTGTGTTGGTGGGTTAGGCTAAAGATTCTTGGACGGACGGATGGGTAAGGTTTGCCAGCGTGAGAGATTTGGTTTGGCGTGTGATGGGGTGGTGTTGGTGAGGTATGAGGTGGGTTTTTGACATCTGTGTTGGTGGTAAGATATGAGTGAATGGGTGGTTGGTACTGCAGATCCTTGTTGAGGGTGGTTTGGTGGCCTTGAGGAGCGGAAGTCTTCAGACAGATTGTTGGCGCTGGGCCTTCTTATCGTAACGGTAGATCCAGTTATACAAAGAATTGAATCATCCTTGTATGGAATACGGTTCTCTCACCTAGGGAGGTTCCAGCGCTATATGCTTACCGGGCAATAATAAAAGACCAAAAGCAGTTGAGGTTATTAACTCTCCCACTCTGACCTCAGAACTTAAACCGACCTTCCATGCACCACAGTGTTGCTTCTCTTTCCCTCTTCCATAGATATTTCTCCGGATTTTGGGCTTCTGCCATTAGCTAGACCACGTATTACTAGGCACGTTATTTAGTCACATGATCAGTGCATTGCCGTAAACGACTCAGACTTAGGCAGTTTTGATGTCGGTTTCTTTCCCTACATTGCTCAACTTTGGAACTGTGTGCCTTTCATGTTCTTCAAACGGCTATGACTTGACCCCATTTTAAAAGGCTGGTTTTCCTCTTCTTCCAGAACTAATTATTGATTTTTCCTTTCTCTCTGCCCTTCTCTGTGAATTTTTTTTTTTTTTTACAGTTTTCAGCTATCAGTTGTGGGCTTTTGTCCGTGACCGGGATCTTTGACCCCAGAAAAAGAAAGATTGGTGTGATGTGCTGTGGTTATGTAGGTGGTTAGGTGTGGCTTGGTTATGTAGGTGGTTAGGTGTGGCTTGAAGGGCGTAAAATTGGCTAGCGGCATCCTCCACACAACTTCCCTCCCTCCCCTCTCCTTTTTTTTTTTTTTTATAGATGGGTGGGGCTTCAAATAGGTCGTTGGGGATTTAGGCGTGTAGGCGGATGGCGACTTTAATGCGTAAGTTAATCACTAGATATTGTTCCAGGTGATTGGAGGAACGTAGGTGCGACTTATAAGTGTGTGTGTTCAGAGAGTTGCACGTACGTGTCTATGTCGCCGTGAAGGAGGTAGGAGGTGATTGATACGGGCGAGGACGCACAGGTAGATAGCGATGGTGTGGGACGTTGTAATAGTGGAATTTATGGGTGGTGGCAGGGTCAGGAGATCGTCCTGGGATGGTCGTGACGGTGTGATGGGACACAGATAAAGGAGGGGGCGGTGTCCTTGGCCAGGAATTGAGGGAGAGGCAGGTGACGTTTGGGGCAGGGAAGTATACGGGGGAGGGGAGAGGAAGGGGTGAAGGGTGTTAGTGAGCGTGCGAGCGGGGATGGAGGAACCTGGAAAAGTATGTATCCGTCTCGGGTTTGGGTTGAGGACGAGCTCAGGTGGATGTGGAGGGCGCCTGGGACTGACGCTGATTGACACTGGAGGCTGGAGTGGTGAGGGAGAGCCGGCGGAGACGCCTTGCTGATGGCTGGCGGAGGAGCTCTAACACTCGCGGTAACGAGACGCTCGAGGACCTGCTCCTGTCGGTGTCGTCCTCGGCAGGAGGACGACTGCTTTGGGGAGAGGGGGGAGGGGGGGGTGGGGTTGTCGCTCACTTTATTCCCCAACCGTCTGATTTTTGCTGCTGCTGCTGCTGTTAGGTTCGCCAGATCTGAGTGTGGCGTGGGACCTTTTACGTCGACTCGCTCGTCCCTCTGATGCCCTAATTTTGCTGCACAGGCAGATGAACGCGTGGCTTTTCTCCTGTCCAATTAGAAGGTTTAAGGCGAGAAGTTGTATTTCCAAGTTACTGAAAAGGACTGGTAAAGTATTGAATGAAATAAGAAACCCCCTCTGAATCAAGCTTGATTTAAGGGGTTCAGCCTCTTCCAGTGGGTTTTGCAGTGTAGAACGTGAAGTAAAGTGTGTATGTGTGTGTGTGTGTGTGTGTGTGTGTGTGTGAGAGAGAGAGAGAGAGAGAGAGAGAGAGAGAGAGAGAGAGAGAGAGAGAGAGAGAGAGAGAGAGAGAGAGAGAGAGAGAGAGAGAGAGGACACGTGGTGAACCAGTTTGAACAGTGAGAGCGCAGGTGAGGAAGTAGGGTGACCCCCTCCGCCGCCACCAGCCACACCCGTCGGGAATATAATTATTTCACCTTATGAAATACGCACCGCCCCCACCGCTGCCTCCCCGCTGCGTTATTTCGTCAGGGAAATTTTGACGCGCAGCTGTGTATCGGGGTACGTGAGAATGGGAGATGAGGGGGTGAAGTGGAAGAGTGGAGCAGGGGAGTGCGAGAGTGAGGTAGGTAGTGGGAGGATGTAGCAGGGAGTGGGAGAGTGAGGTAGTTAGAGGGAGGGTGTAGCAGGGAGTGGGAGAGTGAGGTAGTTAGAGGGAGGGTGTAGCAGGGAGTAGGAGAGAGGTAGGTAGAGGGAGGGTGTAGCAGGGAGAAGGAAAGTTTAGCAGGGAGTGGGAGGATGTATCAGGGAGTGGGGGTGGGTGGTTAGGTAGGTAGAGAGAGGGTAGAGCAGGGAGTGGGAACGCTAGGTAATTTTCTTGGAGGTTGGAATAGTGAGCGGGAGAATGGAGCAGTTAGGAGGTGGGACAGGCAGGAGGAGGACGAAGCAGGCAGTGGGAAATGGAGGAGGGAGTGGGATGCTTGGAAGAAAGAAAAAGGTACGGTAGAGCGGTATTGTGGAGAGGAATGGTGGAGCGTTACGGACGGGTGTAGCTGGGAAGAAGATAGATGGGAGACTGGGAGGGAGCGTAGCGTGGCTTGTGAGTGGGTAGGAGGTTGGGGGAAAGGGAGGACCCGGGACGGGGGAAGTGTAATGAAATGCAGGAGGGGAACCTCTCATGCCGTTACTTCGTTTTCTATTTTCCTCGTTTCCTTCTCCTTTTTACTAATTCGTTTTATCTTCTTTCCTTTTTTCCTGCTTATCCCTCGTCCTGGTTTGGTTTCGTGACTCCTCCCAGCTGTTGGGCGGGAGATGAGGGCGTCGAGGAGGGTGGAGGAAGGGCAGCGTTAGTGTTACTGGGTTGGCGTCTCCGTCGGTTGCGTCCTTGTTGGTGGTGATGGTGGCATCGGCGCTGGCGGGGGGGTCAGATTCCAAAAGTTTACTAGCAGGAGAAAGAGTAAACCCCATCCACAACACGGTGAGGGGCGTAGCCTGTCTTAACGGTAATACGACGGTAGTGATAACGCCAGCGATGTTGGCATATCACCACCTCTCTCTACCAGTAAAGAGAGGGAGGTGATGACTGGGGTCTGCCGACCTCAGATTTGTAGTGAATTTGATAACAGGTTTGAGGGGGGAGGAACAGCCCGTGATAACTGTGTTCCTGACGATCGAGAGGGCAAGTGTTTGGGCTGGGGGTCGAGGGGCGCCGTTACCCGCAATCGCATATCCCGCAAGTTGACAGGATACTTTACCGGCACCCGGCGAGATGGACTGGACTGCTCTGCAGTAATTTGCATTTGAATTAAAGCCTCCTAATTAATGCGGCAGTGGGAAATTTAGCACAGATTCAGCGGATTATCTTTATTCAGGCATCAGATGAACAGATTATGTCCAGTAACGAGCGGGGCTTCACAAAGAAACGTATTTCTGTTCTTAAAAAAAAAAAAAGATATAATCAGTGAAAATGTTGTAGAGGGCAAGTAGAGTATATTTATGTAAGATCTGTAATGGTTTTTATTATATTGTTAGACCGAGCTGATCATGGGAGAGGCTATACAGTAGGATAGTCATGTCACGTTATCCAGTAGTGGAGAACGTTATAGAAAACAGATGATATCAAAATACATATTGGACTCCAGTTCGTCAGCTCTCGAACTTGACTAATTAGTTGAGTTTTCCAAGCAACGCCTGACTCGTGTTGTGAATCATTCACTCTGTTCTTCAGCGCTGCGGGTGAATATTTGAAGGAGGATTTAGCGGTAGGACAGAGTATGTTTTAGTATGAAATTAGTGGAGGTAGAAGATATCGAAGAGACAATGTTAAGCACATATCTGATATGAGACATGATATGTAAAAGATTATTAACATTTTAATTTGTCACAGTGTACATGGTCTTTTGTGGAGTATTAGCATTAGTTTGCAGTGGCAGACCTTTCGCTTAATTGATTCAGATTTTTATTTGGGATCACACCATTATCATAAGCTCTGAAAACATGGCCATTACAAAGCTATTAAGTCTTGTAATACTAAGGTGTTTCCCTTGTCAGAGAACTGAAGATACATTTGATTTTTTTAAGCAAACTGAAAAGCAATTAAGTTTCACGTTGAGATTATTTGTCCTTTTTTATTGATTAATTTCGTCCCACGGAATACATGTAATCGTTAGGTAAGATATGGAAGTCTTGGGAATGGCGTTTAGAAAACGGTAATGATAATGTTTATTAATGCCAGTTGATGCTCTTCTGATAAGGCAAAGGACCCAGGCACGTTGTCTGTGATCCTACAAGGATTGTTACTTTCTTCTTTGTGTTTTTTTTTCTTTTTAATTCGTAGGTAATGTCACATTCAGTAGTGGTCTTGTGTTCTGTATGTTACTCACACTCCTTCAGTCTCTCTGATATGTTGGTGTAGTGTATCGTTCTTGTAGGTTCCTGTTTCATCTGTGATGGGTTGATAGTTCTTTTACGGTTTTCCATTTAAAGTTGTGTTCCTACGACTGTTGTCTGGATGAGATGTGTGTGTGTGTGTGTGTGTGTGTGTGTGTGTGTGTGTGTAAGAACATTACTCCTTGTCTTGGCTAGCCTCCACCGTGCGGTCCACCGGTGTGTCGTGAGAGAGGGGGGACAATAAGACGAGGAGGAGGTGTCAAATAAATGTTTATAAGCCGCGATATGTGTCACTTAAAGCACACGACTACCCTGGGCCCTTGTCATGGTGAGCTGCAAGAAAGTAGGTATGGTCGTAGGTTGGGAGTTAGGTGTTGAAGGAGGTAGGCGGGTTGAAGGGAAGGATGTGGGTGGATGTGGGTATAGGGAACTACGGGGATTAGGTTTGTAGGTAAACTTACAAGTACTGCACTGGTGGTAAGCATGGATCACATACCGTGTAAACTGCTGGATAATTAGATTGATTGGTTTGTGCCGACATCATCAGGCAGTGTGTTGTGCACCCCATGTTCATCCTGTTGCTCAGTACTAGTCAACGTCTTTTTCCTCGCCTCGTAACCTGTGATGTAATTCAGTCATTGAGGAACACACCCTGGACCTTTGGTGTAGTCTGTATCCTCTCTGGCGCCGACGCCCGAAAGATGGTTAGGAATTGACGGATGTTAAGTCGTTCAGACGGCCAGCGTTGAAGAGCCTCGGCGTTGGTGGCATCAGGGTGGGACACCTTCTTCCACCCTCGCAGTACTACAAGGTACCCGCCACAGCCGTGCTTGCCTCCACCCACAGTTGTTTTACGCGTGATTGTGCCCGTGATTCGTAGTATACCGTGGCACGTCACATTTAGCTGGTCCTGGTCAATTCGTCTTCCTCTGTCTATATTTTCAGAGGAAGTTACATGGGTAGACGACTTCCAGAAGCATCTTAAAGGTATGCGTAAGGTAAGTTAAGGTCCCAGGCGTAGACGGTATTCGAAACCTATCATAAGGTATACATAAGTTATCAGTTTGTCTTTTTCCTCTTCGTTCCCTGACACACACGACTTTACCAGGATGCTGTAATGGTGTTGGCCTTACCGTGTATTCTCTCCTCCATCTATTACAGTTTATGAAATAGATTTTGCCACTTAATTCTGATAAAACTTGGTTGGCCTAGCGTTAGCTTTTTGGACGTTTAGTGTGGATGAGATGGATACGCACATATTTATTGAAGCTGCTCGCTCTTTACGGCAGGGTTGAAGTGAGCGTCGGAGGTGTGTACACAGTAGCCGAGTTCTGGAGGTCGACCTTCGTCACCGGTTAGAATGTGACGGGAGTTCGCCCGCTGTCGAGCGATCGACAGAAGTTCTCTTCGATTTTATAAGTACTTATGATACTGGGATTGTCTGTAATTGTAAGCATAGTAGAAGTTGAACGTAAGCCAAAAGAAACAATTTTGGACATTCTCTTAGAAGTGGAGACTGAAAAGAGTAACCAAGTGGGAAAAGAGAAAGAATGAAAACATGTTCAGGCACCAAATTGGCGAGAATCCCGTATGTGTTGGATAGAGTGTCAGGTAATGCAAGTCAAATCAGCTGAATTACTTTGATAACGTGAGATGAGGGAACAAGGTAAGGCTTTTGGAGATACGAAGCGATTCGAGGCAAATTTGCACGGAAATCCTAGGCCCACGTTGTGGTAAGACACGGGATCAGGTTGGACAGCAACCAGCCCAGAAGTGGAAGTAAGGTTCGAGACGAGGCTTGACAGGACTTAGAATCTAAAGGAAAGAATCGAGACCAGCATGAGTAAGTAAAGAGGACGATCACATCGTTCGAAATAAATGGCTGTGGGACCCTGAAGTCGGACGGAACCAGAGGATCGAAAGTTATGATAAACGAGGGATCGAGTTGGTCCAGGCACGAGAAACACAGGGAAGATATGGGATGGAAGGGGCTCATAGTTGTGGGAGGCACCGAGGGTTTGCGATCGAATACTAATCCATACTTCGATTACCATAAAGAGTCAGATAATGGGCGCATTAACATGGGGAGAATGTTGTACGTGTGGTCTCCGGCGCGCATCAGGATGCCTTGCGCCGGCTTCCTCCAATCAGCGCAAAAAAGGGTCGATGAGGCCACATTATGCTCGTAATGAACCCCTTTATGTTAATGAAAACGGCAATAAAATCGAGCGCGGAGGCAAAACACGGAGGAGATGCGCGGCTGACTGCGACGGGGGTTAGGGGAGGGACCACACGAGGCAAGTAGGGAGGAGGACCGACCGGAGGCTACCTGCGACGAGGGAAGTGGGGAGGACGGGTTGCGTGGAAGTGGAGTAGTGGAGGATACGCAGCGAAGAAAAAAACTGAGATCACATAGGAAACGGACACGTTGGAGAAGGCACGTAGGACGTTTGTATGGATATTATGGGGAGATGGTTGGGTGGGTGTGGTGGGGAACGATACATGAATATTGAACGAGAGACAAGTAAGCTGACGTTGATATAGGGATGACCTAACGTATAAGCCGGGCTTCGGAATGGTGAACTGAGGGACTTGGAATTAACACAAGGACAGTTGAGCTTCGGTGGACATGGATACGCCCTCAAGGAGGCTCGAGTCAATAAAGATTCTGACAATCCTGGGATCTTGGGGAGATGCAGACAGGGACGATCAAGCCGGGGATGGGGGAGACTGGACACGCCCTCACCGGGGTCATAGAAGGATGAAGAGAAAAATCACCCGGAATGGATATCACCTGATCAATCTTGAGTGGGTGACGTCCACCGAACCTGACAATAAATCGTCGAGAAAAATGTTCAAGAGTTCATTTGGAAGTGCTCGAGGGAGATTCCGTGGCGACGACCTGCCCTAGTATTTTACGGAGGCAGGGGAGGTTAATCACTGTGCGGGTGAGTGACTGCCAAGTACCAAGCAGCTGAAATTGATGGGTTGAAAGTTGATGTGCCTCGATGTTCACGTGTGACAGTTTTGTGAGTGTGGGACATAGTTCAAATCTGCGGTGGGTCGTCGAGTGGTCCAGGACATACCAAGACACGCATAATAGCGTCGTTAAGCGACAGAGATGTCGCCTGAATGGCCTTGTTATGCGGGTATAAAGCATGTGTGTCCTGCGGGAATGCTGCACGACCGCTCCCGCTCTTGGTATTCACTGTTGGCGCATTCACTGTTGATGCTTGTCACTGCTGCTATCCCAGGCTCTTGCTTCGGCAGGACCCTAGTTCGACGGACATCCTAAGAAATCGTCCAGTTAGCTCATGTTTTCCCTTTTTTTAGGTCACGGGAGAGTAGGAAGGTCGAGGAACATAACTTTCATCCCATATAGCAATTAGTTCATCGTAGAAGTGCTATAGTAATTAGAAGTATGACTAAGAAAATGATTATGTGGGAAAGTCAGTGTAGGATTCGATTTTTGCGTGAGACAGACATTAGACAACGCAAGGTACGTATCATCGACATGGACGAATGTGTTAGCCAATGTAGATTAATCTAAAGGATAAGTTTATGTTTGAATCTTTTCCTTGTCTTTGTCGTTCATTATGCCATTTGATCGTGTACCAGATGTAACCAAAAGATAGCACCAGCCCCTTCTTCATATTTAGAAGCGCTGGTTTCCATACAATTACGATTCAGAGGAGATACGTGTAAGTAATTAGTCAAATTTTGCAATTAAAAAAATGTCAGTCGCCCTCGTCAGAGCTCATTATGTTAATACAAAGAAGCGAATCTGTATTCTAAACGTGCCGTTGTGGACTGAGGAAAAAAAGAGAATTAATAAACGTAGCTTGTTTAATACACACTGTAAACGTATTCAGACATTTACGAGTGAATCAGAATATTGTAATAACTGGATATTTACAGAGGTTGTGCTGGTTTATTTACAGAAGGTAAAAAGAAAATATCTTAGTCATTGAGGCAGCTGATGCAAGGCTACTGTGAGGAGGACACACGCACGGAACCGTTGGACCTTGTCGTGTGTGTGTGTGTGTGTGTGTGTGTGTGTGTGTGTGTGTGTGTGTGTGTGTGTGTGTGTATAGTAGCAACATAGACAGACTTTATATCTGGTTGACTGACAGAATCAGAAAGAGTTTAACGGGTTTGAAGTCCTCTCTAGTGCATGCTCAAGATTGCTAGTGTTGCTTCAATGATTTGATTATTTCATGACTATATATATATATATATATATATATATATATATATATATATATATATATATATATATATATATGTATATATGATAGTGACTTATTGTGAGAACTCTTTGTGAATATTAAGTTGAATTAAGTCACAGAAATGCACTTGACCCGACGAATATTGTTTTCTACGTCGAATATCTCTGGGTGATGAATGCACCATAGTGACGTGTTATGCCCTCAAAAACATAGCACTGTACTCTTGTTGACGTCGAAAATTGTACCAATTCGATCATCTGTAAACTCACAGTTTTATTATATATATTTTTGCATTTTTTTTTTTTTGGCCTAAGTGAATTGCTTTTGACTTCACATTTTGTCTGGTGGTTTACTTAGAAGATATTTCTGGTGTTCATCCATTCTGGTGTTGATGCCGACCATATCTTTGCACAGTGCATCGGATGGTCCTATTTAACGTCCCAGAGGAAGGTATCATACCTTTCCTTATAGGCAGTTGAAGGACTTTATGCATTTATTACCATTTCCTTGCAGTCAGTCGGATGATCTTACCTACCCCTTACCTTTCCTTCCAGTCAGTTGGAGGACCATAGGAATTCCTTCCCCTTTCTTCCAGCCAGTTGGAGGACCTTACCCAACCCTTACCCTTTCTAATAAATACATGCAGTTGAAGTACTACTACCTTGCTTGTACCTTAGTTTTACTTCCTGCCAGTTGAAGAGCAGTGGTATCGTCATTTTTGCTACCGCTCTCGTAATGCTAGGACTACATCGTTTCATAAACGTCAACAAAAAACGAAGCAATTCACGTGGGAGAGAATACGTTTAGGCTATGTCGAGGGGAGGAGGGTGGGCGGAGGGTGGGCGGAGGGTGGCGGCCTTGGGAATGGCGCTGCGTCGCTAATCCAATCGAACAATACCCACAACAAAGCTCTTGGGCCCGATGCTCAGTGTTGCGCGTACAGGCCTCCGGTTGGTGTTACCCAAGGTGCCATGACATAAAGAATTATCAGAGTCACGTAGGATGACACACCGGGTCTATACTTCTTCCTCAGCGGAGACTTGTAGCTAAAAACGTGTCCCGGTAGAGCAGGCCCTCACCATGTAAAGCTTGGCTCGCAGGCTAAGCTGCGTTGGTTAGGAGACAACTCTGGAGGCCAGGGTATGGGAACGTGTTCACCTCAATGTACGGAGGGAGAAGAAACAAGTAACGATAGGTAACTTGATTTTGGTAACTTAAGTATCCTGGTGTTACCCAGGATGGTTTTTCTTGCTAGAGACCCTCTGCAGCCTCAAGGCTGTGCTACATCCCCGAGCAGAGGAAGTATGAACTCCTTTGGAGTCAGAAGTTCTATGGCGAGACTGTACTCTCAGTGACACAGCCTTGCGAAAGGTGACATTCCACTCGCGGTGTGTCCTCATGCTGGCTGAGTCGTCTTTGAAGACCAGTCCTCCTTTGTTGTGCATCCCTCCTTACTCTCCCATAAACATCCTTTCTCCTAAATTTTTAAGACGAATCCACCACGTTTTGAAAGTCTTCCTTTTTTTTTTTTCCTTTCCTGTAAAATTTTTACACCTTTTGTATAGGCCATAACCTTCCCCTTACTGTATTTGGAAGCTTTTACACCTTTTGCAAACACCCACGAATTCAAAGTTCTGCTGCTGGACTGAACATTTATTATATGTTTGTTCTGTATTGTTAGTCTTGCTGGCTCGTGCTGGATTTTACATTTATTATTCAGTGTTTTCATTAATTTGTTCTTGTGTTTCAAACGTCCTTCATATTGTATTTCTTTGCTGTATTGCAGTGACCTTGGTAGAGTAGTTATGATATTTCAGACGTCCTCAATAATTTGTTTGTTGTATTTCAAAAATTTTTGGTAATATTTTTCATTATCTTATATTTGCTGATGTATTTCTGTATCATATTTCGAACAGCCTTCCTATTGTACTTCGTTGTATTTCAAGTTCTCGATAGAGTATTTTTTGTATTCCAAACGTCTTCGCATTATCCGTTTCTTGGTTGTATTCCAACTGTCCTCCCAAACGCATTTCTTTATTGTCTTTCCAAAGTCCTCGCTAATGCGTTTCCTATCCCACAGCCTCCAGATGCTTGGGGCGACGACCAGAGGTCACCGTAGGGTCACAAGGTCAACACTGCCCTCCCTTAGTCACTTGCGTTTCCGGAGGAGGAACTGGTATATCGTAGCTGGCGTGCTTGAGCGGGTGGGGGGAAGGCGGGGATGGATATACACCATAATCCATGCATTTTTTTTTTATCGTATCACCCCAGGTTGTTGTTTATGATGTGACGCGTTGCTTGAACACCTGGGGCCTTGTTGATGGCCCCGGCTGCCGCTGTGGTGGTGTGGTGCCGCGCGCTACAAGTTTACCTGCTGGGCCGCTAGACAGCTTATGCAGATGCCCGCCGTGTATGTGTGTGTGTGTGTGTCTGTGTGTGTGTCTGTGTTTTTTTGCTTGATTAATTCCGCTGGGTAACACTATCCTTCCTCTTTGTTTT
Organism: Panulirus ornatus; assembly: GCF_036320965.1. NCBI lineage: Eukaryota > Metazoa > Arthropoda > Malacostraca > Decapoda > Palinuridae > Panulirus > Panulirus ornatus. Next base: position 3,947,114 of record NC_092276.1, read on the forward strand.
CTGACGCACCTCATAAAGAGGAACCATGCCGGGGACCTCCCAGGCCACGGCGGCCGCTGTCTGCTGGACCATCGCCAGGGGAGTATTTTATTATGGGTCTTCCCCCCCCCCCCCCCCCCATTATGGAAAGTTATGAAAAAAAAGAAAAAGAAAAAATGGAGGGAAGGAAAAAATAGATGAACGGTTTTCTATCGGTATTCAAACGGGTCATCAGGAAATTTTTTTTCTGTAAAGTTGTTAATGGCTCAATTTTTGCGACGGGTTGATGTGCATGTTAATGTTGTCATTCCCCTGGGTGTCCGTCCTTGTCCAGCCAGCAAGTGGTGGTGGGGTTAGCAGGCTCTGGAGGCTATAAAGGATATGGAAGATCCCGGGGAGGTGTGACTTCAGCAGATTTCAGGGTCGAAGTCGGGAGACTGAGGATCGGGACTTGGACTAATAGAGTCAGGGGTGATGGGCTTGGGGGAACTGCGGGACTAGGACCGAGTTGGGGTGAGGGAGGTGGCCATTAAGACTCTTTCCGGTAGCAAGGAAAGGTTTTAGGGAGCTGTGGAGGAAGGAGAATGTCTGTGAGGTTCATCGGGAGACTTAATACATGAAGGACTCCAGCTGTGAAAGACACTTATGCCTCCAAGTGCGAGTGCGAGCCTCCAGGAACGCTTGCGCAAACGGAACGGCTTTAAAAAAGGTTTAAGCGTTTAGCTGTTGGTGTTTTTGGGTTGGGCCAGCAGACGCGCCAGTCCCGGGGCGGACGCCTCTGCCATGCACTCATACCCTCGTCTTCATTTTATGGGATTCCCGGGGTAATTATTGCGGTGTAAGTTGTGTGGTAATAGCCAGGGCGGAAGGGGTTCTCCTGCCTTGTTGGCTGGGAGACCAGCCCGTGGGTCGGAACGTCTACCTCATAAATTCCTTAGATCGAAATGTTGCCTCGTTAATCATAATCTTCTGCAGTATTGTGGTGGAGGCTTTCATGTCGAAAAGTCATATTTCTGCAGTGTTTTGCTTATCGGTTGGGCGTGGTCTCGACAGGTGTAGTATCTCATACTTGGATTAAACGGAAAACATCGGGAGTTTACGGGGTAAGATTCCTGGAATTGGCGTTGTTAAGAAAGGATTCTTTACAACATTAGGAAATCGTATTTGCTTCTTTTTTGTTCCTGCTGTGTTGTGCCTCGCCCAGTCCTTGCGCACGTCCTGTTCATTAGCTCCTCCGTCCGTTTAGCTGTCCTTAACTTTAGTTTCCTTTCGGTTAGCTTTTGTAAACCTTGGTGGATGGCGACCTACACTTAGCTAGCTGGATTCTCAGCTCAGGGTCGAAGATCCATCACAGTGGAGCACATCCATTCGTTCTCTCGTTCCAGTAATCGGAACGGTACTTGGGAGTCAGTAGCCTCGTGGAGTCCTGGTGGATATTCATCAGACGTTGAATTGTATCCTTGTCTTCGCTTCTCAGTTCGTGGTACGAGGTTTGAGTTGAATCACTCGCCCGAACATGCGGATTTCCTGAACCCTACGAAATCCCGTTGTGTTTTGATCGGCTTACTAGAGTCTTAGGATGTTGTTTACAGTTTTTTCTTAGGCCGAGGCACTAATCGTTTTTGCTGACTGTGGTTTTTTTTTAATACTAGTTCGGAGGAACATGATTCTCGCCTTAGGCACACCGGGCTAAACTGCTTCCTACCACTAAATCACATCGTCCGCATTACGCGACGTGACTTGGTCTTCCCCTTTCTTGCTCAACGCTGACTTAGCTAGTAGAGTCGATCCTGTTTATGGCTCTCCTGGGCTCCACACTGGTCATGGTATGCCGTGACTTCCCCGTAAAATTAACGAAATCGCTCTCTTTACAGGCGATAAGGGTGATTACAGGCAGTACTGCTAACATGGTTTGGCCAGAGCACCTCGCGTTTGGCAACGACCGAGAGAGCTCCACTATACCGCCCGTAAGACCATAATTATTGCAGCAGGTAAGTTTATCCTCGTTCGGGATAAACAGTTGCAAGAGAATTTACACTTTTGCCAACGACTCCTCTCCATCTTCTGTCGATGACACAGCTCGCCGAAGGGTGGTGACCCCTCTCGCTGTCGGTACCTATGTTGCACAGACCGAGTACATTTTGGTTGTCTTAGACGACGGGAATCGTAGCCGTCTTTCACCTCCACGTTGCTTAGGGAATGACTACGTGCACTTGGGTGAGGGTACAGCTCAGTGATACTAGGCTGTGTACGGCTCAGAAGGTTGAGATCTCCACGTCATTTACAGACTTCGAGATATGATTTGCTGAGGAGAGGGTCAGACATACATTTTTCTTCTTGCCTGGTTTGACTTTATGAAATAATCTAGACTTGTTTCAAGGTATTCATTCATGCCAGTGTCCTAATCTTAAATTCAGGGTTTTGCATCCAAGAACAATTTTGAATATTCTTTTTTTTTTTTTTTAATATTGTAAAAAGAACCACGCATACGTAATACACACCAGCATAAGAAGAGTGAAGCACTGCTTACGTGAACAATTTGGTCACTCTCTGTGTATTGTTATAGTCGCAAAAGCTTTTGGAAATGCTAATTTGTGCTCCTATGATGCATTGCATTGGTGTAACATTTGAAGTTTTCTTTTAAAAGTGGAGAGGATCTGTGAGGCACACCCACGTGCACCTGTCCTCTAGCTGTTTAGGGAATATTCTAAACATAAAAATGCATATTCTACTTACACATATGTTCTCTGGTGAAAATCCCAAGCTTGAAATTTCTAGCGGAATGAAGATTAGAAACATTGACTTCGTTTTTTATGTTCTGCATAAGTTACTTTCACTTATACATTCAGCTCGGTAATCCTGCGGATTACTGTGAATAAAACAAAAGTATTCTACACCAAGAAACGAACGTTGTACGTATACGCACGTATTAATCTTTAATTGGAAGTTGCATTTGTATAATTTTGTAGCTCGAAACGTATGCATATTTCTTCAATTGGGAGTTGCATATGCATAATTCCTAGCGTAGGCGCAAAGATTATTCTCGGGAGAAAGCCCAAGTGGTATGATAACTTTTATCGGCCATTGCTGGAAGAGCCTCGGCAGCAACGACAGTGGCGGGGTCTGAGATAACCATTGCATCTGGGCTCGCTCGCTGCCAAGTTATGCCGTCCACGGGACCCTAATGACAACAAGCCAGCAAAACTCGCCACACTGCGCCCCGGAAATTTTGCCCGCGCAAAATTCGCGGCTTGAATATATGTGTGCATTTTTGTCGGGGGTTGAAGGGTGGAGGGAGAGGGTTGTGGGGGAGGTAGCAAGCAAAATGGATGGCCCTTGAAGGTAGGCATTAAGTAGTGGTTATTAATCGCCCTCCTGGAAGGCGTGCCTTCTTGTCCCTCATCATCCGTTGCTGGCTGGGTGTAGGAAACTGATGTTTAGTTTTCTAAAAAGAAAAAAAATTATCGTTTGTACCTGCGTCGTTAAATTTCCCATTGACGTCGTTGGTACGACCATGACTACCAGTCCTCACCTTCTACTACTACCATTACTACTACTACTACTACTACTACTACTACAACTACTACCACCACCACCACCACCACTACTACTACTACTACTACTACTACTACTACTACTACTACTACTACTACTACTACTACGGCCATTCAGCTGCATCACAACTACCGCTCCTTCCGTCGTCCTTTTATTTCGCTTCTTCCCTTTCCTTCTGCCACCTTTACCGGCAGCACTTCTGGCGGCACCACTGACTCCTGTGCCACCGACACCACCACTACCTCTGCCACCGACACTAGAGCCGCCACTATCACCAGCACCACAACCATCGCTCTCTCTACCACCACTACCGTCATCATAACTAACCTCTACCAACACTACATCTACCACCAGGACCACCACTACCAATCCTTCCCATGCCAACAACACTACCACCTGTGCCAACAACATCACTTTTTCTTCCTTTGCCACCAGCAGCATCACTAATATCTCTTCTTTGCGCAATAACACTTCTACCACAGAAAACTACCCCCCCTCACCGCCACCAAGATGACCAGACGCCTCGTAACACTTATGTACAACATGTAAATTACTGGCACAGGCTAAGAGACTTAGAAATGTAGACACGAGAGATGCGTCATGTTATACAATCGGGAGCTACTTGAAAATAAAACCCCGAACCTGCAGACGAAGTGTCCCTTGTTAGGAAGACACTGTGGATATACTGTACAGATTATATCCACTGGTCAGAGATTCTGTAGGAAATTATACTGTCATATACAAGGAACATCATGGGAAGATCCCATAGACTTATACAAATGAAGCTTGGATGTCTTCCAAAAGAGATGTATCAGATCAAAGCAAGTTGTACAGGGTGTACAGGAAACAGCATGACCCATGACGTAGCCAGGTAGACCAGGTCCTCAGAGAGCTCTGCTCGCGTACTGGGGTAGAGGGTAGACACTCCCCTCCCCCGGAACATAAGGTAGAACACCACTATCCCCCCCACCGTTGTTACTGCCATTACGCAGTCACTGTACACATCACCGTTATCACCATCACCACCTCCTGATCATCATCATCATCATCATCATCATCATCATCATCATCATCATCATTATCCTCACCAACACCACTACCACTACTACACATCATCAGAGATCCATTATCATCATCATACCACTCCCTCGCATCCACCTGTAATGCTTCTGTCACCACAACCATCATCATCACCACCATCGCCGCCGAAGCCACTTCCTTCCTCATCACCATTGTCACCATCACCTACCATCCCGTTGTTATACCACTGTCCCAGCACGGGATCAGTCTCAGTTACGGAGGGGCACGCGTGGGATTACTCTGGATTATTTTGGCTCTTCTGTGGATTAGGGGACATTTAACCCGGGCACCTCACTTTATCCAGGTTGGATTTAGCAATGGGTGTCATTTTTTCCCCCCCAGTGCCTCGTCTGGGGAGAGGGAGGTCGTCGTCTGTAGTAGTAGTGTTGGCCAGCTGGTGGCGAGGTCGATGTTTGGTCAGGTGTTTAATGGATCGCCTCTTGTGCTCCGTGGTTCCCCCCCTTGATTTGATACTTATTAATTTCTCTCACTTGGTCGTATGTATATATTTTTTCACAATCTCTTTTCTGCACAGTTTTACCGATGCATTTTTGTGATGGGAGAGGTCGCTTACGTGACTGATTCATGTGGAAGAATTTCTCTGTTCATGGCTTCACTTATTTCCTCTTTTTGTAAGGGATTTTATCTTTTATCATCTTACGTTCGTGTAAGATATATTGGGGATAACGCCTTCGGGAGAGGAGCGTATATAGAGCACGTCCTGCCGCCCTGAATTAAATTAGATTGTTTTAGCATATATGGCCGTGGTGTCTGGGTTTTGAGAGGGGTGTTTGGCCAAGACGGCACCTGTTCCCCGAATCTGGCATTTATTGAGGCGGTGTCTGGTTGTTGGCAGAGACAGTACCTGCTCCTCGGATCACCAGGTATGTCAACATTAGGGCAGCAACACGTTTCACAGCTGGCAGGACTGCGCCTTGATCCCACATACATCAGGTGAACGCGGAAGCACCAGTCCATTCCTGCTCCCGGGTAGGTACCGTTCCCCCCGACGTAGCCGTAGTGTATTATGTGAACGAATTGTCGGAGATGGATGTAGTACATGACTTACGACACCTCAATCCAGTGTTGTGCTCGAGGATGCGACATCGGCGGAGGAACGTACCGTGAGAGCAGACTGATGGTTAGGTGTTGAGAGCATGAATGCTTGGAAGTCATCAGTTCCATTACTGATGATACGAATGATAACGAGAATACTATAAACGCGGGCACAACAACCAGAAGGAGTGGTGAGTCTTGAGTAAGTGGGAACGCCAGAGTATGGAGGCCGTAGAGGGATTGGGTTGCTTGTGTATTGGTCTCTGGACGGTAATGGGCTGTGGGTGGGAGAGACGATGGCGGTCGATGGTTGGTACTGCATGGCTAGTTCGTGATCCATCGCGTGGGGATTCCCTCAAGCCTTCCTTATCAGGGGATCTTGAGGGATCTCCAGCGGGATTAGGAGGTTGAAAGAGTTGGATTTGTGAGTATTTAGAAGATAAATATGGCTGCCACTTACGGGGGGGATCTCGCAAGGAGGAGGGAGTGCTCCATTGTTGATGTTTCCCCTCAACCCAGAAGAAATTTATTTTTTTTGCTCACTGTGGGATGGGACGTGATGAAAAAAAGGATGATATTAAGGTGTCGTTTAAAGACTTCTTGCGTCTATAGCTCTCGTAGTGTCGTTTCGCAGTGTTACCTTAAACTGACAGCGACCTAAAGTGATGGTAGGTCACGGCATGTGACCTCGCTTGACGTCTTAACCCCACCGGAATGAATTTAGGGCATACCCTCAACAGATTGCCCAACAGCCCATATTCCAGCAGCATAGAGTGAGGCCAGAGCTGACGACTTGCTCTTTTTGTGTTAAAAGGTTAGATGTGTCAACGCAGGCATCTCCTCTTGGGCGTGGCCAACGGATCACCTCATGCAGAACACGTCTAGGGGAGTGCCTCTGGAGGAGCTGTACTTCCCCCAGTTGTTTAGGCCTGCCCCACCCCGACCCCTGAATCTCATGGGAACCTCGGTTAAACTGGAGCAAGATAGCAGAGGGGACGAGAGGGAGGGGGAATATGAGAATCCTTGTGTACTCTGAGGGGAGAGATGGGGAGGATGGTTAAATATACATTACAGGATTCCACTTGGTATTGGAAAACAGGGCTGTGCAGAGATTTGCGTCTGGTTTCTGAGTTGAGTTGCTTTACTGGAGTGTACTGTGGTATTTTCGATATTTCGTTTTCTTTGTATCCTAAGAAAGGGCCCATCTTTTTACGTCTGTCTTTAGGCTGTAGAAAACGGACATAAATTATAGGTTAACTCGTTTAAGTAGGCTTGTATATGGTATGACATTCCGTCACTTATGCTTGTGGTAGTGCATTCAAGGCTTATAATTTAGTTACTTATACACCTATCAAAAGTATTCCCATTAATTATAAAAGTGTGTAGTAAGACCCATGGCTAGTTAGGTCCGTAATTCACTTTATTTGATTTTTCGCATTAACTATAACCCCAGAAATAATGCATAGATGGGAGATAACGTTGGTGGTGTGAAAGTTTATACCATGTGTTACCACGTGTGACCAGATATTGCCGGACTGTTCGTTTAATGGTTATATGTTTGCAGTGTCATAAACGTTTCCTGCTGATTACTTTTTATATATTTCCATGTGAATGGCAACAGTTACTTTCCGGCCGTGTTTAATTAAAGCCGGTGTAAATGACGGTTCCTTTTCATGGAAACTGATTTGTACTAGATGGTATACTTTGTTTTTTGTTTTTTGTAGTGTTTACGTTTACAGTAAATTTTACATAAGCAAAACTAAATTTTTCGGTATGTTTTTTTTTTTTTTTTTCTTTGGAGTACGTGTTGTGAAACTACTTTCATCTTTATTGAAAATAGATGAAACTTGCAGGCACGTGGGTCTTTCTTGCACCCGTCAGATTCTGTAGCATCTGAAGCTGTCGTTGTTAGCTGAGGACTGGGTTCACGCCACTCGCACACACACACACACACACACACACACACACACACACACACACACACACATCCAAAACCTGGCCATTCATGAGCTAGGATACCCGAGTGCTTTGCCGCGGACTTATTTTACTGCTTTACCATCATCTCAGTGTAATATTTCTCGACTGACACCATCACCTCCTCACGGACCACAGATGAATAAACCTCGGCTGGGGCTAGTGCTTTGGCGTCATCTTAAAAGACTAACGCTGCACGACGGACGGATCTTGTTATCGTACAGTCATCTCATTTTGATTTGATAACGTCAGGGTGGTTGTTTACACTTCCATGTCGTCAGTGAGTGACTGAATGAGGCACCCATGTTTGGCCCATCCTCCTCCTCCTCCTCCTCCTCCTCCTCCTCCTCCTCGTTTTCCTTTTCTTCTTCCCGCGAAGTAGTAGTTCCGTCCTGCCGACACGCATCACTTGTTTGATCCTCCCGGGCCGGCCTGGCGCTGGCAGGACAAAAAAAAAAAAAAAAGACTTGACGCAGCTAAGAATGAGTAAGTAAACAAAAATGGCAAATAAAACATTTCCAAGTACAAAGGTAAATATCTCCACCTGGGGGAAAAAAAGTTTCATGTCCAACACGCTTCCTTCAGATGCAGCACACAGACAGCTCGGGACAAAAAATAAAAATCGTGAACAGTTTTAAGAATTAATGTCATAGTAAAAGAGCCCCAATTGCCATTTATGTTGGACTTCCAGAGAGGATTTGTTAACGCTGTAGAGGAGCTTAGCCATACATCTTGTATTTGAAAACTCCTTTAATTTCAGGGTCAGTTAAAGAACATCCTCATAATCAAGGTGGAATGGAACTGGGGATTATTAGCTGGGAACGAGTTGCAAGCAGTGGGGAATATGCAGGGGAGGAGGATGAGGGAGGCTGCCCACTGGATTGAACATTGAAGGAGGAAAGCCAATATTTACTGGGTAAAGAGTAGACTTGGTCCCGTGTCGGGTCGCCCTTCACACTCTCCTCTTGCATTCCGTCTTGGTCAGTGTGTTGAGCTCAGGGAACGCTTAAGACTCAGGGGGACACCGCGGCCTTAGGCACACGCTCTAGCTTCTAGGAGGTTAAGACCCCCCCCAAGAGAGAGAGAGAGAGAGAGAGAGAGAGAGAGAGAGAGAGAGAGAGAGAGAGAGACGGTGTATTCTGTTGTGTCATGGACCTTCGAAGATGCTACTGCTTGAGGACGTTACCGCTTCGGCTTTTGAGATCACAACGATCTCAGGAACGGCTCTTCCTCGGGAATCTCTCAGGTCTGGGAGGGCTTACGGCATCGGGGGCATTGCGTCTTCAAGGACGCGCGATTTCGGGAATGCTCTGGCCCGAGGGACTTTTTTTTTTTTTTTTTTTGTAACCTCGGAGACGGCAGCGGCCTCAATATCATTATGGTCTCGAAAGCGCTGTGCAACGGCTTCGGTGTGTCGCCCCGCGGCCCGGGAGGACTCGTGCCACTCTGGGAATATTGCGGCCGTGGAGACGTCGTCGTGACTTAAGAACATTGAGGGTCTTTGGACATGATGATCTCCAGAGACGTTACGGCCTCGCTGGTGTTTCGATTCTCAGGACACACTATATACCGAAGGGATAATCGTGACCGTATGGGCGTTACGGACTAGAGGGGACGCTAACCACTCAGGACACTGTGGTGGACCTTGAGGTCACAGAGCCTTCAAGTGTATACCTATCGTGCCATGAACATACACTACTCCTCAGCCACACTGTACATTGATGATGGTTACTCCACATACTGGTTTTCTAAAGCTGCAGATGAATATAAAGATGAATCAATGATAAGGAAAATGTGAGCTTTTCTCTTTGGCAGGACTCGATTTAACCTTGTCTTGACTTCGGAGGTCTTCTACCCTTACAGCTCGGGGGGGCTAAGTCCAAGTTGGTCGTTGGTCGACCAAGTGTCTGGCTTGCAGGCCCACGTACCCACCACACAGCCCTGCTGGTCTGGTACACATTGTAAATACTTATCCAGGGCCGCGTGACTTGTCTAGAGCAGTTTAATGCGGCTTGTAATTTATTATGCAGAAATATCTTTGCTCGCAGATTATAAGTTAGTCCTTTAAAAAAGTTTTCGGTGTTATTTTTTTTTAAAACATAGACTTGCACGAAAAACATGGAAATGAAGCCAACAGTCTGCTTTAAGAAACTCAAATCCTTTTCCCGTTGACCCTTGATACAGGCGGATATATACGTACATGAGATGAACTGAGGAGCTCGGATATCGAAGTGCGACGAGAATAGGTTATTTCAAAGTATCCGAGGTCCATTAATTTCTAGTGATAACGAGAGCTTCATTGCCTCACCCTTCAGTGTGTCTGAGCGTGGTGGGTTCAAACCTCAGTCGAGCCAGATGACCCAGCCTTTTGTATTTCATGCGTGGGCTGAGGAAAAGAAGGAGAGCTTTGTCCCAACCCGAGGTTAATCATACACGCGGAAAACCAAGCCAAGAAGTTTGTTATTTGAGTAAAAACCTATAGAACTCTCTTCACAGAAGAAAGATTAAGAAGAATGCTGGTACGAGGAAGATCCCTTAGGCGATGGGAGGAGGTGAGGTGTGTAGATGTGTGGTCGTGACGTGTGTAGTGGGGGGCGAGGTGTAGGTATTAGCCAGGAATATTGTAAGGCATTACCATAATGGCCAGGGTGTGGTAAACGCTGGCCAGGGCCCTGACTCTCCGCATTACTGCCTTTTAAGTGTAATGACCATTTTCCAGTTAACAGGCGGTCGGCGTAGGTCATGGCGGTCGTTAGCTAATTAGAATGGCCGCGCTCAGTCACGAACTGCTTGTTTGGGGGTCACTAGTATGACGGACTGGTGTTGGGAAGGAAGGGGCATTGTTGGAAGGGGTACTCATTGTTTTATACCTGGTCATTGAGATGGGAGACGATCGTTAGGTCTGAAAGACACAGTGTACTCGCAGATAACCTCGTCATAGGCTAGCTGGCCATCTGTTATAAGTAGTTCTTAAACATTCATGCAATAAAGGTTATGCATGTCTCATAGAATTATCTTCAACACCTGAAGGTGATGCCTCAGGTTTATTCGATCGAAGGTGATGAAATTACGTTGACCGTTTTAAGATGACCCGGGCAGAGGACGCAGCCGGAAGCTTGAAATAACCTAACCATCGTAATTTGCTTACTCAGAGTGTGTCCTTGTTATCCGCCATGTTTACGTGGCCGTACTGAGGGGCTAATGTAGATAGACTTGGTCGGAGTGGCGATGCATGACCGACACAAGGCTCATCATGCACTGCTGTGATGGCGTGGCCCTTGTGTGCCACGGAGACTCATTAATTGCTCTAATGAGGTTTACCACTGTGGCAGATAGGAAACACCCGATTGAAATATTGGTAATAGGATGCTGAAGCTTGTTAATGAATAATTAATTGAAATATTATTATCACGTTGATTCCGATGGCAAATAATGGACGATGAATTGGTACGTTATTGGTAATTAATTCCGAGTCAGGTAACAAGACTTTAATTGGTCTTTAAAGAAATTTGTTGCCTGATGATGAGTAAGAATTAGAATCGGGTTGCTTAAAAGATTTTGAGGCCAGATAATGAAGTATTAATCTCGTGGATATTAAATTTCCATGCCAGATAATGCATCATTGAAATTGAGGTCAGTTGTTAGTAGTTTGGTTGTCGTCTGCAGTATTGCATGAATTTTTTATTTAATGCAAATTAACCTTATCGACGTAATTAAAGCGGTTTATAAACGATTTTTTTTTTTTGTAATTTACATTTGTAGATGATTTTGATGCTTTACCATTTGTATTTAACGTAGCCTAGGGTTATTCTTGAAGCAGAAGGAGCTTTGTTTTTAATTTTATCTTCCTCATACTCTATATACACATTTTTTTTTTTTTTTTTGTATGTAGAATGGTCAGTGGAGGAAGACAAGTTGGCAGTAGAAGGTAAAGTGGAGGAGGCACAAGACAGTTGTAGAGGTTAGAGATGTATGGTGTAGATTTATCGAAGTGTGTGTTAGTGGTTTGTTGGGTATTTATGTCTTGTGTTTTATTTTTATACCCCCGGTATGCTAGGGTTGTGCTAGGGGGTGGAGGGGGGGGGAAGTTGTGTGTTGGTTTTAGAAAGAACAGTAACTGTGATGCTCGCACGAGTGTTCACAATGTGTGGTGATGGATGAGTTGTCTTTCTTTGTGGTCTGTGGGGTTTCCGAAGGACTCGGTCGTGATCCATTTACGTCATGCATTGTAGATCCCTTCCTTCCCCCTTTCTGTGGCTGGTGTTATCCACCTTTCCCCTTCCTCAACCATTGAGAGGCAGTCTGCTCTCTTACCTCCCTTCACTGGTAGTTCCCCTCATCCCGGTAGTTCTGTGATAAGGCCGTACCCTTCTATATGGCTAGTAATCTCCTTCGTCCTTCCTTCCCTCACTCCTCTCCCTCCTCACATTTAGCTTTACATTGTTATCGTCTTCCTCCACCTTTCCTATCTCTTCTCCCGTGCTCCTCCACCTTTCCCATCTCCTCTCCCCTGCAGGTCAGCTCCATCTCGCTCCTAACCGCGCTTCCTAACCTATATGATTTGCATCATCACAGGAACTCTCATGTTTGTCTATTGTACCTCTCATCCAACGGTGTGTATCAAGGGTGTCCTTCTTCGTTGCAGACGATGGGCAACATCTACAACTTCTGCGAGGTCGGCCTCAAGATCTCGGGCGTGTCTCCGCTGCAGGCGCGGGCCGCCCTCATGTACAGGAACACCAGCCTCAGTGCCGTGCAGGCCGCCACCACCGCCCACCACACCGTCCTCTTCATGGGCACCACAACTGGCACCCTCAAGAAGGTATGGTCGCTTCTCTCTCTCTCTCTCTCTCTCTCTCTCTCTCTCTCTCTCTCTCTCTCTCTCTCTCTCTGTATGTATACCTTGAACCTTTTCACCCCAGGTAATCCCCTTGTAATAGGGCCCCATTGCAGCGCTCAGGAAGTCAGCCAAGTCCACGTAAGTAAATGTAGATATATTTGTGTTTTAACTTTTTATGTATGTATCATCTCTGTTTTTATCCCTGTATATATATCATGTTTTTCGCCGTTTCCTGCGTTAGTGAGGCAGCGCTAGGAACAGACTAAGAAAGGCCTCATACGCTCTCATCCATTCTGTAGCCGTCAGGTGCAGTGCACCGAAACCACGGGAAACGGCGAACAAGTATGAAAGGAAAAAAGAAAAAAAAAAGTCTATGTTTCTTTATTAATTGACGGAGGAAGTAATGAAACAAGAATTCCTGGCAAGAGCGAGTGAAAGATAAGGTTCCAGATACAAGGACGACTTATGGAGAGACGTGTCTAGCTTTACATGCTTCATACATCAAGGAAAGATGAGATAACCATCGTGCAGGTATTGATAATAGGAGCAGCTAAGAGTGCTATTATCGTAAACATGTTCCTTTGTGTATTATCCAGCCGGCAGCCATACTTTTGCGGACATAAACTTGGCAACCCACGCCCCAGACTCCTCAAGGTGAATTTTTATATCATGATTATATCCTGTGTTTGATAACTGGACTACATCTACAAGCGAGGTCGTTTAACGTAATGAGGTTGAGAATAACGTATTATACTCGCGTGGAACGTGAGGAAAGGAGAAACTTGTTCGAAGCAGTTTTAGTGCACTGAGAGAGAGAGAGAGAGAGAGAGAGAGAGAGAGAGAGAGAGAGAGAGAGAGAGAGAGAGAGAGAGAGGAAAGGGTCTGAACAGGAGAAAACGAGAGAATTACAAACAAAGGACACATTAGGATTGGAGAGAGAGAGAGAGAGAGAGAGAGAGAGAGAGAGAGAGAGAGAGAGAGAGAGAGAGAGAGAGAGAGAGAGAGAGCTCAGAAGGAACAGAAATGGAACAGAGGAAGAGAGCGGAGAAATAAAAGGAGTGGACTACCTCGGAGTCCAAAGTATGTTGATATTATGCATCGAGAATGTGTCTGTTTTAGGAGGTCCGGTAGAGCGAGTTTGGGGGGGGGGGGACCACTTTGGAGATTTCAGCGCGCGGGAAAATACGGGATTCTGTTTAGCATAAGCAAATGCCTGTTTGCGGGGGGAGGGGACAGGTGTCGGCTCTTCTACCCCCCCCCCCCCCTCCCCTGTCCTCTCCCCAGAAATGTGCAAGTCATCATTACAGGAGAGATACAGCCAAAAACCTGTGTTGGTTAGCCCACCATGCGGCCGGGGGGGGGGGGGGGGGGGGATGGTGCCAGGAGATTGCAGACGTTGGGATGATCAACACGAACCAACCAGTATCAACCAACCAGAAAAAAGAAATGAAAAGCAGAATGGACAAATGAAACTTTTCTTGATCCCAACACTGGGAGACACGGGAGAAACACGCGGGGGTTCTATAGTCTTCAGTTTGAAGAGATTAATTCTCTGGGTGTACATAGAAACAACACCACTTCAGTGAGGACATGGGTGGAGGGCGCAAGTCTAGGGCTAGGTGGAGGCACGCGTGGGGAGAGACGAAAGAAGGATTCATATTGGGAAGTAACCGCATATGCCCTTTACCGAGAGACGCTCGACGTGGAAACTTTTATTACAGAACCACATCGACTCGGCCAGTAGGACAATCCGAACAGAATACCAGAAAAGCTTTCAGAAAACGCTTCCATATTTACCACCTCCCCGGGACTTACATCGTGCACAAATAGTAAAAAAAAAAAGAAAAAAGAAGGCCATTGCAGAAGTGTTCTCCTGATTGAGGCAATCGCAGTGCTTGCAGGCTTCATAGGATCTTACGTGGACTGTATGGACAACGAGGTATGGATTCTAATTCACGTGTTACAATACGCGTGTCACAAGAGTAGGATGGATATTACCTGGAAGAAGGCTTGTCATCATCAGAGAGGACCTTGTAGAAAGTACTTCTGCATCAGCTGACAGGTTGTAGAAGGCCGTCACACTGACCCCATGAACGGAGGCTCATTATCTCCCCATTCCTTGCAAAGTGTCGGCCAGGGTCGGGGAGGACTTTATCTGGGGAGAGCCATAAAACACGTGAGGGACATGCGGGTCGGCGATAACACGGACCGGGCCAAGATAGTTAGACCTCCTCCCGGCGAGTGTGGCGCGGTGACGGCCCGGTGATGCTACGTTCCCAGTTGCGACAAGGCGCGTCATGTCGCCCGGGCTTACCAGCTGATAGCGGCTTGCGGTTGGAGTGGAGTGCGATGCTGGTGGGAGAGAGAGAGAGAGAGAGAGAGAGAGAGAGAGAGAGAGAGAGAGAGAGAGAGAGAGAGAGAGAGAGAGAGAGGGGGGGGGGGGCAAGAACACGCTTCTTTAAGCGGTGGACCCATGCAAGCAGAACAGAGGGACGTCTCGGGTATTTTAAGAGCATAGTTTCGGCTGTTGGGAGACGTCCAAACTGCTGCTGCTGAGGAGTAGGAGGAGTTGGCCAAAAGGGAGAAATGTTGGGGGTCGTCCAGGCAAAAGAAAGGTGCCATCAACGTAAAGTACGTGATTAAGTACGTGAAGATTGTGCCAACAGCGACCTATTGATCTAACGGGGGACAGTCGCTGAAGCAGTGTGTGTCGTCCATGCATCCAGGGGGGAACCTTCAGGCATGAGAGGACTCACGCAGAGGGTGAATCATGCCTTCAAGCACTGAGAGGACTCACACAGAGGGTGAATCAGTCCTTCAAGCATGAGAGGATTACTACAGAGGGGCGATCATTCATTCCTTCAATTGCAGGAGGATTTCTAAAGGGAGAGGATCATTCCCTCAAGCACGAGAGAACTCCCACAGATCCTTCAAGCACAAGAGATTTCTTCAGAGGGTGAGGTTCATTCCTTCAATCACTAGATGATTTCTTTATAGGGGGAGATACATTCCTTCAAGCACGAGAAAACTCCTACAGATCCTTCAAGATCAAGAGGACTCACTCCTGCAGAGGGAGGATGGTTCCTTCAAGAGGACTTCCACATGGGGAGGGGTTAGGGGGGTATGGGTGTAAGGAACGTTCAGGCAGAGAGGAGTTTGGTTCTGGGAAGATCGTTCATGCAGGAGCCAATTATTCAGGCAGGGAAAGGTCGTTAAAGCCGATAAGGAGGGGTGGATCATCGATTTTGAATATGCCGCCATATCAGCGGCTGGTTTATTGTGCACCCCATCATTCCTGATCCCGTGAGCGGTGGCGTAAAGTAAGATGAGAGAGGTGCACAGAGAGAGTCCTGATCAGACCCCACTGGGCAGATGATTATATATAAAAAAAAAAAAACTGTTACAAAGTTGATTCATTGCGTATGCTTACGGTTTTCCCACGTAGAAAACTCATCAACTAAATGCAGGAAGTGGAACCAGTCTCCTATCATTACAGGTACCTTTTTTTTAAAAAGTAAGGTGCTGTATGTACCTTATTAAAAGTAAGGTGCTGTATTTGCCTTACTAAAAGTAAGGTGCTGTATTTGCCTTACTAAAAGTAAGGTGCTGTATTTGCCTTACTAAAAGTAAGGTGCTGTATTTGCCTTTCTAAAAGTAAGATGCTGTACGTGCCTTACTAAAAGTAAGGTGCTGTATTTGCCTTACTAAAAGTAAGGTGCTGTATTTGCCTTACTAAAAGTAAGGTGCTGTATTTGCCTTTCTAAAAGTATGGTGATGTGCCATTTCTTTGCAGGGTTTGTTTGGACCTGTCATTAGATTTTTTTCTTCAGTCTAAGACATGTTATTCTAGTCTGTGTCTTTATCTCTTAACACAAACTATAGTTCGTCTGGTAAACCTCACCAAATAGAGTTAACGCTAATAGAACCTTCATCTTGACTTATCCAATAGTGATGACATTTCCTAGTCCACTGGTTGTATTGCTTCCTCCATTCCACGTGTTTTACTAGACACGTGGGTCGAAAATGGATCTGGAAGTGCCTGCTTGAACTCGTCCACTTGCTTCAGATACATCTGTTAGCTCCATATGGATTCCAGTTTTTAGACGTATGAATGGCAACCCACTGATCTATTCAGCAACTTTCTTTTTATCTAGGGCAAGTTTGGCTGGTGCATCAGCTTTATCTTGCTCTTTAGAGACGTGTGTGAGAGGGGGGTGTATAGCTGTTTGATTTGAACCTCTTTATCAGTAAAGCTCTCGCATCTTTATATGGCTTCGTAGGCAGACTGGTTGCATTCTTGTCTCGGAGGTGTTAAGGGCAAGTTGGGAAAACAGAGAGAGAGAGAGAGAGAGAGAGAGAGAGAGAGAGAGAGAGAGAGAGAGAGAGAGAGAGAGAGAGAGAGAGAGAGAGAGAGATGATTAAACTCTGTGGTTTGTGGGATGAGAGATTTGTCAGCATAGATTACTCTTGTCGTGTGTTGTTTTCGCTGTGTAGGTACTGGTGGCTGTGTGGGTGTATGAAGTGGCATAAAGGACGATGCTGGGAGACACTACAGGTGAAGGTGTGTCTTCCGAGTTGATTGGTGATGAGTTGAAAGAAGCAGATGATCATTCGGATTAAGGTAGTTGATGGCTGGGGTGGGGGTTTTTCGCGTGAATGATATTGATGCATGTAAAGACATCCTTGGCTTGTGGCGCTTACGAGACCTGGAGCACAGTGCCTACGGTTGTGCAGTGTTCCGCATTACGCCATAACTCGTCCCACGAGTCATGATAAGCTGGGACGAGATTAGTCTGTGTGTGTGTGTGTGTGTGTGTGTGTGTGTGTGTGTGTGTGTGTGTGTGTGTGTGTGTGTGTGTGTGTGTGTGTGTGTGTGTGTTTGTGGGGGAGGGGGGGATGGATTTCTGAGGGTCACCCTCTGCGCTGGCTTAAGACCCAACAGGGAGTGTGTTTTATAAACAAAACGGCTTAATGAGCAATTATTTCAGCTTCGTGAACCAGTTTTTGTACTATCGTATAGCAACGCTTGATTTAATGATACTTTACCTTTTTTTTCTAACTGTGAGGGGAGGGGGGGGGGGTGAGGGGCTCGTGTTGTAAAGGTGGGAGGTCCGGTCACAGATTGCAGTGCCGGCTCTCCAATGTGTCCGGGCGTCCGGGCCTTTTGTTGCGTCTTGTTTATGGACGTGGTCGGCACAGATGACTGGAGCACCGGGGCCCCATTCTCCTTACCTCCTCCTCTCATCTTCCCTCCCGATCATGCCACCAGTACTGGTGCTGCTGTGACCTCTACTGTGATGATGATGATGATGATGATGATGATGTGTTGTTGGTATGTCATGTATATGGAACTCATTATTGACCACCTGGTACCACCACTACCTTGCTTCATTCCTGTGTGAAGTTTTGGATTCGTGTGTTCTGTTGAAGTGTCTTGATACGGACATTGTACCGTTATTGCCTGTGATGCTGCCTGTTCTTGTTCTGTTCTTTGTTCTTCTTACTGTTATTTATTAAGTGATTGATGGTCCACCCTCCCTTTAGGGGTGGGGGTGAGTGGTTGGCACTCAGTATGCAATGTTACACACAGACAATGTCAAGTTCATTAAGTTAATTGAGTTGTGCAATGCAATGAATACAGTAAACACATCACTTTGCCAGGGAGCTTCAAGCCTTGGGTGGAGGGAGAATATATCCTTAAGCTCATCACTCTCAGTGAGTTACTCAGCTCCTCGAAGGACATATCAGATGACCTTATGACCTAGAACTAGTCAATTAAACATTTAACAGTATTAGTGTTCCTGATTATGCTTAAAAGGTTCCTTGCACACTTTGCATATTGCGACATCTGTTGGTGGTTTAGTATCAGTAACTTCACACTTGTGTCCGCAGAGAAGTCTTATGATTTCCATAGCATCATCATCTCAGTGTTAGAGTCCTGCTTAAGTCCTGCTCGTATGTTTGACGTAGGTGTCGAGTGTCAGCGAACGGATGTGTGTTTAATGCTGGTGTTGGTCAAGGAGTTTGAGCTTCCCTATCCATCGCATTATCCCAACGAGAGCCTTTATGCTAATACGTTTTAGACAGCTACTCAACGTATCAAAGATGATTCTTTTTAAACATCTGGATCTTAAAACATTTCGTATTTTAGAGTCTGTGGGATCAATTGATCCGTCCCTCTTTTTCGGTGGTGGTGGCCTCTGGTATGACCTTCTGATTTGCAGTTATTGATTTTGAAACTTTTTTTTTTTTTCTGTAATTTCCAGTATCTGTGTTGGATGCTTTGCCTTGCTTTGCAGTAACCTTAGCATTATTTTTACATCTGACGCTTCGTGTAACTTGTTATATGATTAGGTTATAGGAGCAACATTCCTGAATCTTTTGTGTACTCTGGACCTTCTGGTACGCCACGGACAGTAGGACGTGGTTGGTGTGCACAAGACTTTTATTTTTATAGCAAAAATCAAAATTTGTGTCCTGAATCAGAGAATTATTATTATTTTTTTTTTTTTGTCTTCCTAGATTTCCCAAATTATATTTCATTTCATTTGTCATCTCGGTGAGGCTGTCGTCTTGACCGCTTCCTCTGACGCGGATCCTTTTGTCTCATCGTTTATCACGCCCCAACATCCCAGACGGGGAGCAGCACCGCCTCCCTGCTCCTCCGCCGACCACTTCCACCTGTGCTGCAGACATGGCATGTCCTGCCAGTCCGAAGATCTTATTCTCAAGAGAAAAAAAAAGGAGGGGGAACCCTTTATTCACAATGCAGTGAGGTCCCTAGTAACAGAATTGATGCTGAATTAGTTATAGGTTATAGTTATAGATTATAGTTATAGGTAATTCACATATCCTCCCAGCACCGCCCTCAACCTCTCAGACCTTCCCCGACCCTCTCCTCAACCATGTTCTCTCGAGTATGTCCTCGTCCTCCCCGGGGTGGGTGTCTTGGCCCTCCGTGCTCCTCTCTCCAGTTGTAATGGCTTGTTTATCACTGTGGACATGGTTTATGGAGAGTGATAATTTCCTCATCCATTGCCGCTGTTTTCGTGAGGGACTGCGTTAATTAAGTCGTTTATATTCTTGCTTTATTTGTATAGGTGATTTACATTCTTATTCATCCACTGTCCGTGTGTTCGGTAAATAATATTTCACTAGTGTGCTTCTGTTCCCGGAGTAACAACTTTTTACTTTGTATTCTTCATTGTCTGTGTGATCTGTGTATTCTTCATTGTCTGTGTGATCTGTAAGCGAAATCCTTCTCAAGTGATCTTGCTTTCCTTGAGTTGAAAATCTCGCTCGCTCCCTCCCTGTGTCTCAGTTTCTCTTGACAGACCTCAGCCTCACAGTGGCGCATATCGACATACTGCAGAGGTATAGTCATTCACATTCTCCCCTAGTATAACCCATCCTTATTGACTTGTTAGAGCTACTCAAAAGTCCCCTCCTCATTGCAGCCTTGCTCATTGTCCTGAGTCAGTCTGCATCGTGCTCTTCCGTACTCCCTCAGCAATCTTTGACCTCGCTCTGTTAAGTCGTCTTAGCATACCTCTGACCTCACTTTCATGAGTCTTTTCTCTCCTCTCACATCTCTCGACATCAACCTTTTTCTTTCCATTGTATTTATCAGTGTTTCTGTCTTCCCATGTTCGTGCGCGTCTGACATCTTGATTTTTTTTTTCTCTCTCTCTCTCCCCTTGTCCATTATCCCCACCCATTCGTTCACCTCCCCCCTCCTGTCTCCTGGGTTCTCGTTCTTACTCTGCTCCTTCGTGGGCGCGTCACATCCCTCGTAATTGCCAGTACCATTTCTTTATTTGCCTTAAAAGCTCGTATGACTTTTCGAGATATTTTGTTTATTTATTTTTTCGGTCAGAATTGAGTGTCAGTTGATATGTCTCTATTTTTCTCGAGTTATCTTGACAATTGCCTTGTTTATTTTCGCTTGCAAAATGTTTTATGTCCCGAGTGTGCTGCTCGTACCTCCTTTGTTTACCAATACCATTTTATCCTGTCCTCCCTAAAAAGCTCAGTCCGTTCATGATATTTCGCTGTTTCTCTCTCTCTCTCTCTCTCTCTCTCTCTCTCTCTCTCTCTCTCTCTCTCTCTCTCTCTCTCTCTCTCTCTCCCGCTGCCACTTAGCATCTTTTTCTTGTCGCATTTTTTTTTTTTTTGCGAGTCTGCTCTGAATCATGCTTTTGCGTTTTTCGTCTTTTGTCCTTTTTTAATGTTCATTGCTGTGTCCTGTATTCTTTCCGATTTACTCTACTGTTTCCCGTGTTCTTTCTGTGTTTTGTCGTCTGTTTCCTTTCTCTGTCGTAGTCTTTTTTTCCTCCTTTATCCGTTTCTTCATTTTCCTACCTTTATCTCATAACTTTTATCTTTTCCTCTTTTCTCCTCCTCCACGCCATGATGGCAGCCTTGCTCACTGCACTCCGATGGCACTTAAAGTTTTACGACGGAATCTTGAGAACAGAACCATGATGATATTATGCAAAGCGCCCGGGAAGAGAAAAAAAGAAAATAAAAGATAAGCTTTACGAACAGAAGAGCGAATGGCTATACTGGAAGGAAAAAAAAAAAGGAGGGGGAAGAAAAGTCGATGAGGGTTTAAGTCATATCCTGTAGAAGATCGTTTCAGGGGGTCGGTTTGAGTGGGCCGTTGGGGAGAGGGGAGAAATAGCGTGCCTTGGCGGCCCCAAACATTTTCGACTGATGCCTAGAACGTTGAAGGTCACGGGAACGTTGCCCGAGTTGTAAGTGGCAGTGATGGTTGGTGGTGGTGGTGGTGGTGTGGTAGATGTGCATGTGACGAGAGATGGTGGTCTCTGGGGGGGGACTTTAGTGATGGTTTTTGGTGATGTGGTAGATGTGCGTGTGGCGAGAGTTGGGGGTCGTTGAGGAATGGAAATGTGGTATTACGGGGTGGATGGTGGCCGTTTTGGCGGGGGTGACGGGTGTTTGGGAATGGGTTTGTGTTTGGAAGGTTGGGTTTGGCGATAGGTTAGGTGACGAGATGGTGTTTGTTGGGGGTACGTGTGGGCTTCGATGGTGTTGGAGTTTGGAGGCTTAGGTTTTTATGGTGGTAGTTATTAGGATCTTGGAGGTGGGAGGAAGTGGATGAAGCGGGGTTGTGTTGGTGTTCGCTGGATGTAAGGGTTGTGGTGGATGGTAATGCGAGTGGTGTAGAGGTGATGTGTGGAGATTGAAGGCGATATGAGAGTGTTGGATGATGGACCGAAATGGGAAGATGGGGAATTGAGGGGGACTGATGCCTGATAGTAATGATTGATGGTAGACGATGGCGTTTGGTGTGTGATTGTGCTTATTGTCTGCTTTGATGGTGGTGATTGTTGGGGGGGGAGGTTATGATTAATGAAGTTTGTGATGATGCTGGGTCCATATATATGGCAATAGGGGGGGATCCAGGCTTTTTTTTTAAGGCACTGTTATCTCTCACAATCCGTGGTGGAAACAGGTGTGTAGTAGAGAATGACTTTCCCATTATCCGGAAGACTCGAGGATGTGTGTGTGTGTGTGTGTGTGTGTGTGTGTGTGTGTGTGTGTGTGTGTGTGTGTGCATTGCCCGGCACCATGTGGGAGACGAAAGGTAGTGGGAACCGAGCGAGGCAGAGAGGGACGCGAGAACGGTATCATTTTCATGGCTGTGTCGGAGTGTCTCGGTCCCAGAGGGGCGGAAAAAACTCACCTCTTGCTTTGTAATAGGTGGATAATATGGTGGTGGTATTTGTCTGCTGTCTCCTCACGTGCTTCTCGCAAATCGTAACGCGGGCCCTGCTCATGTAAGTGGTAGTGAGGCATGGTTTTGTACAAGGGTTATCTTGGGAGTCCATCTGGTGTGGGGCTGGTTTATAGAATGACGAGTATGTTATGAACGTGTATTAAATTCCCCTTGATTACTATCGTTCATATCTCTTGGAGTAAAGTGCGTGTGTGTGTGTGTGCTGCCCAAGTTGATGGCCAAGGCTGCAAGAAACATAGGATTAATGGTATTTTATTAGCTTTTGCTATATGTTAGCTTGTTAGTGCTTTAGGATGAAGTTAATACCCTGGAATTATGGTGTCTAAAGTGTTGTTTTACGGAAGATTCAAGTTTATGGTGTAGGAGCGAGGTGGCTGTTGGACCTGGGACCCAGTACGAACATCAACACGAGGTTCACCGCCTTATTTCGGGAGGGAACCAAAGTGGACCATTATACGTTGTGGATACTTCGAGAAACGATGTTGGGAGAGGCCATCCCGTAAGGTGACTAAGGCCTCAGAACTCCTTTGTAACAACCAGGGGAGCGAAAAGTATTGCCTAGGTGTTGTACATCCAGGAGAAAAAAAAAAGAAAAGAAAACACACACACGTGGGTTTAACAACAGATAAGCTAGAGATGGGGGTGTGCACTTTGGATGCCAATCGTTGATTTTTTTTAGAGGCTGGTCAGCCCCGTCCCCAAACAGTTCGCTCGTGTACCTCGCTGCATTGTTGCTTTTCTGATCAGTTAGGCTGTTTCAGATCACGGCTGGCAGACATCGTGCCCTCCACAACCTGGGTGGTCCGTTACACTCTGTCGATATATATATATATATATATATATATATATATATATATATATATATATATATATATATATATATATATATATATATAAGCGGGGGGCTGGAAATCCTCCCCTCTCGTTTTTTTTTTTTTTTTTAATTTTCCAAAAGAAGGAACAGAGAAGAGGTCCAGGTGAGGATATTCCCTCAAAGGCCCAGTCCTCTGTTCTTAACGCTACCTCGCTATCGCGGGAAATAGCGAATAGTATGAAAAAAAAAAAAAAAAAAAATATATATATATATATATATATATATA
The DNA here is from genome assembly GCF_036320965.1 of Panulirus ornatus. NCBI lineage: Eukaryota > Metazoa > Arthropoda > Malacostraca > Decapoda > Palinuridae > Panulirus > Panulirus ornatus. Next base: position 3,970,461 of record NC_092276.1, read on the forward strand.
TATATATATATATATATATATATATATATATATATATATGGAGTACCTGGTGAAGGTCTGACTTGAATATCATGGTTGATGGAGTGAGATGATCTCCTCATTCTGGTCTTAGGATGTAGATGTCCCCTGCCTTTCACAGCCGCTCGGTGGCTCTGATAGAGTTCTGGAGCACATAGAGATTGACAAAAGTCTCGCGAAAGCCTCTAATAGATGCCTTGTCCCGTGCATCGATGCAGTAAAGCTCCCTGACTCATGGGATTGACCTTACACTTCTCCTGTACTCACATTCGGGGAGCTGTTCTAGATGGCACAATGGGGTACTATTCAATTTAATTTCAATTTCGGAAGTTTTACTCTCAAGAGAAAAGGAGCCTGATTCACAATACGGTCAGTTGCCTGGAGTACAATAGTACCAATTCCGGCTGGCTTGGAATATGAACACGTATCTGTCTCCTGTGTTTGTTGCTTTTGTGTCTGAGGATGCTACGTTTGTGGTTGCTGCTGTGGAGCACTCGCTCGTGCCGACGATGCTGTGATTGCGTTTGCCGCTGTGGGAACTCTTGGGACCTACATATCCGTGATTGCGGCTGCAGTTGTGGTTCATTTTGCTGTGGTTAGTGGGCGTTTGCTGTGTGTACAGCTGTGGTTTTGTCTGCTGCGCTGGTTCCTGCTGTGGCTCCTGCTGTCATGTCAGTTTGTGCTGTGAGTGTTGCTCTTTCTATAGCATCTGTTTCCATTTCTGTGGCTGTAGTTGATACTGTTTTGGGAATTCACTTTGTGTTGCTGATACCGTGATGACGATTATTTAGTCCATGGTTGTTACGTCCTGACCGTTAGTGTTTTGCCAATGACCAGTGTCGTGGAAGCTGCCTTGTTGGCCGACGTTCCTGCGGCTGTGGAGGTGCAAGTCTCGTAGCGCGAGGGAGGCATAGTCTGTGGCTCGTCCACTGTGAGTGTGGGAAGGTTCAGACGTCGAGAGAGAGAGAGAGAGAGAGAGAGAGAGAGAGAGAGAGAGAGAGAGAGAGAGAGAGAGAGAGAGCAGGGGAGTGGGGAGAGGCGGTGCTGCAGGAAGGAGGGTGACGGGGAGGTTGCTGAGTATTGCCGGGCGATGATGAAGCCCGGGATAATGTGGGCAAGACCCCACATTATGCGTGTTGCTCTGCGCGTGTTGATGCGTTACGCTGCTAGCATTTTTTAAGAGAGGGCTCCTTAGAGCGAAGGTCCAAGGACATGTGCCGTGTGCAGCCCCTGAAGGTCTGCAGAGCGACGTGACAGCGCTCGAGGGCGCAGTAGCCACGGTCAGGTGGGGTGCTGGATCTGCGGGCAGGGGAGGGGAAGGGAGAGGGGGGGATGGGGTTTGAAAGGGTGAATAGGGGGAGGGATGAGGAACGTGAGGGTGGAGTGGGGGAAGAGGGTAGGTCGGTTGGGGGTGGGTAGTTTGGGTGACCTCCAGCCCGTCTTAGGGGAGGTGAGAGGTAAAAAGCGATCGTATGGCGTTTCGCGGTATAAAGGATACAGGGGTTGCGGTGCTGCAGGAATGTTGTCTCCTGGGGCTCCTCCTCCTCCTCCTCTTCTTCCTACAGCAAGGGGCTCCTTTCCTGGCGGCGGGGAGGAGGCCACGGCACGCCATACTCTCTCCTTCTGCTGTAGTAAAAGCTCCCGCTATTTTATGCAAAGTGAGATCAGCCCCTAAAAATACCGACGTCGTCTGAGGCAGATCTAGCAACATCTATGATGCACCAGGTGAGCTGCGAGATGCTGGAGGCAGAGCGGACCATACCTGCGGTAAGGTAGAATGAGCCTTGTAGGGTACGGGGTTAGAGACGGCTATGGTCTGGCTTGTCGGTGGGGGCTTGCGCCACCGTTCGTGATCTTGGCAGGTAGGATTGGTTACAGGTATCAGGTGATGGGGTTCCTTAACAACCTTTTATTTAAATTCTTTGTCGTAGGTATTAATTGAAAATGGACGTTGCCTCGATGATCTCCAGGGGGAAGAGGGTGCTTTGCGGTCGTCACGGTCGTCTTTCCAGCCTCGCTACAATACGCTCGTCTCCCATTGTTATTGTTTTCTTTATCACTTCCTCCATTGCATATATTGGCCACGTTTTAAAGTATGAGACCCCCACGTCCTACGGCGTCGCACTCTCGTGTTGCCGGAGATATAGTGTGGCAGGGCTTCCTGCTCGTGGTAATGGCCCGCTCACGGCAAGAGATGAGAGGGATGTGTCTGTCCCCCCGCCATCCCGATCCTCCGCGCTAATTTATGAAGTCGAGCTTTTGAGCGCCAGCGGTCAAATGACCCACGGCGAAGGCAGCGATGTGACACGTTTCCCTCCCCAGCCTCTTGCATATAGGACGCGAAGAAGCTTCAAAAACCTTTTTTTTTTTTTTTTTCATTCTTTTGCCGCCTGGCAGACTTGCGATACGGTCAAAGACTTAAACCTTTTTCGCAGACAACTGCCTAGCCAGTGGTTCCTCTCCCTGAACCTTGGCACTCGCTCGTGTCTCCAGCCTTAGATTAGAACCTTCGGTCTGAAACATAGGTATCCGAAATTTATCCTCTCTCTCTCTCTCTCTCTCTCTCTCTCTCTCTCTCTCTCTCTCTCTCTCTCTCTCTCTCTCTCTCGTGTGTGTGTGTGTGTGAGGGCCTCCGAAACCATCGTAAGGTACACAGAATTATACAGTTTGGCTTCCTTTAAAAGGTACAAAAAAAAAACTTAAAATCTATTTATATAAAATCATACACTTCGGCTATCTTTAAAAAAAAATCCCTCAACGTACTAACGTGCGTGAGTTGGGGCGCACGCTCGCGCGCACATAACTTACGTTATTTAATGAAAGAAAAAACTAACAGAGCAGCAGTTGTGTATATCCTGGCGGCCGGGTCCTCACGACAACATACGGGGTAATTCCTGAAATCGAAAAACTTTCTCTCGAGGCGGACGCTGCGGTGACCACTTCACTGACAATGATATTCCCTCAAGTCCCCCAACCCCACACCAGGAGAGAGAGAGAGAGAGAGAGAGAGAGAGAGAGAGAGAGAGAGAGAGAGAGAGAGAGAGAGAGAGAGAGAGAGAGAGAGAGAGAGAGAGAGCTCCGTCTGGGACCAAGCCACCGTGCAGCCCCTCTGCTCAGTCAGGCTGGTAGATGAAGACGGCTTGGAAGCGCTGACCTCCCAGGCTCATGCGGTCTCTTGAAATTTGATGCCAATTACGGTCTCTGTGGTCGCCGCTCATGAACCTGATCTGGATCTTGGCGTCGCCCGCGGTTGCTGGAATTCGAGACTATTTGCATTACTTGCGGTTCATGAAACTTCTCCCTGATCACTTTTTTCCAGGGATAATCATACGTGGCCCTTGATACTTGATCCAAATGTAGCCGAACTGGTGGTTTCAAACCCAACCCGAAGGTGGACGTATTGTTGTTCGCGAATACCGGTCCAACATGTGACCTCACATGTGATCTCCAAAAATTCTTGGTCGACCAGCGACCATCAGCTCAACAAATTAGATTCATCTCAAGTTATGGAGGTAGAAAACCAACGAAACCATCTTAAGGTATATGTAAAGTAAGTTAAGGTCCCAGACCCAGCTGTCGGGGTAGAAGACCTCCAAAACCATCGTAAGGTAATGTATATGGTAAGGTCCCAGACAGACCCAGCTGTCGGGGTAGAAGACCTCCAAATCTATGGACCAGAGGAAGAATGATTCCGTTATTCACGGCCTCGGTGCTTGCGTCCACATCTTGTTTGGTTTTAGGTCCTGGTTCCGTTTTCGGTTGGTACTCATGTGGAGATGCATATTGACGAGCGTTTCAGCATCCCACCAAAAAGCAAGTCGCCTTGACCTACTCTTCGCGCCCTCAAAAGGGAACTTTATAATCTCACATTCCTGACGTTTTCTTTTGGACTCTATTTTTCCTGGACTCCTAACTTTGAAATTATTGCGAGAACTCGGGTCAGGCGGGTGATGGCGTGGGTTGGATGAGTGGGAATGTGGTGGCTGCCGTGGTGAAGGAAGCAAAGGCAGCACAGCGGGGCAGCAGGCACCTGTCGACTCCCGCATCTTCGCCTCACCCAGAGCTCTGTCTTCATCTCTCTTTATTGCCCACTTTGCACGCCCTCCCTCTCACGCCTTTGCGTTCTTTCCCTCCGCCTGGTACACATACATACATCTCTCCTCCGCCCAGAAAAGACTGGAGATTACTTGAGCCTTCACTGACTCGTCTGCTGCTGCTGTTGTCTAGTCCTCTCCTGGTGTCTTGTTCCTTTCCTTACCCTACCATGTGGACAAAATCTTAGAAGTGTGCAAGCTACATGCTTGCACACATGAGATATGGCCGTTTGTGGCACCTCCTTTCTACGATCTCGATCTCAGCTCCTCACGCTCATAGTTTGTGTGTGGAGATCGACCACACGAGGATTGACCGTTGTGATACCTCGTTCTTTCCTCGACTAGAGAAGTTCTGGAATGCTCCTTCAATCGTCTTTCCCCTCTCCCTATATTTTCTTTTCACCCGAGGTGGCCATGATTTGGGCATATTTTTGCCCGTGTTAAATCAGTCACCGTAAAAAGATGAACGTAATGATCTGGTTTGGCCTGCAGGAGTCGTGGTCTCGCTGTAATTTCATTGTCACGATCCTGTCTCTGCTTCTGATGACTTGGCCTCGATTTGTCCGGCGTACCTCATGCATGATACCGTCTTGTCCTCACTTGTCGTGTACCCATTTGTGATGCGTTCCCGTGTTATTTCCAAAATGTCGTGGCCCTGTTTCTAGATGTGGTATTTCAGCGCCGTCAAATATTCGTGAAAATACGTGAACGTACAGCGGAGAAGCTGTCTGAGGGATTTAATTTTGTTTTTTCATTTACATCAACTGGTCTGGAGTTGATTAATATCGGGGATCTGAAACTAGAAATCATGACATGTAATTCATTCCACTTCAGCGTTGTTACAGGCTCTTGCCAAGACAATGATTACAGTGTGGATCTGTTATGCCTTTTTTGTACTTCAGCCTAAATCATAGTGTTTCGCGAATTGACTTCATCTGTCATGGCCCTGTTGCAGTCTGGTGCGCCATCTTTTACTGTCACGAGAAAGCACATTAGTAGAGTCTGATGATTTACAGGTCTCCTTGTGTTCCTGAGCGGTGAGCACCACGCGTTGCAGGACGATAAGAGTTTCCATGGTATTTGAGAATTGCACCGGAGACGTAGCACCGTCTTTCAGACCTTCTGATGTATGCGTTTTTAACATAGGCAGGTGTCTCTGGTGGTCTTGCTAGTCTCTTCTAACCTACGTAAAGGTAACGTTTCTCTTTCATCGGAGGCCTTGACCACCTGTTAATAGTGGCCGTCCCCTCCTCTTACCACCACATACCTAATTTTGGTAAAAGTAAAGTTTCATTCTCTCTCTGTCTCTGTCTCTCTCTGTCTCTGTCTCTATCTCTGTCTCTGTCTCTCTGTCTGTCTGTCTCTCTCTCTCTGTCTGTCTGTCTGTCTCTCTCTGTCTGTCTGTCTCTCTCTGTCTGTCTGTCTGTCTGTCTCTGTCTGTCTGTCTCTGTCTGTCTGTCTGTTTGTCTCTCTCTGTCTGTCTGTCTGTCTCTCTCTGTCTGTCTGTCTCTCTCTGTCTCTCTCTGTCTGTCTGTCTCTGTCTGTCTGTCTGTCTCTGTCTGTCTGTCTGTCTGTCTGTCTGTCTCAAGAGACGTCTCTCTCTCTCTCTCTCTCTCTCTCTCTCTCTCTCTCTCTCTCTCTCTCTCTCTCTCTCTCTCTCTCTCTCTCTCTCTCTCTCTCTCTCTCTCTCGTTGGACTTCTCGACCCGTATTCAGCCAAGTCCTCCGCTCTTCCATGTCTCAGCTCACTGGGTTCGTTACGAGTTACTTTTGTTCATTGCAAGTTTAGACGTCTCTTGTTCGGTGTTTGTGTGTCTGTGTGTCGATCATAAGTTTTATGCAGCAAACAAGGTCTCCCGCATCCAGTTCGAATATACTATCGCTCTACCTTTGTCAGACGAAGTTTTCGTTCGCCGTGCTCGGATCTCACACTCTTGCAATCCATCGTCCAGGTTGTTGTCGTGCCACTTGGATCTTTCATAAATGTCTCCTCACTTGGTCATATATGGTATTAGCGACCCTTGATGCGGAAGAGCAAGGAGTGTTTCTCCATATTCGGAGGCCGTGTTGACGCTCGTTGAGTGCAGTCAGGACTTGTCCATTACAAGTTTCATCGTCTCCCCTTGTTGAAAGGAAGGCCGTAGCCTTATACATTGGCTTTGGATCTTAGAACACAACCTGATGGTTCCTGTTTAGGGCAAGCCCCGGATCGTCATCGAATGCCAATTTTTTTTTGTTCATTTCAATTTAGAACAAATGCTGGCCCTCTCATGTTCAAAGCATTCCTCGCTTCCCCTTGTTCAAAGCTATTCTCGACTTCCTTTGTTCAAAGCCAGTGTGTCGGACTCTGATCTCGTCTCTTGTTCAGTGCAGGGTCGGAGATTTCAGCTTCTGTTGATTGCCTTTTGCATGTTTCGCCCTTGACGCGGCTGTTGTGCTTGTCGGCTTCGAGCCCCGAGTGACAGCGGTGCCTGCTGGCGGGGAGCCCCGGGATGCGCAACACAGTGTGAAACGCATTTGCAAGAGCTGTCGTGCAGTATTTAGCAGACGGAGACCCTGCCGCGGAAGCTGGTCTTGACTGTGGTTAAGGAGGCTTGACGGCCTCCGTTAGCGGCGTGGACGTGGTTGTTGGCGGTGTTGACGTGGAGTTGGGTGGCGTGGTATGGTTGTGACGTGCGTTGATATAGCTGTGGTCGCGGACGAACAATATGTGGGAGGACGCAGTCGACATCGTTCCGAACGAAGTCGACTTGGCTCTAGCAGGGAAGAATGGGTAGTGGGCGGCTTCAGCTTGAGTGTGGGCGGCGTATGGGAGGGTTATGGGCGTCGTTCACGTGTTTTCGAGTAGCGTCGATGTGATTGTGGGCGGCGTCGACATGATTCCGTGCGGTGGAAGACAGAGGAGAGGCGGCGGTGGTCGTCCGGCACTAAATGGGATGGAGGGTCGGGCAACTCCTGGAAGAAAAAAGTCAATTTAATCAGAATTAACGAGGGCCGAAGAGGCGGCCTGTCGCTCAAACTTGGACTGACGAGACCCAAAGTTTTATAACTGAAATTTATGGCGCTAATCACGGGCAGGATTTATTGAAAAAGGCGGCTTTCTTTATGCCAGGGTCGGGGCGGATGGGCGGCCTGTGATCTATTTGGTTAGCTGGGGGGGATCGGTGCTGCCACCCTGCCATTGTGGTGGAGCCGGCCGGCCCTTGCTGGCTTCGTACTTGGCCAGGTGAGAGTTATCATGTCGTGATCCTCAGAACCCTGATACGCTGCGCTCCGGAGCAGTTGCCGGGGCGGTAATGCTGGTCTTGCGGTGGCCACAGACGCCACCATGATTGTGGCAACTCTTTGAGACACAGCGGTGGCGTCGCGGCACACGGCGGCCTTGCAAGGGGTGGTAGGTGATGGCGATATGGCATCGTGGTTACATTACGGCGTGGCAGCACACGGCATTGACGCTAGGTAGCCCCCTTTGAGCCCCGGTGCCAGAGACAAATTGCGATTTATTGCTGCCTTCCTTACTCGACGCCAGCTGGCCTCCTTTTCCTGGCTGTTGCAAACGTAGCGCCATGGGAGCATGACACCGGGAGCTTTATATATTTTTTCTTTTTCTTCTGGTACGGTAATGAAAGTTGATGGTGGTAGAGGAGGTTGTGGATAGGAAGAGAAAGATAAAAAGAATAGTGGACAGCGAAGAGCGGACGAAACGAAGGGAAAAATGCTGCGACAGCGTTATATTTTTTTCCTCTCCTCCTCCCTCCCCCTGAAGGGGTATGGGAGGTTATGGAAATGAGGGATGATAAAAACGATAATTTTCCCTTCGTGACTTTCCATGTTATACATCTTTGACAGATCGTCGCTCGTTTTCTTACATGGGGCGGTTTTTGTTGGCTTTGGCTCTTGGGGTTTTCGGGGCTGAGTCATAGGACTTCCCCCCTCATAGTATCCTACCGCAGGACTTCCCCTCAACCCTCTATCATCCTCACATCCAACATTAAGGGCTTGCAAAGGCGAGTGAGGCGTCTGCATCACGACTGCATGTCTTGAGATTCTAAATGCGTTTGTTATAACGCCCTGAGGATTATGTCTTATTATCATGTATTTCACGGGATTGGGTGTGTGGAACTTCGGTTGGGTAACGGGTCTCTCTCTCTCACCACACTAATCCTTGCAGCCTCATGGCTGCTAAGGTCTGGGGAATCTTCAGACGATGGACTGTGTTTATTGTGCTGTGCTTTTCCTTTGTGGACTTGGTAACAGGGGAGGTAGTAGACTGTATGGTATTATCCGTCTCTGCCATTTAACAGCCTTCGGGTTTTAAGGGAAGACTTGATTCACAAAAGATGCATGTAGGTGTGGATGTGAGAGGCGTATCTGCATCCACCAATTGCGTAGTTTGTAGGAAGATTAGCTCTTTAACAAATGAACTTCCTTTGTGGGTCATTGTCAAAGCTAAGTCTGAAGGCCATAAAAAGGAAAAAAAAGTAGTTTGATCAAAACTAACAGTGACTTTATTTGAAACGATTTTATTAACTCTTGCATTGTGAAGGCTGCCTGTCTGGTTCTATAGCTGATTTTGCTTTTTAACAAGACCATTCCACTCTACATCAGGAGAACAGACTTCTATAGCTTCGTTTAGGTAGTCAGGTTTTAGAGATCGTCAGGTGTTTGAGTGTCGTTGTTGAAATTGAAGTTTCAGACGTAACTGAGGCATATTTTTGTCAGTGATTTGTGCCTTTGCGTATAAATGTATGTTCTATAGCCAAGACACGTACGCACGGACGTTTCTCCCTTCCAAGTGGCTGACCTATTTTTCTGTGAGTAACACATAATCTAACAGCCTTTCAGCTGCGTTCTCCTCATCTGTTTAAGCATCTGAAACCTTGCCTTTATTACCTAGACTGCGTTTGTGCTTGGCTATATGTAAATTTGGCTTCATTGTCTGAGCCACGTCTGTAGATTAGATAACTGATTCCTTTACGTAAATGCATGAGCTTTGTTTCCATAAGGCTCATTGTACTCTCATTACATGCATTACTCCTGTACAAATGTGTATCGATATTAATTTTATCAACATTGATGCAATGTGCAGGTGAACATTTATGCATCTCTTCTAATTAAACAAACAATAATTTGATTAAAAAAAGGGTTATTAATTGGAAAACAAGTAATTAATCCTTAAAAGTCACTCGGCTTATTCGTTGATTATTCTGTCTGGTTTAGAATATTGCCAGTCCTTAATTCCACGCTCTTTCATTTCACACACTCAGTCCATTCACTCGGATTCCCATTTTCACTCATTCACCTTTGAACACACGCCGCACATGTCGACCAGATTGAAAATGTCACCCATCCAGAACTTTGTATGTTCATTAAAACTAGAGAATAGTTCGAAATAGTTTTATGCTGTGATGATTCCACATTTACCACAGACTGCTGCTGCTGCTGCTGCTGCTGCGGTGGTGGTGCTGACGGGAGTGTCAGCCGACCACAGTCGGCTTCCGAGTCTTCGACCTTCTTTATCTTCAAGCCTCACGCTCTTCCTCCCCATACAGGGTGCACACGCTTTCCACACACACTACAACTAATATCTCGGTCCTGCTTCCTCGTCCACAGCGGCCCTCCATTTTGTCATCCCTCAATGGCTTCCTAAGAACCATCCTCCATCGTCGTATCCCGCCTTACCGTCCGGCCCAAGGATGTCAGTGGCAAGGAACAATAGGTAGGAGGAAAAAGTGGGGAGAACCGTCACTTTACGACCTCCGTTCTCCTTACTGTCTCATTCTCACGCTGACCCGTTTACCTTCATCCTCTCTCTCTCTCTCGCCACTCCTACTGCCCTCCCTCACCCACATCCCGCCGCGCCACTGCTCTGGACACCTTCACCAATACTACTGCTCATGTATATGAAAATTTGGTCCCTCATACTACGAAAGACCTACGTCTTGTGGTCTCTTAACTCCACTTCTTCCTCTCACCTGTAACCATCCCTGACCTCCTATCTACCCGGCGAGCGGAACACGGGTTCATCAGTTATGCCCCGGTGTGGGAACCTCCCCACCAAGCACGTACACCCCCTCTGGCAGGCCTCGTCTTTTCTCTGGGATTGCATTTTCCCCCAGACGAGTTTCCCCAATCATTAAGCGCAGGAAGGCCCCCGCAGTGCGTTAGCTGTACTTTAGGACAGAGTATGAAGTGTGCTTTTATTTTTATCGATTGTTTATCCTGAAGGTGACTGTACATCTGGTGCTTGTACCTGGCGTTGACTTTAGGGCTTTATCAGGCGCTCCACAACAGTCTGGGGCATCACCGTGTGCAGTTCTCTCGTCATCCAGATTGTCCGTGGCTGCAGATGTGCAGGCCTGCAGAGCCGCCACGGCCTGGCTTAGTCGGACACACCGCAGAAGCTTGACCAGTTTTCTTCAAGCCTGGATTACTGGCGGTGTTCTTCAGGTTACCCTCTGGCTCATCCGTAATAACTTCCGTTTGCCAGTCGTGAACAGCTTCCTAAGTACTTCCGCTCCGGATATCGAGAAATTCCTCAATTTTTGGTAAACCTGACCCTGCTCTCCGCTAGAAGTAGGATACTGATGCTTATCCTACCTGCTATTGGGTGTGCAGATGTGAACTATTCTTTCCAGTATATTTGAATATCACATGAAATTAAGATTTCGTTGATAGTTTTCATAGACACTGATGAACGGCTGAGTATATCGAGGGAAACAAGAGAATGCTAGCCAAACACAGGGAACCAGAATTTATTGCATTACAGGGAATTTGTTGATACGAAAGAGTGATACAGTGAGAGTCAGGAAGCGTTGGGGATGGTGAGGACGAGTTGGTGGGGATGTGGGAGTTGGTAAGGGAGGAAAGTGATAGAAATGTGGGGGAGTTGGGGAGAGAGAGAGAGAGATGCAAGGTTGGTGAGGGAGGGAGGGAGGGAAGTGATAGAGATGTATGGGAGTTGGGATATGGAGAGATGCGAGGCTGCGACAGTAAGCGGAGCTGCAGATGTTCCCTGGTGAACACTTCGAGGTCACTTAAACTCTAATGCAATTCGTGATTCGGAAAACGGTCAAGTCAAAGTGAAATTCGTGACCTCGGAAAACGCACTTGCCATTACCCTCCCCTGACTGAATTTATGAAGGAAGCGATTGAACTGAAAGCGGAAGGAAGGAAGTTCCCGTTTTTTTCCCAGAAGAAAGGCAGGTAGAAATAGTTATAGACCTTTTTTTTTTTTTTTTTTTTTTTTCATGGAACGTGCGGATCGTGTGGCAATACATTGTGGATGGGGAGTGAGGATAAGAAGCTCTGTTACGCCTTCCTCACGTCCGTGGTTGTCACCCCCCCCCCCCCCCCCCCCCCCACACACACACACACACACACACACACACACACACACACACACACACACAGGCTTACGCTAATGAGACAAAACCACAAAAACTTTTTTTTTTTTATATAAAAGTCCGAACAAAGCACGAATAGAAACCAATTATATCCTGCCCGAGGGCTCAATTAGAGGAGTCTGATTTAACCAATCCCTGCTCTGAGAGCCGATGACGTCAGCGTGAATCGAAGGGTGACACTTGAAGGTGTCATGAGGAAGGTGTTGCTAGCAGCCAGCGAGGCCAGGTGACACCTACTGCCACTCAGGTCAGGGTAGGTGCCATCAGTCAGGTTGGGTTAGCTGCCACCAGTCACTTCCACCGATCAGACCTGGCTAGTTTTGTTGTCAAGTCTCTTCTGCCGATCAGGCCAGGCAAATATCTGCCAGTCTTTGCTAACGATCAGCTCAGGCTAATTCTTAACCTGTCATGTTTGATGTTGCCAAATTTATGCTACGAGCGGACTGTCGGCTTGTGTGAGGTGTCTATACTGAATCACCCAGCTGACTGGCCGTCAGGGCTCTGGTTGTCAGACATCTTTACCACCCGCCACCTCACGCCCTGGACACCTTATTCCGCAAGACCGACACACAAAACACGTTGAGCTTCATCGTCCTTGATGTCCCTCAAGTACTATATGGCCAGAGAGCTTCTTCATAGTAGGATTATGTACAGAGGATTTTCCTAATATCTTGGCGAGCCTGAAACCCTTAAGGACAGCGTTTTTCCACGTACAATGCAGTTTAATATCATTTTGTGTCGTAAGAGTCGACAGTTTAATGGTGGTTCGAATCGTCCGGTCGTTAGGAATCTCTCGTGGAAGAGCGTTGGAAGATCTGGTTTTTGGTTTTTGACTTGACATCTTGAAGTCTCCTGATGCTTGGGGGGAGGTTGGAGAGAGAGAGAGAGAGAGAGAGAGAGAGAGAGAGAGAGAGAGAGAGAGAGAGAGGATCATAAAGTATTATGTCTGTTGCTGGCGCGCTCGGGGTCACACAAGTTAATGATGAGACGGGTGGATGGGGGGGCAGTACAGGGGGTGGTATGCTATGACGGAGAGAGAGAAAAAAAAAAGTATATAGAACATGTGACACGGACGTAAAGTAGTCCCAATTCGGAGACTGAACTTCTCTGTTTATTGAGGCATACTGAACTTCTCTGTTTATTGAGGCATACGATTCGTGTGTCGGTCGATGTTCCATCTGTCGTATGTTGAGTTTTGGGCATGATCGTGTCACTCACCCGCCTGTCTCCGCCAGCCGCGGGAGCACCGGCTCCAGTCACGATCTGTGGTTTATGCCGGAACGAGAGACCGGGTCACTGAACAAGTAAACAGCGGTGGAAGGCTCCCCCTCGCCGTTACGATTATGAAGGTACGCGAGTAGTAACAACGATGTTTTGAGTGGGGCATTGTGTGGGGAGGGAGGGAGGGACGTGACGGAGGAGATCAGGGGTCTGGGAGAGAGAGAGTCCTGATGGGTCACGACTCAGGAAGCGCTCTGACCCGAGGCAGCACCAGCAGGAGGCAGGCAGTCAGGAAGGTGCCCCACCACCTCCTCCTCCTCCCCCTCACCTCTCTCTCTCTCTCTCTCTCTCTCTCTCTCTCTCTCTCTCTCTCTCTCTCTCTCTCTCTCTCTCTCTCTCTCTCTCTCTCTCTCTCTCCCTCCCTCCCTCCCGTGGACCGCCGCACAGGCATATAAGGTCCCCTTTTCGTCCACCGTAAATCACGTTCACCCTCAGTTATTTATATCATTTAAATCCCCCCCTGTGACGTTAACGTTCGTGATTACAATATGAATAAAAAACGAGATGCGTATTCGTTACGATCATTAATTCTACCCCCTCCATCTATATTTTTCAACCCCCCCCCTCTCTCTCTCTCTCTCTCTCTCTCTCTCTCTCTCTCTCTCTCTCTCTCTCTCTCTCTCTCTCTCTCTCTCTCTCTCTCTCTCTCTCTCTCCCCACCCCCCGTGGTCTAACCCTTCGCCCTATCGTTATCTCAGTTCGGTCAGAATGTCGTCGGCCGGAGGAGGAGGAAGCAGCTGAAGGATAAGAGATAACAGCGAACGGGCGGGACTGGCACGCGGGGGGCGCGAGAACAACGGGAGCTGGCCGGCCATGTCGTCAGCAAAATCATTGTCATCGTCTCCGGGTGGGGGAAGGGGGTGTTGGACTCTCGAGCTGGGTTATTCTTATTATTAAACGACTCGGCGGCGTCCCGGTGCGCGCGGCAACAATGGCAAGCACACGTAGGGCTGGACAGAGAGAGAGAGAGAGAGAGAGAGAGAGAGAGAGAGAGAGAGAGAGAGAGAGAGAGAGAGAGAGAGAGAGAGAGAGAGGAAAAAAAAGGAATGGGAGTGATCCGTTGTGCGGCTGGATTGTGGGGAGGTCAACCTTACAGTAAAGCCAGGCCGTGGCGGGGGCCATCATCAGACAATCAGGCGACCATTATTATGCCATTATAAGCGACCTCACAGCAGGCTAGGGGGTCTCCAGTGGCCATTGTGTCCACTCGGCAAAAATGATCGCGGGGCGACGACGGGGTCTGATTTACTGTGGTGTGGGGAGAGAGAGAGAGAGAGAGAGAGAGAGAGAGAGAGAGAGAGAGAGAGAGAGAGAGAGAGAGAGAGAGAGAGAGAGAGAGAGAGAGAGAGGTCTCCCTGCACGGGGGTGAGGAGGGGGTAGGGGTGCCGCCGGCCAGTTTTGGTGGTGGGTGATTGTGGTGGTGATTGCTGGTGACATGATACTGGTACTTTCAGTGGTTGAGGTGGTAGACCTGTGACTGATTCTGGTTGTAGCTGTGGCATGTGTGTGTGTGTGTGTGTGTGTGTGTTCTAGATAGCCTGAAATGCCATTGAATCAAGTTTTTTTATTATGCTCAGAACTTAGCCATGCATCGCAGAAATTCGCACTCGTGTATTACTATAGAATTACAGTGAATATTACAGGAACAGGCAAGGCCCAACAGCCACAGTACGAAACACCCAAAAAATGGTTAACTTCGTCTCTGGTGTCGTGAAAGAATGACGTGTATTTTACATAATGATATCGGAATCAGAGGAAGAGTATTATTTGCGCAAACACCATTCACACGCATGCTTTAATCCGATTATCTAGGTTCTGTGAAAGAAAGGTGACTGAATGAACCTACGGGGTTATTTCCCAGCGAGTGTGAAAGGGATACTTTTCCTCGTCATAGAATTATTGTATACTGAAACTCTTTACATTGTGCCGCGTCGGGGAGTTTTCTCTCAGCTTGGTGCGACTGGTTCAAAACACACCCTCAGGCTGGACAGAATGCCACAGACTCTTAAAACAGACGCCAGAGCCAGGGTAAGCGAGTGCGTCTGTCTTTCACCTTCAGCTTTACAGAAAGCCGTTTGTTATCATAGACCCAGAAACCAGAAGAGGCCGAGTGACCTACAGCCCTTACAGAAGGCCACAGGTCATCGTAGACAAACCACAAACACCACCCCACCAAGCCAAGTGAACACCCCCCCATGCCATGTTTGACTACTCCCACCCCAGGCTCCGCCAGCCCGAGCTGAGACCGGCCCACACGCACCCTGACCTCTATATAAATCGTTCCAGGGTGGACAAATGTGATTTACGGCCACTGACTGCGATGTACAGAGGAGGCGGAGGAGGGGGATCCCTGGAGGATGTTAGCCTAGTTGAGGCACAATCCTGATGTGGCCGCTGCTGTGATAGGTGATGGTGTGGGGTTGATGTGGCCGCTGCTGTGCTCGGTGAAGTGGGGTTGATGTGGCCGCTGCTGTGGTAGGTGGTGGTGTGGGGTTGATGTGGCCGCTGCTGTGGTAGGTGAAGTGGGGTTGATGTGGCTGCTGCTGTGGTAGGTGGTGACGTGGGGTTTGCTCCTGTAGGAGGATGTGTATTAGGGCTTATGTAGCACCTACTGTAGACGGTGTATTGCGCATGATGTGCCGCACGGCACCTGTAGTAGTGACCAAGTGCGGTTGATTATGGCGCCTCCTGCAGTTGGTGACCAAGTGGGGTTGATGCGGCTGCTTCTGCAGGAGTAGTAATAGGTACTGTATTGAGAGATTACATCGGCGAGCCACCACGATGGTTCCTGGACTGAGATGAAAGAATCCTGTGAGGACTGGCTAGACGACCCAGGCTGATCTAGTGAAAAGAAAAGAGAAGGTTAGGAGTTGATCTGATACGAGTATTCAGAATCATTGAAGGATTTGGTGATGGCAGTCTAAGTTGCTGTATAAACAAACGTTTTGCTTCGATTTAGCTGTAAGCACTTTTACAAGAGATTGTCAGAAATAAGATTTGATTGATATGAAGGTTGATGATGAACATGTTCGATTTGATTTGAATATTGAAGTCTTTGCTGAGCCATACCTAGACATGCAGTAGTAGTGCAGGAAAGTTGGGTCGGGTGTTTGTGCAAGGGGAAGGAAGAATTAGGGAGGGAGTATGTGAGGTTACGAACGATCGATCACTTCGTATGTTGGCACAGCGGTCGCCAACCGTGAGACCATCTATGTAAAATGGGTGCAAGGGGATCAGAGGAGGGGTGGTGATGATTCATCTTGTGAATGGCAGTGTTTGACACCCTCAGGGAGGCAGGGGGAGTCTCCAGCTTATCTGCCGGCCAGCCAGCCCCAGGCACCATCAGCACTTAGTGCTATATTTGTCTAGTCAAGAACAGCTTATTGCTTTGACCACGATTATAGTTTGGAGTAGAATGTATGCATGAAGAGTCTGTCTCTCTCTCTCTCTCTCTCTCTCTCTCTCTCTCTCTCTCTCTCTCTCTCTCTCTCTCTCTCTCTCTCTCTCTCTCTCTCTCTCCGGTTGGTCATTTGACAAAATTTCGTAGTAGGTGAGCAGGTTTTTTCTATATATATTTGTTTCTGTTTGTGTATGTGTCTCGTCAGTCTCGGACTGTGTATCTGTCTGTAGCGTCCTCGGTGTGTGCTCGTGCTCGTGTGTCTGTCTTGTGCTGTCAAGTGAGCGTGGGGAAGGTGAGTGAGTGAGTGAGTTGGTGGGCGTGTCCACCAGTGTGGGCCACCCTGGCCGTGTTTGCCAGCAGTCTTCAAGGGTCTGTGAGTGGCCTTGTTCATTTTTGCTGAGGAGTTCCCGTGTAAACAGAGCGATTTTTCCCCCGCTGTTCACGCAACTGGATCAAGTGTTTAAGTTGGCCTCGGTCCTTGGCCGGGTTTTGTTAAGTCGTTAGTTATATACGCGGTCTCTAGTGGGGGGGAAGGGGACCTGATGCTTGCCACTGGCTGGGAGGACTAAGCAACAAGGGTCAAGGATGGTCCAGATGAAGTCCAAAGGTCTGGTATTCAAGAAACCGTCGCACGTTCCCTCTCCTTGTGATCGCACGAGTGACATAATATCATCACAGTGAATGGAGGCTTACGGATTAGGATGCTTCAGTTGTATAGTTCATATTTTTACGATGTTATTCTGTGAGTGTGTTTTTTCTTCTTCTTGGCGGCTCTCTTGTCCAGTTGAAGGGTTATCGTAACGAGTCCTCGGCCAGTGTTGGTTTTGCTGAACACCCTGGGAACAACGCCTCTTCACTCTACTTCTGGTGTTGATCTTCCCCCTCGTGATCCTCCTCCACCTTTCTTCGGTGATCTTTCTCCTAACCCTCTTCAGATTATTTTTGTTGACTCGCCTCCTGCTGGCCCCACTCCCGTGATCTCCACCCTGCTGCTGACCCCTTCACCGATCTTTGTCCCTCTGCTAAACCCTTTACCACCTTCCTCCTCCTCCTCCTCCTCTTCCATTTCTTGACTTCCGACTGGTTCGTTTCCGATGAGCCATATGTAATTCCTTTCCCTAAGTAATACTTTTCCTTACCTTTCTCCTGCTGACGCTTCTCTTTACTGATTCCCTTGCCCTTCTGACTCCACTCCTGCCCATACGCCCGACCTTTTAACCTCTGTCCTTGTGATCCGTCTCTAGCCTCTCTCTCTTGACCTCTCGTGAACTGTCTCCTGCTGAAGCCTCTTGCTTACCCTCTTGCACCTCCTCATACCTTCCCCTCCGCTTGCTCTCGTAACGCCCCACACTTGCCAACGCATAGTACTACCCAGCTCCGTGCTGTCCCCTTCCCTATGCTGAACATCTTACTTTACATCCTCTTTTCCTCCTATTTTTTTTTACTTGAGTTTATTCCTTCCGCTCCTCGTCTTCCCTCGCATTATCTTTCGTTCTTTACGTCCTTCCCTTCTCTCTCGATTGCCTCCTCCTCCGTATACTTCCTCATGCCATACATGTTTCCTCTAGTATCATTCTTTTACTCCCCTCCGAATCCAGCTTTCCTCAGATCTGCTTACATTATACCCTCCCTGCCTCTCCTTTCTCTTTCTGTTTCCTGTTCGTGTGGGCCCCCTGTTCCTCCCCTCCACATCACCTGCGCCCGTGCCACCCCCTCGTTTATCTAAGATTAGGCCGCGGTTACACCCCAACAGGTCATTTCCAATTTGAGTCCATTGTGTCGATCTTCCTCCCCGTATTTGTGTGCGTCTCTCATCAGGCCTGGCGATGTTCTCTGCGTCAGGTGCCAAGATGGACCTGTGTGACGCTGAAGCGAATTGGACCAGTGGAAACGGATACGAAGGATTGCAAGCAGCAACAGATCATTGGGTCATTCCGAGGCAGCTTCTGTTAGTCGATCAGAAACATAGAGCGTCATGTTTGAAGAGTAAGAACGCAAACGTGACTCAACAGATAGATACCTGTAATCTTTATGTCAGCGGAGGCGCAAATAATGTCAGTCGTGGGCTTGGAGGTAAGTTGTTGTCGAGGTCTCACGTCATACGTGTCGTTGGTGTTGTCCTCAGTTGTCCTTGCTGGGATGTTTGGTTGTTCGTTTTTTTTCGTTAACCTTGATGTAAGAAACAGTTAAGCTAAATCGAAGCAGATCGTGAGCTGAATTTGATCCAGCCACTACTGGCTTTTCCCTGCTCGCGTGCCACCCTGCTTAGAAGCATCATTCTGGCCCTGTATATTTGAGATATTAGAATGTCTGATAATACATCTCACCACGGCCTTGGTAATCACACTCACCCCTGTATAATTCACTCCCAATCCTTCCTTGTCTCCCTTCCCTCTGTACCCACCCTTTCCTTGCCATCCCTCCCACCCTTCCCCTCCTGACCGTGCCCTTCCCATAGTATGAGGATCGTGTCATAATACGATGGGCGGGAGGGAAGGGGGGGGGGGGGGTTGAGCGAGAGCGCCGGGCTTGGGCACACTGTCACCCATGTATGTGTAATTTGGTATTGTCAGTGTGGCAGCTTTATTTACTGCCGGAGCCCGAGCTGACATTGATACGGGCAGGGAGGAGGCCGGGACGGCCCTAGGGCAGGGCTTGCTAGGGGGGAGGCCTTAGTAAGGGGAAGTGTAGAACACTGTAGAAAGAAGGGGACGGAGGAAGGTGAGGTATAGGTGGTTGAGGTAGGGGAAAGTGAAGTGACTGTAGGTGGGGGATAGGGTGAATGTGTATGGTGGTGGTGGGGTTGGAGAGTATGCTCGGGGTGTGGTTGCGGTTGTGGTAGGAGGGTATTATTACGAGAGGATTGTGGTATGCAGTGAAGCGATCGAGACAGGAATGATAGTAGCTGTCGGTGGAAAGGATAAGCCTAAGTGCGATTGCTATACAGTGGACAAAAGGAAGGAAATAAGGAAGTCGGCTTAAGCTGATTGTAGAAGCGAAGGAGACTTAAACTTGGAGTATCAAGAACCGTAGAGTATAAGTCAGGTGGTGATTGTGGCGTCGCAGAACGAACTGGTTATGGGAACTGGCAGGAACCTAGTAAAGTAATTCCTGGCCTTACATTTGGATTAACTTTTCCCAAATTTTCAGCTGGAGGATTTGAGAACGGTGTAAAATGTTTTATGAAGTATTCCCTAAATTGCCATTTACGACTTGCGTGGCGCTGAGAGCGGCCATAAACCTCGGGGACAGTGGACTTTGGCGCCAGAGATGCCTCTGGATGAGCCGGGCGCTGCAGCAGATCACCGCGGGTCGGGCTTCCAGGAGCTCATAAGACGGGGTTTCGAGACTGAGGGAAAAAAGATTGAAAAAAAAAAAAAAAGAAATGACCAGCCGGCCCAATTAAGCTGCCGGGCCAACAATATCCGAGCCCTGCGGCGAGTCAGAATTTCGTAGGGGCGCCAGGCGCAGCCGACCCGCGTGACGAGTTTATAATTGGGGGTCCCCCACCCCAGCACACTTTGGTCAGCCGGGGTCCATGGGGGAGGGGTCATCCTGGAGAAGCGGAGGGGGCAGTTACGGCAGATGGGTCTCGGGGATTCGAGGGCAGAGTTTGAGAGGGTGGGGGACGTTCGAAGGGATTGCGAAAACTGGTGAAGAGCTGCTGAGAGGGCCGATGGAGGCCTTGGATGTTGCTGAGGGAGACGTGTTAGGCCAAGTGGGCTCAGCAGGAGGAGGAGGAGGAGAGACGCCGATAATGTAGCGAGGGGGATGGAGGGATAAAAGGCCTCAGTGGAAGCTCCAATGGAAAGGTGGTATAGGGACCAAGTGGATTGCTTGCTGCCGAGAAGAGCGGAGGGATGGGTCAGTGGACGTGCTGAGGGTGTCGACAGGGTCATGGAAGCTGGTGAAGGGTGTCGATGAGGCCATGGGAGTCGCTGAGGGCTGTCGAGTGGAGGTCGGTTGAACTGTTGAGGGTTGTCGATGGGGTCATGGGAACTGTGGGTGTTGAGTTGGTATCACGGTACTTTCCGTGGATGTAGGGAAGGTAAGTGTGAACAAGGAGAGGGCGTTGTCCATGAATATTGGAGGGTAAGACCTGTAGGGGAGTTGACTGTGAATAGTAGGAAGGGTGAGTTCTTGTGGGGAGCTGTGTTTGAGTAGAAGGAAGGATGAGTCCTTGTGGGGATTTGTCTGAATAGTTGGAAGGAAGGACGAGTCCTTTGTGGGAAGTTGTCTGTGGATATAAGGGAGGATGATCCTTTGTGGGGAGTTGTCTGTGAGTAGTAGAAAGGGCGAGTCCTTTGTGGGGAGTTTTGTGTGAATAAAAGGGAGGGTGTCATTGATCTCAGCGCCTTCCTTAGCGGTCTGGTTCAGCTGAGCCGGGAGTCGAGATGTCTCGCAGCCTCTGGTTATATCTCAAGGATGCTAACAGGCGACGCACTGTACCCGGGGAGTGTTGTCGTGAGATAACAGCGTGATAGGTGTGTAACACGATAGACCGACGTCAGTTTGTGACCCGTCAGAGCGAACATCTTGGTGTTGACGCCACAAATACTACTGTCCTGAGGGAAGGCGAGACGTTCCACCTGCCTCAGATGCCGCCTGCAGCTGGTGGTGGGAGTGTGCCTCCTACATCATCAGCTCCCTGACTCCACCACAAAATTAACACGACAGTGAATCACTTCCGAACAGATTCATCGTTTGGACAGCGTTTCTCATCCATGTAGTACCAGCCGTTATTACACTTGTTTTCTCCACCTACAAACTCTTGGGCAAACGTTTTCCTCAGGATGGTGAACATATGGAATGGTTTACCCTTAAGAATAGCTGAGAGCAACACCATAGATACGTTTGATGAATAATTGACCATTCGCTTCAAGTCTACGATTGACTCTTATTTGCACATCCGTACGTATTAAAGTGTCCGGGTATTTCGCCCTGTGTTCCTCTCCTATCCTGCTATCACAAACAGCCTGGAAAGGACCCAGTAGTCTGTTGCTGTCTGCATTCCTTTGTATTCCTTTGTACCCTCGACACGCACACGCACGGAGTCCGTGAGCATCAAGATGAGAATTGTGCCTTCCACGCACACACACACACACACACACACACACACACACACACCTAGGACATCCTGGAGTCCAGGTGAGTGTAAATGGGCATCCAGTACTCCCCGCGCACACATGCACTATGTCCTGGAGTCCATGGCAATGTTTAGAAGAATTTAGTACCCCGCACGCCCTCTCGCAGGATATTCTGAAGTCCAGGCGAGTGTAAAGGGGGATTTAGTATAATAGTATGCAACGTAGATATTTATTCCCTGATAAACCGTATCTGCAGGGCTGGAGAGGAGGGGGGAAAAAAGAAATAGGTGACGTCATGAATGGAATGGGTGTTAGAAAAATAAGTTTCCCGGTTTAGTAACAGTATAGAGTAAATTTCCAATACAGTCACGAGTTCAAATATTTTTCACCGGGCAAGTTTGAATTCCAGGTTTTATTCAGCGTCCAGGTTACGATTCTTGATACCGTTGGGATATATTTTTTTTTATTGGTGTCTAGAATTGTGTTTTGTGCGGCTCACAGAGCAGAGGAGGAGGAGGAGGAGGTGGAGATTAAGAGTGCGATGTGAGTGATGTACCTTTGACACGGCGTGTCAGCGACGGTGTGAGCATTGGCACGTTTATCTGTTTTATGAGGCTTTGTATTGGTGTTACTGCGACGCCGTACTGTGGCAGGGGGAGGCCCTGTAGGAAGGTGGGAGGGTAGGTATATATAAGGGAGGTGGAGAAGACAAGGGGACCAAGGGAAGTGGGAGACTTGAGAGATGGTGGCATATTTGTCGCGCGAACTGCAGCAAGGAATGTAAGGACTGGAAAACAAGATGAGAATATAAAGAGTTAGCGAAGCCTTGCTTGTCACTGTTTTGGCCAACACCAAGAAATGAATGAGAGAGATGATTGTATATGCCTTAGGGACAAGTAATTGTAATAGGAGTTTGTGAAACAGTACGTCATCTGTACGGAAGGGGGTTGGGGTAGGGATGAGAATATGTTCGAGAGTATTTTAGAAGTGGAATTTAGAGGTTGTGGATTTTGGACCAACGTTAACTTGTGGGATATTGGAAGAGGGACGCCCGACGCCCTGCGTATTGAGGTTTCCTCTGGTAATACGGTTGACGTGGTTTGGCAAGCATCAGGTGCTGCCATAACTGTATGTGACATGAAGGATGACAGGTGGAGGAAAGACGAGAAGACATCTGAAACACGCTGGGAGGGAAGGAAAGGCAGAAGCAATGGCTAGGTTGGTGTGGTGGGAGAGGCGATAAGGCAGGTGTAGCGGGCGATAGGATGAATGACAGACTACCTGGAGATAGGAAGACCAGGTTGTGATGGGAGACGGTGAAAGATGCAGCAGTTGGAGATAGGGACAAGAGGGAGTAATGGGAAGGGGGTTAAAGTTATATATGAGAGTCTGCTCTAATGGGAGGAAGTTAACGTGTCGTACATTTTTCGGGTGATGATAGACTTGCTGTCTCGTAAAGTTGTAGGGAAGAACGTACAGAGTTCTCCAGTCAAGCTATGGGAGGAGATAGGCGGACACCGAATCGCCCAACCCTCGAATTAGCGATGCCGTCACAGTTCTTCGTTATCTTTTTCTCACTGTTTGTCTGTTACTCTCCTCCCGTCCCTGTTTAACTGGTAATACAGGTGTTGCTATGTTGAACCTTACGCATGAATCGAAGTATTTTGTTCCCTCCTCTCAGAAATCTACCTCGTCATCCCTTCCTCTTGATTTTGAGACGAGATATTTGAATTACGTTTAGTCTGCGCTAATTCGTTTCTCAGAGAGGTTTTCCGTCCGATGAGAGGGCCTTTGCCATTTCAGAACGTCCTTTACTGTTTCCTTTGGTAAGGCTGCGCCACAGTCGGTAGCAAGGATGCGAAGGACTCCTCTGGAGTGATAAGTTGTGTGGACCAGATTGTACTTCTTTCCTTTCCGTCCACTTACAGTGATACAGCCTCGCTTGAGGTGACTTCTCGCTCGCGGTGTAGCTTCATGGAGGCGGAATCCGGTAACACCTCTGGTAGATATTATTTTATCTTAATGCTGTTTAGATTTGGCTACTCACGTACTGCCTCCGCTGCTGGATCGCATAGCGCCCGACAGGACACCTGTGTACTGACGATGTTCATATTGAATATTCGTTTTGGAAAATCAGATCCAGGTGCGTTATATTGTTTGGTCTCGGCGCTGGGTTGACTCGCCCCAGAATGCATAGATTTCGAATGTGTGTAATTTCTCTCCCCTCGTGCCTAGTTTAGACATCCTGCCGTGGTTTCCAGGCGTGTGGTGCTGTCTACCTGGTTTCCAGGCGTGTGGTGCGGTCTACCAGGTTTGGCCTGGACACTTTGTTTTGCTTTCCAGGCTTGTAAAAGTGGTCTTCAGGCTCGTGATTGTCAACTTTGTCTTCGTGGTTGATTTCAGAGTACCGTTTCGTGAGGTATACAGGAGAAGGGCTAGGCTTAGGTTATCTGTCTAGCCCGCGCGCACACGCACACACACACACACACACACACACACACACACACACACACACACACACACACACACACACACACACACACACAAAGAGAGAGGGAGAGAGAGAGAGTTCAACTAGTGAAGAAGTCCCACCCCGCACTG
This sequence comes from Panulirus ornatus, assembly GCF_036320965.1. Classification (NCBI taxonomy): domain Eukaryota; kingdom Metazoa; phylum Arthropoda; class Malacostraca; order Decapoda; family Palinuridae; genus Panulirus; species Panulirus ornatus. Next base: position 3,994,347 of record NC_092276.1, read on the forward strand.
TGCAAATATGTAAATAATACCCTTCCTCTCTCTCTCTCTCTCTCTCTCTCTCTCTCTCTCTCTCTCTCTCTCTCTCTCTCTCTCTCTCTCTCTCTCTCTCTCTCTCTCTCTCTCTCTCTCACGCCTGGCACAAGGGATGGGGGTGTAGAATGCTCCCGTCTTCTGTGTTCAAGCTGGAGGGGGGGGGGGGGGTTAAGTGATGCAGATGATGCTTTTCTGTTTCGTTCGTGCCGAAACTGTCACGTCTCATGGGCCCACAAAAGGACACATTTTTTTTTCCCCCACCCCCTTCATCTCGCCTCTTTGGGGACGTCCCTGCTCTTCTCTCCCCCCCCCATCCTTCCCCTACTCCTCCCTCCCTCCCTCATATATCATTCATTCTTCCTTTCTTTATACCTCTTTGTTTGAGTACTTGCATTGTTCCGATGTTTACTCAGAACACGACGCTCACTTCCAGATATTTTTTCGCCCCCCTCCCCTCTATATAGTCTTATTTTTTTTTTTCCGAGTTGCAGCAGTCTTTCGTGTGGTAGTTATTGCTGCTGCTGCTGCTGCTGCTGCTGTTGTTGTAACTGCATCTGTTGCAGTTGTCTTTGGTGTTGGAGGAGCTTTCTGCAGACCATAGTGTTGTGGTTCAGTGCCATGCTTGAGAGGACACAAGAAAGCCAGATAACAGAAGAACGGGTGGTCTTTGACGAGGTTATCTGCTGGAGGACAGTGCATGGAGAAACCAGATAACAGAAGACCTGATGGTCTGTGTCAAGGTGTCAGCCGGAGGACAAACAGTGCATGGGGTAAGCCACGTACCAGAAGACGTGATTGTCCGTGACGAGTACAGAATGAAGAGTGTGCAGCTGGACTGCCCATCTACGTAGCCATGGGTCTCAGATGGCGCAGTGGTAAGCGTTTTGCTCAGCGTTGAGCAGGAGCGGCTGGTAAGATGGGGGGAATATTAGGGCGTTGGTGGTGGGATAATTGAGAATTATTTATTCCCTAAGAGGCGTATATCTAACACCCCACGCCCCAACTCTTAGTATTTAGACAATATTAATCCGGGGCCTTTATCCACACCAGATCCCCGCTTGAGCCATACTTAATGCCCGCCTAATCCTACCCTGCAACCGACTAATCCCCAGTAATGAACCGTAGTTCTGAATACATCACGGGCTTTTAAAGTTCTCGCGCGAAAGCTGATCATTTGGTCCGTCGGGCAAGGGGCCGGAAGGATGAGAATGGCGTCGGGACGCGGTTCGGTAGTGCTGTAGACCAAGGACCCTTTGGTAATTAAAACGAAGCTCCATGCGGAAAGGGTCAAGGGATGTATGGTGGAGAGATGAGGGGAGAGGTTTACCCAGGTGCCGTGGCTGATGGGTAAAGAAGGCAAGCGGTATTTAGTGGAGGAAGAAGGTGCTCGCGTAGGGTAAGTGAGGATGATAGGAAGGCTGCAATAAGTGAGAAGTATTATTGAGGTAAATGTATGAGTAGGGAGGTGTAGGTAAGGGGAAGGCAGGGATGAGTGAGAGGGACTATTAAGGGAGGTGCTTGACTGGGGAAATGTAGGTAAGAGGATAAATTGGTGCACGAATAATAGTATAGTGGGAGCTGCTGGTGGAGGGAAGTGTGTGGCTGTGAAAGGAAGTTGGGTGAGTGGTAGCGCGTGAGAGGGGGAGTAGGAAAGGATTAGTTGAGTAATGGACGTGTGGGTTAGTGGAAGGAAGAGCTGCATGGTAGGTAGCTGAAAGATAATAGAAGGGTAGATGCTTATTTGGGCAAATGGAAGGTAGAGTTAAGTGGTGTGGAAGTGAAGGCAGGAGTAGTGAGGGGTTAGTGAATTAAAGAGGTGTTTTTCTTGTAGTGTGTGTGTGTGTGTGTGTGTGTGTGTGTGTGTGTGTGTGTATGTGTGTGTGTGTGTGTGTGTGGGATAGGGACTCAACGGGTCGTCTCGTGACAGCTCGCACTCCCTATTTAGCCTTTTACCTGAGGCTTTTGATTTGTATAATCCCCTCACCCTAGAAGTGGCCTCTGGATTCTCAATCAGTGGGGCTTTCAGTTGAGTACTTTCCAGTCCCCTTACAGTTTTTCCTCAATTCCTTATCTCTCTTTCTCTTCCTCTTCTTCCTCTTCTTACCCTATCTTGAGGGCCATCTTCCCCCCCCCCCCCTGACTTCTTCCCTCCGCTTTACCCCGACGTCCGCCTGGCCCCACCTGGAGTGTGTGCGGTCACGCAGACGGGGAGAAAAGTCCGGGGTTTGTGCATTTTTGTCCGCGTCATGAAAGGAGCTGGTGGGGTGGATGAGCCTGTTCGCCTCCCCGCAGCCTCCAGGGTGTCTTGTTTGCCCGGCTGAGCTAAACCCTCGCCTACGTGTCACCAGCTGAAGTTAGGGAGAGGGACGAGATATGCTCAGGTGGCGGTGTGTTAAGGTTAGGGGTATGTGCAGGAGAGGAGTATATGAGCTGGTGAGCCAGATGTTCTGGAGAGGAATATGACCTGATAAGCGAGATAGCCTGGAGAAGAATATGACCTGGTAAGCGACGTGTGCTTCGCAGGTGAGGAAGGGAAGTTTACTAAATGATAAATATTTTATTGTGCGCTAGTGCTCACATGAGGTGTGGTGGTATGCTCACTTAAGATAGATCGCAAGATGAGGAATATACAAAACTGAGGGATATACTGGTACGGGGGATATACCTTAATGTGAGATATATTCATAGCAGCTGGATATACAGAGCTGGGATATATGTTAAGTCGGGTATAATTAGGATGAGGGATATTTCCCAGTCTTGAGATATGGTCCAGCTAGGAGGAGTAGGGAGGAATACCACCGGGGGCATCCATGTGAGGGGTATGGACAGCTGAGGGTTGTGTGCAGGTGGAGGGTCTGCCTGTATGGTGGAACGCGTGACGTGAGGTGGCACTGAAGTAACTCCTGTACAGTACCAGTCAGCGGGTTTGGTAGAATCGACTGTTTTTACCGTCTCATTTTTTTTTTCTTATTCATTTAATCTTTTATGTGACCCACATTCAATCTACTTTCTTGCTAACGTTACACTTCTTGCAAAGCGCATTCACTCGACTCGTTTTACGCTTAAATTGAGCTTTTTGGCATTTCAGTTATTTTCCCCATTTAATGAAGGAGATGTATGTATTCCTTGTATTGAAATTATATATATATTTTTTCAATGCGAATTTGTATGCGTTCCTCTTCTGTCACAGTGGTGAGGTACGAATCGTAACTTGATATCTGCAGACGTATTTTATTAATATAGATTACATCTAACCTTAAATTGTTTATTCTTGGCATCAAGGGGATAACGCTTTCAGTCGCTTGAGTATTGGCTGCATTGCCTGGCCTCATGGTAGTGAAGGCTCCGTCAAGGCTATTTAGAACTGCCTGCTACGCCTGGCTGACATTAGATGCGCCTCGTACCGTGGGACTTGCCGAATGTCCTCATATTGGTGATGGACGAGGAGTGGTGGATGGGGGAGGAGCCTTGAGCTTCCTAACTCCATCTGTATTGGGGATTTGGGGAGGAATTTTGTGCATGATTATTGTCCTGTCTTAGTCTTTAGTGTTGGTTAGGGAGAAGCCTTCTTATTTTACTATCCTGTCTCCATATCTTGTGGTGGGTAGAGAGGAATCTTGTGTGTTATAATCTTGGTGTGAGGGAAGGAGCCTTCTGTTTTACTAATCTCGTGCCCGTCTATAGTGATGGATGGGGAGGAGCCGCCATCCGCTTTACTATCCTGCCTCCATTTATAGTCATGGATAGTGTAGAGCCTTCTGCTTTACTATCCTGTCTCCATCTTTGGTGATGGGCGGGGAGGAACCTTCCTCTCTTCATCTATAGTGGTGTGTGGGGAGGAGTCCTCTCTTGTCACTGTCTATACGTATTAGGAATTTGGGATGCTGTTGTTGTCCCCGAGCATATATAAATTCTTCATAGACTATGAGGACTTCTGTTGCATGTCTTTCCCACGCACTCCCATGTACTGTCCCCCCCCCCCAAACATATAACCTTGTCTGAGACCATGAGGTATTACGTTACCTGGTACCATGTAGACCCCATGCTCTAGGTGTATGGTCTCTCTCCCCCCGTTGGCGGGGTGAAATTATCGATGTGTTCTCTCATTCGTTGTCACCAGGTGTTTTATACCCGGTTGGTAGGTGTAGGTGTGCTGTCGGAATGGGTCTCGTAAACCCCTGCGACTTGGGGGGGGAGAGCCGTTGATAATCACTTCTAGGGACAAGGAGAGAAAAAGTTTTCTCATATTGACGATGAAGAAAAAAGTTGGATGAGTGTCTGCGTTATACCCGTCCCTCCTCCCCTCCCTCCATTTTTTTTTTATATGTGGTGGGTAAGGAGAGGTTGGGGGGGGGGAGATAGGGGAGAAGTAGAAGTGGCTGGACAGAAAAGGTGAAGTGGGGGAAATAGATGAGAGTAGTAGATTGTAATGATGTATGGTGTAGGTTTAGTGAATTGCGTGAGTCGTTTGTTGAATATGTATTTCTGGTGCCTTATGTATATACCTCCACCTTCCATATGTGTGTGTGTGTGTGTGTGTGTGTGTTTGTGTGTAGTAATGATGCCTGTCGTGCTTGAAAGTAGCTTAGGTGGGCTAAAGATGGTTTTTGTGTAGTGATGGATGTGTGGTGCCTCTGGACTTCAAGGCTCCGAATGAACCAGGTTTGTTCCGTGTTTGTGTTGCTTTCCAGATTCTGGGTGTGTCTGTAGTTTGTTTCTTCGTTACCTTGTAAATCTCTTCCTTAGATTTTGTGCTGCTAATGGGCCACTTAATTTAATGTCAGATCGAGTGACTAACTTAAATACCTTGTTGTGTGTCATCACTAAGAGTGAGCTGCATGATTTTAGGGCCTGGAGAATGATATAGTTCGCGGCATTGACGAAATATAGATTCCATTTTCCCGGGAAGTTCCAGAATGTATGCGGACTTATCAGGGCTGCCTTCTCTCCTGTGATAGTCTAGTGCATCCATAAACATCCGGATGTTAGTGTATGGCCTGGTAGTTCCCATCTTCTCTCTTGTTCTATCCGTTAACCTCTGTTTAACGTCTTGTTGTGTTACGCTCTCTGTGATGCCACACAAGTGTGAACCAGTTTACGCATATGTACCAGTCCTTCAATGACTCTCGAGTCTACTGGACGCCTCCCCTCGGTATGTTCGGGGTGTGTACCATTGGACACCACTATCTGTGTGGCGTCGTGTGCATAATAGATGTCCATGCTCATGTTCCCTCTTGGAGGGAGGAGGAGGAGTAGTGTTTGGGGGGTTGGGGGAGGGATGTCTGATGTGTAGGTTATAAATAGCGTTGTTGACATTGCTCCACCTTGTGGAACCCCGCTCGGCAATGGGAATTCTGTTGATGTTGCAGAGTTTATGGCCATTGTAGGAGTGGGGGGGGAATAAGGTTGGAGAGGTCTTTCGTCTTCCGGTGATATCTGACGCGTACAGCCGCGGCAGTTGAAGCAGGAGGCCGCTTGTTAACACCTTGTCACATCGCTTCCTTCCCTTTGTTCCTCCGCCACACGAGGCTTCGACGGTAGATAAGTATCCATCTTAGGCTGAAATTTCCAAATTTCACCAGGAAAAACGTATAAGAGAGAGGATTTAACGAATAACAGATGGAAATTGGATGCTCATTTCCGAATTTACGACAGCGGAGCAGATGGTCTCAACCCTCGAGTTGAATAACAGTTTAGCATATCTAGAACTGCAGGCCACTTAGGCGTCTCTTACCTGTTTATTGTATGCACTCTTATCATGTTAGTTTATCTTCTAACTCTCCCTTCAGCTTTTATCATTCTGTTGCATCTCCCTCCTCACACCCTTCACCTTTAACATCCAGTTTTATCTCATCTCCCTTCAGCTCTTTCATCTTGTTTTCATCCATACACGTTAGGAATTTATGATTGGAATTTATAATGATACTCCTCCTCCTGTCCTGTAGGATTATAGCCCCGTCACAGACCATCGGATCTGTTATGTCTTCCACCATGACCCCTGTCCCTACTTCCTTGACACTTCTCTCCTCCATTTTCTCTCCTTGTCGTATCCTCGTTTCTCCCCGTGTACTCTCCCCTCCCCCCCTCCATACAATGGTCAGCAGCGTCACGATGGTCCCACAAGTAATTGGAAATTGTGGAAGCTTAAAACCAGCCCGGAGGTCGTGTCCTTCTGTCTGGGGATCGTGGATTAATTGGTTCTTTCTCAGTGCACATTCAAACACGAGGTCTTTCAGGGGGCCTTTGGTGCATACACGGCGATATGTTGTGTTGGGGGGAGGGTTAGGATTTGTCTGGGGGGGAGGACATACGGGGAGGTCAGTGCAGGGGAAGGAGAGAGAGAGAGAGAGAGAGAGAGAGAGAGAGAGAGAGAGAGAGAGAGAGAGAGAGAGAGAGAGAGAGTAAGCCAGAAAGCTGTTCAGGTAAGAGGTTATTATAGACTGCTTATAGAAAAGAGTTGGAGGCTTGGTACATGATAGGGCTAAGGGGGAGGGAGGTACTGGTTTGTGCGTAGAGGGAGTCTTGGGGAGATACAGAACAGGGCAAAAGTAGTAATGAATAGGTCAGTGGGAGGAATACAGTATACCGAGAAGTGATTGTTGAATAAATCAGCGAGAGGGATGGAGTAGGTCAGACGAAGCATTGCATGAATGCGTCAGCAGGAGAGCTGATGATATTTTTACAGAGAAAAGAAAGAAAAATAAATAGCAGAACGTAGGAAAGTAAAGACTGAAAAAGAGATAGGGAGAAAGAGAGGTAAGGAGAGCAAGACAAAGGAATGGAGGAGAAAGATTAAGGGTTATGACCACACGGGGTAAGAAAGTAGAGTGTAATACGAGGTTTATTAAGTGAAAATCACCTTTATTGCGCCAGGGGAGAGGGAGCGTAGAGTAGCCTGGACAGTAGCGCATGGCTTCTGGTTATCATCATCTTGTTCGCTCTGATTGTGAAGGTCAAGAGGGGAGGAGACGCGTTTGCTGTGATTGTAAGGGGGAACTGGAAGTGCTGGCGTTCATTGCATTGCTGAGTGTTCTTGTTATCTTGTGACGCATATACGGTAATAGCAATGGTCAGGAGTTCTTGTATTTCGTAAGGGGTTATTTGTGTGTGTGTGTGTGTGTGTGTGTGTGTGTGTGTGTGTGTGTGTGGTTTTAAGGTGGAGTCGTGTGTTGATGTTTGGTGTGGTGATACCAGCTTAAACCTTTATTGTGTGTTGTTAGTTGTGACTGCGAGGACCACATGTAGATCCTTGTCGTGAGGGCGAGCTGAGGATGGTGGTTGACTTTTGACTTAGTGCCGGCGCGTGTGATTTTCTTATATGGCTTGGAGAGTCGTCGTGATATGTGGGTATTAAAGAGATAATAAAGAAGGTGTCTGGTTGTTGTTCTTTATGACTGCGTTAGACGTGGTATTAATGTTTATATGAGCCCAGACAAAAAGTGATTATTGCTGCCTCGTGTTCGTGATTGCCAGTCAGTCGGCAGTGAAATGTAAAGAAGTATGAAGATAGTAATGTCTTTATATATATATATATATATATATATATATATATATATATATATATATATATATATATATATATATATATATATATATATAATGATGATGTGATTATTGCACGAAAGTGCACTTGGAAACTTTTCGTGTTTCATTTTCCCCGTGGACTCATAGGTATATATATATATATATATATATATATATATATATATATATATATATATATATATATATATATATATATATAGGGATGGGGGTACGTGATGAAGCGAGTGGTTGAATACTCGGGAGTGACTTAGGGATTTAGGTGGCGGTGTAATTACTTTCCAGGAGCACATGATGGATGAACGTTTCGGTGATGAATATCTCTGGTGGGAGAGGCTGTCGCTCCCACCACATGTGCCGGTCGCTCGTGTGGTCCAATTGACGTACGGCCCTAATGGTACACGCAGTTTACATTTAATGCTCGAGTGGCCTGTCACGTGGCAAGATTTGTCGCCATGTAAATCTTGTAGAGGATGAAGTAGTAGGGAGTAGCGGGCAGGTTGTTGTCGTGCCCTGTGGTCTCTTGATGTGCTTCACGCCTCGTTATCCTGCGTCATAAACTCCCAGCGTAGACTAGTTTATGGCGTGCATGTACTACGCTGGGGTGGGAAGGACCGGCCTGTCGTCTTGTCACGGGTTGGCCGGCTTGTGAAAGGAGGCCGCCGCCGCCGGACCGTGCACCCCTTCCGCTGGGGCGTGGGCTAGGGTGGTGGTGGTGGTGGTGGTGGGGCTGCGTTGGTCCTACGGCCGGAGATATGGGCGAGCGTGCCTTCTGAAGGGGAGTGTTTCTTTTTTTTATGACATCGTGTCTTATGGCCTTAATGATATCAAACGTAATCAGTGTTGGCATAGGTAACTTTTAAGATATTCCGTGGCTAGAACAAAATATCTGTGATGGCGTCATCCAAGGTTAAAGAAGAAAAAAAGAATCGATGTAGTAATGACTCTTTCATGAAGTGTATTACTCCTGGAGGAGGTGTGTGTGTGTGTGTGTGTGTGTGTGTGTGTGGAGGAGGGGCGGGCAGGTCGCGTAGCGTGACTGCAACACGTTGTAGACCGGCTCCGGGCGTCCCTCCATCACTCGCCTGCCCTGTAATATACTTATAAAGTGAGGAGTGCATTGCCTAGATTGTTTTGAGAAATCAGGGTAATAGGCGGGCTGCGGTGAGTTAAGGTGGCATGAATTAAAAGCAAGCGGTGGTGCGAAATATGTGGCGGGCGGGAACAACTTTACTTTGGGGTTCTGCAGGCAGGGTGATGGGCGTGACTTGGTTGAGTGAGACATTGAGGAAGTTTGACGAGGGGGAACCTGAAGCAGGAGGAGGAGGAGGAGAGTGAGGATTGATGGTGAAGTGTAATATATTATTAAAGAGGATGAGGGTGAAGCAGAACGGGTGATGACGCAGCAAACTTAAGACTTGAAGATGATGCGGAAGATACAAAATTTTTTTTTTTTTGGTAAATGGAAATTAGAAGAAAATGAAGAAGGGTGAGGAAGAAACTGCATATATGATGAAGGCACTAAATACAGGCGACTAAGCCAAGCGGATCATAATGGACGAAACGAGGGTATGGTAAAAGGGATCAGGGATGACAAGGGAAATGTAGGGGTAAGTTGAAAGAATGAGTGAGTTAAGAGGATTTGAAGGATGGTCTATATACGACGAAAGGAGGAAGATGGATGTGGAAGAACGTGAGGTTGACTGGAGCAATGTATCGAGAGAAAGAGTGTGTGTGTGTGTAAAGCGGCGTGAAGACTAGGCCACGTCCTCCAGAAATACACTACGTTGGAGAACGCAAGGAAGTAAACAACATGCCTCTTGAAACGTGGCGTGCAACGTATGGGCAACAAATGCCCGCTCTAGCCATGCCTTGGTTCCCTCTCATGCCATTATGAACCTGACAGGGAAATATTTGGGTTCACTGAGAATTTATTGTTTCTACGAAGTTTTCGGTTATATTCATCATACATTTTTTTTTTTTTTTACCGAGAAATCAGTTGCAGGTGGTCATTTATCCCAGAGGCTACCGGTAACTAAAGTCGTAAGTTTTGATAAATGAATTTACCATTTTCATGACAGTTATTTACTCTCACGTCAACGCACGCCTAACATTTTCCCTGATATTTCTGTTATGAGCTTCGTATTTTTTTTTTTTTCGTTCCGTTATATCCAACTCACTGTGGCAGACCCAGTGATACCAGGTCCACGGCTGGCCTCAACCAGGTTTTATAAATGTGCTTTTATTTTCCTGGCCGCAGCGCTCAGGAAGCCGTCCGCGTCTAACGGGCGGGGCCACCATTCAAAAAGTGTGATGTATGTGTGTGTGTATGTGTCTTTGTTATATGTAGAAGGTAGTTACGTGGCGTTGGGACGACACTTCATCTTCCTTAATGACTAGACTGAATTTGTTTGGATACAGGAGACACAAAGGGATCAGACGTATATATACATATATATAGTCGTGTGTATAAATATGTTTAATGTTGTACGGGCGTTTGTTGGTCATAACGACCTACACGCTCATCACAGGCAGTCGACATCCATCAGCGGCACTTTTAGCCAGGCTTAAAGCGAGACTTCTCTGCTAGGGTGGGGGAGTCGAGTGAGGGAGAGGAAGTCATGTGTGGGCATAGGGAGAGGGAGTGAGGTCTGTGTGCAGATGGAGTGGAGGGAGGATGGAGAGAGTCGAGGAAAAAGGAATTAAGGTGGTATTGGACTTTTTTTTTATTATAGAGTGAAGAGGATGTGTGTAGAAGGGGGGTGAGTTGTGTGAGTCTGAGGGAGGGTAGACTTTAGGAGGGTTGTGGATGCAGGAACTGTAGGAGGGTAGGCTGTAGGGAGGGCCTTGGACGGAGGGAATGTGAGGAGGGTGATTTAAAGGGAGGGTCTAGGATGGAGGGACTGTAAGGAGGGTAACTATAAAGGAGTGCCTTGGATATAGAGACTGTTGGGAGAGTAGTCAAGAGGGGGTGTTGTGTATATATATAATATAATATGGATGTGTATAATATTATGCACTGCTTAGAACTTATATCGGTCTTCACTAGTAAGGGTTTTATAAATCAAACTGTATATCGTCATCGGGACAGCATCTCGACGGTAAATTACACGGTTTATACCGGTGTATATATATTGTATTAAGCATCGGCATCCCACCTGAGCACGAGGTATTGGCGCCATAAATTGTGGAGGCAATAGTGTGGAGCGTTATAAAGTCTGCTCCCGTGCCGGATGATGGCGTCTGGGTACACTGTATTCGGCGTCTGGGTACACTGTATTCGGCGTCTGGGTACACTGTATTGAGACCCGTGTGTGCTGGCTACAGTGAGGCTACAGGTATGCTGTACGCTGCGCTGTAGTTTATCTAGATAGTGTTGCCAATAAGAAGGGCGCCCTCGTAGGCTGAGGTTGTTATGACGCCCCTGCCACTCCCTGTAGTGTTCCTCGGCACGCCCCATGACGACAGCGGGCAACGGATAAGGACAGTTTCACAAGGATGCTAGATGCTCGTGACATGTGTTAGGTTCAAACGTCTTAAATTTCATGATGAAATTCGCTATATTTTGTGTAACGTTGTTTTGGTTTGTGATTGACTCTCTCTCTCTCTCTCTCTCTCTCTCTCTCTCTCTCTCTCTCTCTCTCTCTCTCTCTCTCTCTCTCTCTCTCTCTCTCTCTGTATGCATGTATGTATGTTAACTTTATTTTTTTCCTGTTGTTACAGGTGAGTTTATGGTCGGAACTTCCCGTTAACACGGAGTGTCACGGTAAGTGAAGGAGTGGCTGCTACAGGGAAGTCCCGCAACTGAGCAGTGTGGTCGCACGCTGGGCGAGAGGCGACCAAGCAGAGTGTCTGTTGCAAGGCAGTGATCGGCTGTTGCACGACGACTGGAGACGGTTTGACATCCACGCTGACCCTACTGTGTTATACTGGGCTCGCTGCTTCTGTCTCCCTTTCCACGTGTTTGATCGTCCCTACGTGTCTTTAACTTTCTCCTTCCCGCTTTGTCGCCATTCTTTAACACTTTTTTTTTTGTTGTTGTCTTAACTTTCTCCTTCCTGCTGTGTTGTCGTTCTTTATTTTTTTTTTTTTTGTCCCAGCAGTCTTGACTTGTTATATGTATTCCTTGACTCGCTCCTTCCCCCTTGATCCTGGTTATGATCTGCGATTCTTCTCGTTCCATCCTCTCTTTATCTTCCTTCTTGATGTATCTCTGTCCCCTCTTACCTCTCTGTGTTAGATTACTCTCTCTCTCTCTCTCTCTCTCTCTCTCTCTCTCTCTCTCTCTCTCTCTCTCTCTCTCTCTCTCTCTCTCTCTCTCTCTCATTCCTGGGTATCTATATTTTCCTTTTCCAGACGTGTTCATTGTTCCCTTCCCTAGCCATCTGGACCCCTGTCTAATCCCTATCTCTTCTTCGCGTTGCGTTTGCCCTGTGCAGACCTTTGCCTTATCAACTATTCAGACCCTTCCCCGCTCTCTCTCTCCCTCTCTCTCTCTCTCTCTCTCTCTCTCTCTCTCTCTCTCTCTCTCTCTCTCTCTCTCTCTCTCTCTCTCTCTCTCTCTCTTTTCCCCACCCCTTTGATCTCCTCCTTCAGTGATTTTCATCTGATTACTTTCCACTAATCCTCACTCTCCCCCTCTACTATTAGCACCTGTCTCTGTGTCTTTTCTTCACCTTTCATTCTCATCCTCACTTGCCTCTCTCTTCCCCCGTACGCAGTCTCCACTGTCATTTGCCAGTCCTTCGCACGTCTCTCCCCCTCTTTCCTGCCCCGTCCTTCGTGTCTTCATCCTCCTCATAACCAGGGTGACTTGCGTCAGATGGTGCAGGTGTACACAAAGTGTCCACAGCAATTTGTTGGTCATCCCCCTGATATGCTGTCTCTGAACCCTCGACGGCTCCCGTGCCTCTCTAAACCAATTATAATGGGTAAGTGAATCTGGGATTCGGACGTGTGGTGGTGACCCTTGAGGTGCTCTGGAGAACTGACTCCGAGACACCAGTACATAGGGGGACCCCCGGCTAGTGTAGACAGCGCTCGTGTGTGTGTGTGTGTGTGTGTGTGGCGGCTTTAGGTTGGTGTGCTACGGTTTCGGCATGTTTTGAACGGCTGACGGAGGTGTGGCCGAGGGTTTCTTGGAAGGGTGGGTTGGTGTAGGACGTGTCGGTAGGTGTGAGGTAGGTGTGTGGCACCGAGTTTAGGAAAGGGTTGATCGAGTGCAGTGTCAACGTTAAGTGACTGGGATGGGCGTAGGTACAGGTAGTTGGGGCTACGTGTGGGATAGATGTGGATAGAGTGGGTTCGGATGGAACGTTGTGGACGGGTGACCAGTCCCGGTATGAGTGTTTACGGGTGATGTAATGAGCAGGCGTATGCAGGACCATACGCTGAGGATGGTATGGCGGGAGGCATATGTAATATGTGTGATACATATGTCCCTCTGGTATACGTAATGTGTTTGCGAGACAGTTTTTGGACGTTCGTAAAACTGATGAATTGTAAACAGTTGTTGCTGTTGTAGTGTTGTGTTTTATTATAGTTTCAACCGTTGCTTGTTTATGTAGTGTGGTGTCATGGGTGGAAGCTTCGTTCGTACGTTCGTGCTCAGACTTTTCCTTGATTCTGGGGGTTGTTCACTACCATGAACCACTGAAACCGCAACGGCAATTCCCAGATCAGGGTTGATGCACCAGACTGTTACAGACTGCCGCCCCACCGGCGGAGCGGAGTTGGGCTCATTCATCTGGTATCCTTCGTGTTTGTAGTATTATCCAGTTACACGTTTTGTTCGACTTCTTTGCTGTTCTTCATGTCAGTCCTCATGGCGCCTGTGCTTTTCAAGCTGATGTTATTTCTGCCGAATGTCAGTTGGAGGTTCTTTTCGTATGCAGATGAGGGACCAACCTTCTAGAACATTTTTCCAACGTATATGTTAAGACGCATCCCTCGCACCTCCGCTCAGATGAATAAAGTTTAAATGCCTTTAACTTGCTCGATCAGTTTGAAGATGCTTTACTGAAGCGTTACGATTAGGACCAAAAAAAAAAAAAAAATAGATGAATATTCATAGCTTGGTCGTATAACCGGCTCTGCGAGGTGGTTACTCCACTGGTATGTTTAGAGACAGAACAAGCGTCTTGATTCATATCATCTTGCTCTCCAGGTATTAAAACTTCTCAAATATCCAAACTTATCACTTTACATTAAACTGACTTTTTGACCTAAAGATTGATCATACACATCTTTGACTCCGTGTTTACTGTAATGCGAATGTAACTGAATGGTTTCCTTCCGTCATTGCCACAGGAGTTAGACTGTATATTGGTATAAGTGTTTGCGGTGACCTATCCGAGACCTTGATTGATGTCTCGCGTTTAGTTTTAAGATTTCTTCGATCGTAGGAGTTCGTGAAAAGTCCGTATATGCTTCATCAATCGTCATGGTGTTTGGCAGCTCATGTTTTTTTTTCTTTTTAGTTGCCTCTGCTACCTGGTGAATTTGGGGTGGCTGAAATTTCAGAAAGACGTGGCAGAAAGATCTCGCCAGTTCACTGAAAACGAGTAAGTCTGTTAGCTTCAGTTCTGCTAGATGTTGTGTCACACCCGTAGTTATTGTAACCAAGAATCAGCTTAGGTCTGGAGTCTTTTAAAGGTTGGGAAAAAAAAGAATATTGAGGTATGTCGGGATGGAAGGTGAAAAGGGGGGGAAATTTGGACTGCTGTAATTCAAGCCATTTGAGGATAATCATGGCAAACATGATAGCGTGGGGTTGTTAAGCGATGTAAGTTAGTGGTGTGTAACGACAAACGACGAGGTTGGGGAGAGAGAGAGGGAGGGGATGGGGTATTTAATGTGTGTGAGGGGACGTGGTTGGAGGGGAGAGGAAAGAGAGGAACAGATTGAGAGAGTGAGAGTTGGTTTTAGTGTATGGAGAAGAGACGAAGCTATCGAAGGAGGGTGAGTGGACGGTATATTGAGGGAGGAAGAACTGCTGGTCTTGTGGGAAGAAGACATATATGTATTTTGAGGAAGGGAACGGTAGAGATATGGAAGAAGTGGGGTGACGTAGCTAATAAATGAGGAAGAAAGGGAGAAGTTGAGTGATTGATATAGACAGAGTGAGGGTTTGTGAAGATAATGAGGGAGGGACAGGTGGAGATAAAGGAGGGTATGAGGAAGACAATTAGAGAGGGAGAAATGAATATATGAAGGGAGGAAGATATGGATTTTGTGTAAGGTATAGATGAATGTGATGTGGGAGAGAGATACAGGTATTGCGACGGAGATATATGAGAGATGGAAGTACTTAGAGGCTAAGGCAAGGGGATAGTGTGGACGCATAGGTTGAGACATTTAGCCAAGAAAAGATGCAAGTGATGAGGGAGGAAAAGATGGGAATAGTAAGTAGGCAAGAGAGTCAGACGTTGTGCCACTCCTTGCTGTAAGGCGGAGTGAGAGCATGAGGTGAGCAAGAGGATCATGTATTGCATGGTGATGGGTTTACCGAGAAATATAGACGTATGCTGTGTAGTTGGCTCGTGAGAGCACGTCGCAGAGCGAGGCGCATGAAACGCTGATTCTGAGACACTTGTGAAGCCTGAGTGAATTGTTGATACGCCTCCAAAGTATGATGTAGCGGGTGTCGTACAGAAGTGACACCGGGAACCCGAGTGTGCATCCTTGAGCGAAAGGTTCTGAGATGGAGGTGCGATGTTGTAGGAGATGACAGGGGAACTCTTACAAATTGATCTCTGTGGCAAGATCTCCACTCTTGATGGCTATATTATTCTTACGATTCAGAAGAGTTTTAGGTGGAATGATCTTAAGATTAAAGTTGATCTGTTGCTCGTCTAGCGTTAATTCTTGGATAGAATAGTCGTGTATCCTTGCTATTAAAGAAAACCGGGAGTGCTTGATTGCAGAGGGTGGTCTTTAGTAATATGTGGTGGTAATACTCTCGGCGATTGACCACACATTGTGGATGATGGACCACAAGATGCTCTAGACCTGGTGTGCGAGTGTTGTCTTGTGTTGCAGCCGTGTGTGTCAACTTCCTGGGTCTGCGCACGCTCGTCCCTTTGCACCCAGGTCTGAAGTCGTCCTTCTCGGCTCCTGTGCACTCTTCTTTCTCTGCTTGTCTGAGCTGTTTTGGCCAGTATAATCTGGTCTTATTCTGCTCGTCTTCCCAGGCCGTTGCCAGTCTTCCCTGTCGTTGTGATGTCGGTTTCTTTCCTTACGTCGCTAAGCTTTGAGGCTCTTCAACTTCTCACGTCTTTCCTAACACTTACTACGAGTCTCCATTTTGAAAGGCAAATGCTCCACTTCAAAATTCGTTGAGTATTTTCAACGTCTCTCTTTATTTCTCTGTTTCTTTTAGCCCCTCCTTTCAGTTTAGCTCTGGCCTAGATTTATCTCTCTGACCCGTTAGAATTATGCTCTCACAGGTTATTTCTTGGTCTTCTTAAACTAATGGTACTCTAAACTAATGGTACTTTAAGCTAAGCTTACTCGACCGGTACTGATCTCCCTTCGGTTTGTTTAAACTGATTTTTTTTTTCAGCCCGCAAAGGATTGTCTTCGTCTTCCCATCATTATTGATCATCCTCGGTCCGTTTTGACTGTTCTTTCTCAGTCCACTCGGGCTAATCATGCTTGTCACGACAAAATGGCTCTTTTTCCACCCTTTTCAAGCAGGACCTCCTCGGTAGCACTGATCTCTATCATGGTTCAGTCTGGAGGCCGGTTATCCCTCTACATTTCACACAATTTTTTTTTTCTCTCCTCCGTTCGGATGACCTTTACCTCGCCTCAGCAAATGATCCTTGGCTTTTTTTTTTTTCCCCCTCCTCGTCCAAACCGGTCTCTTCCATTTTGCTTAGATTCGTCTCTCTTGGCAGGTCCGAACTGGTTTCCCCCTCTTGGTCTTTTGAGTCTTGTCGGGCTGGTCTGCATCAGGGGTTCCACCCTGCAGTACACTCTTCACGGACTGTTGTTTGTCAGCTCTTGAAACCGCCCCGTGTTTGGTCGGTCAATAAAGACTGTGCGAAGGAGGTGTTCCAGTCAAATGTGGTCCTCTTCAAGACCAGGACCTGGAGTTGGGTGGAGTTACGTAGTCATGGCGAGGTGAGTCTTGGGGTGTGTGGGGGTTGGACGTCGGTGAGATGACGAAGTTTTGTTTTGGCAGTGAGTACGCTGTTGATGAGGGGGGAAGGAGTTTAATCTTGAGGTGGATGGTTAGGGTTTACGGATGGTCGTGGGTGGCTCGGGGTAGTCGTTTGTTTGTTAGAAGTTAGGGACTGTCTTGGTTTTGTTAGTGGTTAACTGGTGCATCACCTGCATGCGAAGTTACTTCGAGAAAAATACAAAAGATGAATTCTCTGAAATTAAGAGAAGAAATACCATGGAAAAATACCTTGATGACACGGGCTGAGGCTTCAACCTATTACTGGTAAATACACGGAAAGCCACGGAAAGACCTCTGGCCTTCCTGAAAAAGTAATGGACGAAGTCGTCAGGTTACACAAGACATTGAAAAAAAGAATTGAGGCTTTCACCGTTCAGATGCCTGTTAAACCAGGCCCTCACCGTGGAAGCTTGGCTGCAAACCGAACTCTGGAGAAGGTGGGCAGAGTCAGAGACTAGTGTACATTATAGATGAGGCAGGGGGTGCGGGTGGACGTGAGAGACGTTAAGGACGGGGGGACAGTCATGTGTAAGGAGTTGGCGTAGTCGTGTTCAGGTTGGGTTGGGGGTATGGGGCATAAGCGTAGGTTTAAGGCGGCCGCGAGTACATGGACCTTCTCTTCAGCTTAAGGGACCTAAAATATAATATTCCATATAGTTAACCAGGGTCTTACTACCTTCGAAAATACCTCAGTAGTACTTTATCCAAAATGACGCACTTCACATTTTCCTTGGTTTTTGTCTTTCGATCTTTCGGTGTCTACAAGGTCCTCTACATCAGAATAGGATTTAGTTCTTGTCTCTTCTCATGAACCAAATTTCCCCTTGAAACCACCTCCCTTCCTGGAAACATTTCAGTCCTGGAACCACATCCTCACTTGGAACTAACCACCCCTTTGAATCCAGTCACCATCCTGGTATGTATAAACACTAAAGGAACTGAGAACCCGTCTATCCCCGCTGACCACGCAGCCCAGACGGATCCAGAGGACTTGAGTGAGTGATGGAGTGCACTGGAGTAGACGAGGCTCCTGGTACTGGATCTCACAGGTTTTTCTCGATGATCCTTGTTGTGCCCAGGGAGCAACGGGGCACAACATGTGGAAATGTTTGTGTGTGGGTTTCTTTGTTTTGTTGTCTTGCATATCTCAGATAAGTTATAGAAGCATCCCACATTTACACATCCCTTATTTTTTTTTCTTTCCCTCTCGGATTATATCAGCTGTCCATGTATCATGATAACGTGGCCCTTTGTCGTCTTCATTTCTGCTCCACCATGACTTAAATTGTGTTGGCCGCATCCTGGCTAACCCCCCAAGCTGCCAGCCGTCAGCAGACGGAGAGCACGGTATGTGGCCCGCCGTCTCAACCCTGCAAGACTCGACCGTGACGGCGGCGACGCGATGGTGGTAGCAGCAGCAGCAGCAGCAAGCAGCGGGGCGGGCGGTGCTGGTGCTGCTGCGCCCCCCACCCTGGAGTGACTCACGTTATGACAGCCATTCACATGTTAAGAGTCGCTTTTTGTCCGCCCGCCCAAGATACACACGGCGAGCCAGCCCGACACAGCCGACAGGCCCTCCCCCAAACCCCCTCCCTATTTATCGAGCTTTTGATGAGAGCCGAGGCAGAATTTCTCCTCCTAGAGGCGCATTACTCATAATATTTTCCCTTTTATTTCTAGTCCCATGTGGAAGGCTATTTTGTCGTGGTATATAAAGGGAGATTTTTTTGCGGGTGGTTCGCGAAGACACTCGAGAGACGACGCAGTGTGCTTGCTGAAGAGGAATTATTTTTTTCTGAAATCTTTATACGTATGAACGGGTAGTTCTGATAGTGTTAGGGAGGATATAACCTCGTGTGGATAAGTCCGATTGCCACAGAGGAAGGTAGTGACGAGGATTCTACCGACACCCCTTCACCAAACCCCTCCCCCAAGTGCCAGAGCGCCTCGCGCGGTAACCCAACAATCGCCCCGACACCTGCGCGCACCGTGATTAATGCGCCCTGTCATTCACAATCATTCACAATCACGACGACGGGGGAGTGTGATTGTCATGTAAATACTGGCGACGAGTCTGTGGGTTGGCCCGGTCGTGGAATGGTGAGAACCAGGGTGTCACGGGCCTGTCGAAGATGCTTGCACCCTTACTGGGGACGGTGCATCATGTCGCACTTGTGGGGCAGTGATTGCTCTTGGGAGGGGTTGCGGTAGGCGGTCATGTTTGAAAATGGCCGCATTATGTTGCCGTCCGATCTCCAATGTAAAGCTGTTTTTAGCGGGGCAGGTTAGGGTCTATTATTGTCTGTGTGTATGTGTGTGTGTGTGTGTGTGTGTGTGTGGGTGTTTATCTTATGAAGGGTGTGTGACGGGGTGCTGGCTCTGAGGAATGTGGTCGTGGAGTTAGGTGGCATTGAGACAAATGGCATTGGAGGGTGGGTGGTGGTGGTGGTTGGTGTAGGGTGGGATGACGGTGATGATGTTGGGAAGGGCGGTGGTGGTGAGGGAGATGGCGAGAAAGATGGCGGTGGAGGGAGATGGTTTTCATAAAGTCTGACTGTGTGTTAAGAGTGCCACGAGGCTACGGATGTCGCAGGGTTCACAAGCTGTTGTCGTCGATGCTGTCTGCGGTCCCTTGCGTCTTCGTGTCCACGGTGCCTTCTTCAGCCCTTCACTTTTTCCCTCACATTCTCCTCCTGATACAGAGAAACATCGGCGTTTTCTGGACGAACTTTATTCGGATCCAGGACGCTTTTCATTATTCATCCCTGAATTGTATTAGGTATTGCTGTAATGTATATATATATATATATATATATATATATATATATATATATATATATATATGGAAAAACCTCGGCCCCCTGCTCTGCTCCTTTTGGAAAAGTAAAAACTGGAGAGGAGGATTTCCAGCCCCCCGCTTCTTCCCCTTTTAGTCGCCTTATATATATGTGTGTGTGTGTGTGTGTTTGTTTGTGTGTGTGAACATTCGAGGAAGACGCCCTCTCTCGATTGGACTGCTGCAGTGTGTGTGCTAACAAATCCATGGGAAGTGGGATTTAAGCAGAGAACATTTGGTGAAATAGCTGTATAACTGGGGACAAGCCGAAAACTTCGAATACACACACACACACACACACACACACACACACACAAAGCTTTTAAACTATTCACCTGAACGTAGACGTGAGGGAAAGTTCCAAAAATGCAAATGGAAAATATTGGGCAGGTTCAGTACCTACCTTGCATACGAAGGTTATCCCTAGTGAGAATGAAAGACGGGGAAATAAAAAGGATGAATTTTGCGTAAGAAATCCAGTGAGAATCAGGTATGGTGAAGGAAATGATAATGGATATAAGCACAATTGTCACGCTCCTGTCTTCTTGAACCCACAACCGGGGAAAGACCCCTGGGCCGGTGCAGAATATCTCCCCAGTAGACCCCACGAAGACTTCAACAATCATAACTCTTACAAGGTTCACCGCCTTTCTTCTTCCCCTCCTCCTCCTCCTCCTCCTCCTCCTCCTCCTCCTCCTCCTCCTCCTTTCGTTTCACTGTTATTCCTTCCTGTACTTGCTCGTCCGTCTTTCGTCTCCTCGTCCGTTGCATTTTGCTCACCCTCTCAATTGACAATATTTACCTGTTACTGTCTTCTCCCCAGCACCATCTCATCCACTCTTTACTGACGTCCGTCCCTTGTCTCCCCTCCTTTCTTTCCTCTCCCCTCTACCCCTCACATATCTCTCTCTCCCTCCGCGCCCGTGCCTCCCCTCCCCTTAGCTTACAAGCTCCCCTCGGAAGACAAACAGCAGGAAGGAGGCAGCATAATCAGGTGTGTGCTCGCCTCCCTTGTTACTGGAGCGCTGCCATTACGGCAGCTCCTCCTTACTTGATGAATTACTCAATCTTAGACGGTGAAATGGGTCGACTGGGAGGGAGGGATGGGTGAGGGGTGGAGGACTAGGAAATGAAAGAAGTGAGTGGAAACGAGGAGAGGGATAGAGAAGTAGGATGGTCGGTCGGTTAACACGTTTCAAGCCGCCTCACGCACGCAGGAGAGGAGGTGACAAGGTGAAGAGTGGCAGTGTTAACAAAGGGAATGGAAGGTGAGGGAGCAGTAGATGGGGGAAGAGAGAGAGAGAGAGAGAGAGAGAGAGAGAGAGAGAGAGAGAGAGAGAGAGAGAGAGAGAGAGAGATGGTGATATGATTTTAGAGAGAAGGAGAATGTAGCAGACGGATACGGAGGTAGGTGTTGGGATCCAAGAGCCGGATATTCGCCCAAAAAGATGAGTGTCAGGGCAGATGGATGCTGTCACGTATTGGAAGCTGAGAAGGCTTTCATCCTTGTGAGCACCTTGAAGGTTATATCTTATGTGGTCTGTGAAGTGTTAGGCAGAGGAAGGTCAACTTGGGACACATGGTTGGCGGCGAGGGGCCAATGCAGGCTTCCCTAGCCAGAGGCGTGTACAGTAAGCCAGCTCACCGCCGCATTACATATTCTCTCTCTCTCTCTCTCTCTCTCTCTCTCTCTCTCTCTCTCTCTCTCTCTCTCTCTCTCTCTCTCTCTCTCTCTCTCTCTCTCAAAATTGCGTCTCCATAATTTACGGGCTACATTTTTTTAAGTCCTTTTTTTTTTTTAAGCCTAGGATCCCCGGGGCATTAATTATAAGAGCGCGTAGTAAAATAACGCCTCACTAGGAAAATTTTATCGGGGAAAGAAGGTAGGTGACAATTAATATGGGAGGGATTCCATAGTAGTAGCAGTAGTAGTAGTAGTAGTAATTAGTAGTAGTAGGATGGGAAGACGGCGGGCTCAGTGGGAGAGGGATTCCGCAGAAGTAGCAGCAGCAGCAGCTGTAGAAGTAGCAGCGTAGCGGTGCGGGTAACACAGACGGAGGGGGAGGCTGGATATGATGTTTGGAGACGGAAGGAGAGGACCAGGGTAGATATCCCCTTTCGGGAGACCTCAATTGGATCTTGTTTTCCCCTGCGCGTGTAGAGGAGGGCGGGCGCTACACTTTATTATATACCATTTGTAACCTTTCACCATCCGCTCCTCCGCCACCGCCACCGACCGACCAACTCTCTCTCTCTCTCTCTCTCTCTCTCTCTCTCTCTCTCTCTCTCTCTCTCTCTCTCTCTCTCTCTCTCTCTCTCTCTCTCTCTCTCTCTCTCTTTTGTTCCCTTGCCCTTCCATCTCTTGTCTTTGGTTGGAAAACATCCTTGCTTGACTGTTATTCGTTCGGGGGTCCTGCTGTTCAAGCATATTTATGAAGGTAATTGAATCTCAGGTAAGTGTTATTTTTACCGTGTCGGGTGACGTAAACCCCAGAGCTGTCTGGTTTGTGTTGTGCTTTTGTTCTCATTGTACTGACTCTTGTTGCGTAATTGTTCCTTTGACCGTGTATGACTGATATGACGTCTGTTCTACAATTATTTGCTTGCCATATCAGTTTATCATTTGTCAGGAAAGGCTGGGGTTCGGTTTTATGCCCAGTACAACTGGCTACAGTTGTGGGAAAGTCAAAGTTTTTATTTTCATAATTTTATTTTTGTGTACTTCCGTCTAACCTTTTGTCTGGTCTTTAATGAGTTCGTGTATATCTGAAGTGAAATTTATCTTTCTATTTTTATTATCCTGCAGTCTCGTTGGACGATTATTATTTATGTGATGCTTAAATGGGTACCTGGCTTCGGTTATGATACACACACACACACACACACACACACACTTACACACACACACACACACAAACACACACACACACACACACACACACACACACACACAAGGCTAAGAAGCGGAGCATCACGAGTGCAAAACTCACTCCCTGTAACACACACACACACACACACACACACACACACACACACACACACACACACACACACACACACACTCACATAAACACACAGCGTTGCTACTTTTGGCCAAGTGTGGGGGAGGTGGCCAGAAATGACTTGGTTGTTCCTGCTCTCTCTCTCTCTCTCTCTCTCTCTCTCTCTCTCTCTCTCTCTCTCTCTCTCTCTCTCTCTCTCTCTCTCTCTCTCTCTCTCGGGCGGATGATCCATCAGCTGGGACAGGAGTGACAGCTAAGATGTAAAGTTGAGCGCGACATCCACCGCCAGTAATGGCACCACCGACGCCCCGTCACTCCACACCACACCTATACATCAGGCGAGACGGGAGACCTCCGTGTATCTGGGAGGCCGACTGGAGACCTCCGTGCATCTGGGAGCCCGGCTGGAGATCTCATTGTATCTAGGAGGCGGGCTGGAGACCTCCGTGCATCTAGGAGGCGGGCTGGAGGCTTCCGTGTATCTAGGAGGCGGGCTGGAGGCCTTCGTGTATCTGGGAGGTGGGCTGGAGGCCTCTGTGTATCTAGGAGGCAGCTTGGAGGCGTCCGTGTATCAGGGAGGCTTGCTGGAGGCCTCCGTGTATCTAGGAGGCAGCCTGGAGGCCTTCGTGTATCTGGGAGGCGGGCTAGAGGCCTCCATGTATCTAGGAGGCAGCCTGGAGGCCTCCGTGTATCAGGGAGGCTTGCTGGAGGCCTCCGTATATCTGGGAGGTGGGCTGGAGACCTCCGTGCATCTGGGAGGCCGGCAGGAGACCTCAGTGTATCTAGGAGGCGGGCTGGAGGCCTCCGTGTATCAAGGAGGCGGGCTGAAGGCCTCCTTTGTACCTGGGAGGCGGGCTGAAGGCCTCCGCGTATGGGAGGCGGGCTGGAGGCCTCCGTATATCTGGAAGACTGATTGCATGATGGTTACGTTACCCTCACGCTGGGGAGCTGCTACTAGTGCTTGTCCATGACCCTCCTTGTCCCTTGTGTTGATGGTGTTTGTTGCAGAGGAATCACCTGCAAAGGGTATCGTTTAAGCAGACGGGCCCGATTCTTCCTGTGGGTGAAGTGTCGTAAAGGTTGGTGGGAACCTGATCGATGTGTTAGGACCGTGTGTGTGTGTGTGTGTGTGTGTGTGTGTGGCATTTGCGGCAGAGTGCGCTTTGTGTGAGGACGGGTGTTTACCCGGGTGTCTGATGCTGATGGCCAGCGTTAAACCGCGTCACCTGAGTGGCTCTTACACATTCCTGACGCATAGGACAGGTGTGTGTGTGTGTGTGTGTGTGTGTGTATGTGTGTGTTGTGTGCCGGGTCTGACGCTACAGGTGGGCGGCCGATGCCACTAGAGGGACGGGGGAGGGTTGCTCGGGGCGTGGCGTTCACGGTGGTGTGCCCCGCGAGAGGGAGAGAGAGGAGTTTCAAGGAAGCGAGAGGGTGACAGCGGAGATGAATTGCCGAAGCGGCGTCAGATCGGCACTCTCAGAGCTGCTGATGGCTGGCCTTCCGGCTTAATCTTCCCCACTTTCTGCTCGTGGCGTGCTCTGCCGTCACCTGCTGCAATTGCCGATTGCAATCACACACACACACACACACACACACACACACACACACACACACACACACACACACACACACACACACACACACACAATAACTGCGTTAAGTAGTAGGGGCAGAGGCGTTGGGTACCAAGTGGGTGAAACAGTAGGATCACGGTCGCCCAGTAACACACACCAGCCGACACTAATGGTCGTGTCTCTAACGACATACCGGGCTCTCCGTCTCCCTTGACGGTTACGGTGGTGACGGGTTTAGAGTAAATTGGTACTATTGCAACGGTGGTGACGGTAGTGTCGGTGAGTGTAGGACCATTACCGGTCAACGCCAGCGCCCTAATGACGCAGTACTTCACTGGTGGTTGACTCTGGCGATGACGGCTGACGATGGTGTCAGCGAGGAATGTATCAGGTAAAGCGACGGTGATACTGGTGAAGATAGGTTTTGGATCGTGTTCTTGAAGGATTGATTATATTATCACGTCAGCGACTGAAGACGCTTGGCATTGGCCAAATACGAGCGTATCTGGGACGTTGATATCGGCGAGGAGAGTGGCGGGAATGTCGTCGAAGTACTCGTGTCTATAGCAAAGTCGTTTCGACCCAGCAAGCATCCGAAGGATGCGGAGGTGCGTTCGCTGGGGTTGTGCCTACCAAGTGGTGAAGCGAAGGTATCGGACGTGTGAACTCCAGTGGCAGGTGGGCGCGGAGTGATAGACCGGGTACAGATGGTAGCGGACAGAGAATCACAGGCGCAGGACTCGTCAGGTGGACAGGTTCGGCGGTCCGACAGTTATAGCCAGACACACTCGCCCTGCAGATCGTTTTCGGTGAGTTTTGTCTCCGTCGAAGTATGCTTCCTCTGAGTGGCACGCCGGACTTGGGAGTTGCAGGGCTTGGGGAATGCCTAGCGAGGGGATGAGGGAAATCCAGTCTTAAAATTGGTCACGATGGGTGGGGAGAGAGGGTGAGAAAAGTGACGGTAGAGGATTGAGGAGCACAGACGGAAGGGCAAGTTCGAGTACAAAGGAAAGACAAAAAACAGTGGGCCCGTTGGCCCATGTCTAGGTTGTCTGTTTTGAACTTAAAATCTAAAACATAAATGGACGAGGTAAAGATAGAAGATCTCATGGAATTTAACATGATCAAAACAAGAGGGAGAATCGACTAGGTGGGGAAAGCAGGAGTAGGTGGAACTAGGGAATGAAAGGGTTGGGTATTTCTGAGAGGTAGGGAGCTACCCGAGTTGGTCAGCAATCTTTTCTACGTGTTTTGTTGACACAATCCTTTGTTGCTAGTGCCCCGATGGTGTCTCATTCACGGCCATAGTAACGACTTCTTCACACCTGCCCGTCAATTCTGGGTCTCAGTATGGCGTAAGGTAAATGCAGGCTCAAGTCTCGTAGCTTGAAAACTTCGAAAAATGAAAAAAAGAGAAGTGATATTCAGTGTCTCCTTCTCTCCCACATACCCTCGTCACCTGTGATGATGAGAAATAGTGTGTGTGTGTGTGTGTGTGTGTGTGCTGGAGGTGAGGTGTGAGGAATATGATGACATACTCTTGAAAAAATATTGAAGAGCGTTTTTCCGAGAGCCACACTCGAAAAATACCTTGGAACTGGAGTAAAAATGTACCCGATAAATACTGGTGGGAGGTGAGGCGTCAGAATCACAATAACAAACAGGCTTTACACCCGGGGCCTCCACACCTTTCACCTTGTTGCCAGAAAAGATAAGGAACATCATGGGGACCACACTGAGAACTATTCAGGTGGAAACTTGATAAAATTCTTTAGAATACACACTCACCACCATGCGCCGGGGCCCCCGCTGGTGGTGGATAAGAAGACCCTCTCACCGCAGGCAGTCATAGTTGAGTAGATCATGGCACGGGAGTGAGTGGGAGGGTTGGGAGTGAGTAGGACCCCACTATACCGATGATGATGATGATGGCACCGACAGGAATCGAGAGCTGATGCCCTCGAAGCTGAGATTTTATTTATATACGCACGTCATATTAATATGTCGTCCATGCTCTGTGCTGAATAGTTCGGGCATCACACAACTCAGTACATTCCTGTGCCACATTGGATTTTAATTTCGGTTTCAATTAAATGCTTACAATAACTGGAGTACAGCTCCTGGAATGTGTGTATCCAATTAAATTAGTTTGCAGACTTGACTCTTTGCAAAAAATGAAGGGTGTTATGCGTAGTAGCTACCTTGTTACCCCCGACAGGAGCTCGCCTGTGGGGGAAAATTAATTATTATGGCGTGCTGGCGGAGCTGCTTGCCTGGAGAGAACCCTCACCTGTTGCCTCGTTACATGCAGCCGCATTCACTGGCCTAGGATGGGTCACAGCATGGACTGGGGGGTGGTGGGTCACAGCATGGACTAGGGAGGGGATGGGGGGGTCACAGCATGATGGATCGGGCCGGGTTGAGTATGTAGGCTCGGTCGGCGGAGGAAGACTATCGGTAGCCAGGTTGAAGCTGAGCTTGGTGCCCCGTTGGGCCGATCTGGATAACGTCATGTGTTGGTTCAGGCAGAGTCACAGCATGTTGGACTATGGATCCACAAGCTGTCATGTCTTGAATAAGATCGAGTTAGGTCACATTTTGTACTGGTCCAAGCTAGTTCACATCATATATTGGTCCCAGGTTGCCCAAGCAGACTTGCCGTAATAGGAATAGTTGAAGCGCAGGAGAGTGTAAGGCATGCACGGAGGAGCGAATTGATGTGATACACTGGGGGCGACGTGCTGTCAGTGAGCTGAACCAGGGCATATGAAGCGGAATGGTCTTTGGGGCTTAACCGTGAAGGAGGGGTCTTGTTTCGGCACATTATGCGTGTCCGCTAGAGAGCGGGAAATGGTGACATGAATGGAAAAAAAAAAGATATACAGAAGACTTCAAGAAATCATAATGTTTCGTCTGCACATAAAATGATTCTCCCCGTATAGCCATGACAGTTATGAGAGTGTTGTACATACAATAAGAGATAACTGCTTAAACATCTTGGGGTCTGTAAATAGTGGAACTTCTTGGACCCAGACCGAGTTAGGGGAGCTGAAACGAACTCTCATAATTGACATAAAGTATATGCGAGACGTAAGTTGGGCCATTGGGTTAACTATACAGTGAGTGAGGATACGTCGTATCATGCAGGAGGCTAAGTTAGGTCACGTCCAGAAGGGTTTGCCGTGCACCGGATATGCCTGTGTCGTCACCATGTGAGGCCTGAGTCATGTTCTGCACTGCCCAAGGGAGTAAGGTGCAACTGGCGTTGGGTCACATCAGGCATTGGGTCATGCATACAGTGGGTCAGGCTTGGTCGCACCATCGTGCGTCGGGCCGGGCTGGAGCTGGGTCACATAGGAACGTATATACATCGGGCCAAGCTGGGCCGCGTCGGGTTATACGCTAGAGTGAACCTCAGAAGGGAGTGAGTTCTTGTGGTTTCGCCGTCGTAGCGTTCTTCCGCGGCTTTCCGAGATTGGCGTGTCGTTCATTTATAGCGTTTTTGCGCGATGTTTCGTCACGGCTTTTAAAGTTTACGTATGTTGCGTTGAGTGTGTAGGCGTGGTCGTTCGTTCCGTTTTTCGTGGCCTTCGGGGCGTTGTAACTTGGCTTCCCCCGTGCGAGGGATCCGTTGCAAGGGCCGTCTTTTTGTCGTCGGCGTCTGGAGGTCACCAGCTCTGCCGTGGAGCAGTTTTGGCGCTACGTCGCTCCCTCCCTCCCTCCCTCCTCCCTAGCGGCCTCTGGAGAGGAAGGCATCGTTACCGGGAAACGCATTAATCGCGCATTGTCCCTCGGCGGAATTACCCCCATCTGGTATTGAGAAGTCTTCCCCCCTTCCACGCCAGAATGGATGGCGACGCATTTATTCAAGCTGGGAGAGAGTCTCTCTCCTCTTGTTTTCACCCCTGATTGTTTTTCCATCGACAGGTGAATTCATCTGGCGTGATGTATGGCTTGGGTAATAGGCAGTTTAAGCCATTGTTTTTTTTTTTTTTTCAGTGGCTTTCTCTGCGGAGGGCAATATTCTTTATTGAAAATGTTGCCTTTTATTCCTCCCTCACCCCCTATTATTATGCCCTAGGGGGAGGGTGGGGTGGGGGTGGCTTTTTCCCAGGCTCATATGGCGACGACATGTAATGTATAGTGTATTTTTGGAGTTTTTTTTTTTTTCTTTTTTTTCCCCCCGACGTTTGGTGTTGTGTTTGTAGGGGGTGTGCGTCTTAAGCGGCTGGCTCAGGCTTGTCGCAGTTCGCCAGACTTTATGGTCGTCAGAGGAATAAACGTTCGCTCGGTTTTTGTCCGTCGTTTTGTCGCTCGTACAATGTTACTTCGTTTTCTGCGACCCTTTTTATGTTGCTTTTCTTCGTCAGCTGAATGTTTTCCTTGCTGCCGTTTTCTCCGTGTTCTGTTTCTCTCGTTCTCCTCATCGGGTCTTTACCTACACGCTGAAGACGTTTTAACAAGTGTCTCAACATTTTGATTTTGTCACAGTGCACTTTATTTTATATATTAAACTGTTCGTTGACCGTATTCAGTCCTTCGTAACATTACGTCCGTGTTCATCATGCTGTTCAGTCTCTCACTTGTTCTGCATTTTTCCCATTTTCCTCCCTCGCTGGTTTTTCCCTTCATTAACTAAGGTTGAAATAGTCACCCCCCCCCCACCCCATTCAGCAAGTCCCTCTGATTTTAGTCCTCTTCTTTTTTCAGTTATTCCAATCCCACCGTTTCATTCCCCTTCCTCCCTGGGATTCCATTTTAAATCGTAGACAGTTTTGGTACACCTCTCCTTGTTTATGGTTTCACGCCTCAGTTGAATTTTATTCACTTCGTATTGTGGTGTTTCCCCTCCACGCCTGGTCCCTGGGACGCCGCCACCACTGTGTGTGTGTGTGTGTGTGTGTGTGTGTGTGTGTGTGTGTGTGTGTGTGTGAATGCTTGCCGAGGGCGACGCCGGCTTGTCACAGAATTCTTCCAGCTGTCGCAATAATTTCCCCTTGGGTAAGAAAATAATTAGTAAATTTGAGCGTGGACACTCCCCGAGTGTGGCAGCGAGGGCGACGGTGATATATATAGCCAAGAACAGTGTGTGTGTGTGTGTGTGTGTGTGTGTGTGTGTGTGTGTGTGTGTGTGTGTGTGTGTGTGTCTGTGCGTGTGTGTGTAACCGCAGGGCAAGGTGGGAGGAGGCTTGGTTCGTCACCGCTACTACCCTACACTCACACCCCTTGGTCACCCGTCTCCTCCCCGCACTCACACTTTTGAGTCTCCCAGAGCTTGACAGTGTGTGTATGTTTCTGTGTGTGTGTATATATATATATATATATATATATATATATATATATATATATATATATATATATATATATATATATATATATACAGAGAGAGAGAGAGAGAGAGAGAGAGAGAGAGAGAGAGAGAGAGAGAGAGAGAGAGAGTTTCATTTTGCTACTGGTAGGATGCTGCCTGTAGTCAGCCCAAATTCACAGGGAGATCCCGCCCAGCAGAACTACAGGTGAGGACGCCTGTGATCTTCATTACGTTTGTAATTAATACCAGGTTCTCAATGGGAAAACCACTGATACTTATCCCTTGTTCATTAGGGAGGGTCGACGGTAATTACCAACGATTTCTGTCGTAACTTGTACATGTGTGCTGGTAAAAGGTGCCCCCCCACAGTCATTAGCAGAGCCTCCCCATTGTTCGTCCATTGTTGGTTATAAAGGCCGCTTATGAGCTGAAGAGAACCACTTTCTCCCTATCTATAGCCCGGTTCATAAGTGGCAACGCAAGTACTCGGAGAATGGTCGACATGATAAAGAGTTAATCGAATATGATTTTTCTTTTTTTTTTTCTCTACTTTAGTTGAACGTCAGAGACAATATAGTGGAGGAAGCGAAGACCCACTGTAGCGTGGATAGACTGCAAGTTGTGATGAAGTTTATGTTACGCTTAAAGGGCGCGAGGCATTCCAGCAAGGTCGGGATTACAGGGATGGGAAATGCTAGTGCGTGTATATATATATATATATGTGTGCTGGTAAAAGGTGCCCCCCCCACAGTCATTAGCAGAGCCTCCCCATTGTTCGTCCATTGTTGGTTATAAAGGCCGCTTATGAGCTGAAGAGAACCACTTTCTCCCTATCTATAGCCCGGTTCATAAGTGGCAACGCAAGTACTCCGGAGAATGGTCGACATGATAAAGAGTTAATCGAATATGATTTTTCTTTTTTTTTTTTTTTTTTCTCTACTTTAGTTGAACGTCAGAGACAATATAGTGGAGGAAGCGAAGACCCACTGTAGCGTGATAGACTGCAAGTTGTGATGAAGTTTATGTTACGCTTAAAGGGCGCGAGCATTCCAGCAAGGTCGTGATTACAGGGATGGGAAATGCTAGTGCGTGTGTGTGTATATATATATATATATATATAGATATATATATATATTATATATATATATATTATATATATATATATATATATATATGTATATATAACGGAATGAGTTACGATGAACGGTGATGTACGACAGTCCAAGATGTACGAGGAATTCCTTGGTCTCCCTAGCGTGACCTGGGGGCTGTCGGATCTTCCAAGACATTACTCGAGGTTCGAAGCCCCCTGATGCGTTGCTTCATCTGTCTGTCACACAGGTCATGAGAGGCCTGTGGGTGGAGTGAGTGAGTGAGTGAGTCGTCTACATCATATAAAGAAAAAATTAAGCTGAGTTACACCTCCTTGCTTGCGATGCCCCCGAAGCGTCGCCTCGTAGACCTTTCATATAGATCATGTTCAGGGATGACTGGGTCGGTTTGATAAAAACACGAGATACGGATGGGAGGTGGTTCGGTGCGACTGTTGGAGCGAGGAGGAGAGTGAGTCATGGCACTCGTACACACACACACTACACCACCCACTCACACACATGTACACAGACTCTCACACACATACACAAGAAAAGACACACACGTGCGAGCATTTTATATATATATATATATATATATATATATATATATATATATAAGTGAGAGAGAGACTAGTAGAGAAGAGAAGAGATGAGATAGAGAGAGAGAGAGAGAGAGAGTTTCATTTTGCTACTGGTAGGATGCTGCCTGTAGTCAGCCCAAATTCACAGGGAGATCCCGCCCAGCAGAACTACAGGTGAGGACGCCTGTGATCTTCATTACGTTTGTAATTAATACCAGGTTCTCAATGGGAAAACCACTGATACTTATCCCTTGTTCATTAGGGAGGGTCGACGGTAATTACCAACGATTTCTGTCGTAACTTGTACATGTGTGCTGGTAAAAGGTGCCCCCCCCACAGTCATTAGCAGAGCCTCCCCATTGTTCGTCCATTGTTGGTTATAAAGGCCGCTTATGAGCTGAAGAGAACCACTTTCTCCCTATCTATAGCCCGGTTCATAAGTGGCAACGCAAGTACTCGGAGAAATGGTCGACATGATAAAGAGTTAATCGAATATGATTTTTCTTTTTTTTTTTCTCTACTTTAGTTGAACGTCAGAGACAATATAGTGGAGGAAGCGAAGACCCACTGTAGCGTGGATAGACTGCAAGTTGTGATGAAGTTTATGTTACGCTTAAAGGGCGCGAGGCATTCCAGCAAGGTCGTGATTACAGGGATGGGAAATGCTAGTGCGTGTATATATATATATATATATATATATATATATATATATATATATATATATATATATATATATATATATATATATATATACATAACGGAATGAGTTACCGATGAACGGTGATGTACGACAGTCCAAGATGTACGAGGAATTCCTTGGTCTCCCTAGCGTGACCTGGGGGATGTCGGATCTTCCAAGACATTACTCGAGGTTCGAAGCCCCCTGATGCGTTGCTTCATCTGTCTGTCACACAGGTCATGAGAGGCCTGTGGGTGGAGTGAGTGAGTGAGTGAGTCGTCTACATCATATAAAGAAAAAATTAAGCTGAGTTACGCCTCCTTGCTTGCGATGCCCCCGAAGCGTCGCCTCGTAGACCTTTCATATAGATCATGTTCAGGGATGACTGGGTCGGTTTGATAAAAACACGAGATACGGATGGGAGGTGGTTCGGTGCGACTGTTGGAGCGAGGAGGAGAGTGAGTCATGGCACTCGTACACACACACACTACACCATCCACTCACACACATGTACACAGACTCTCACACACATACACAAGAAAAGACACACACGTGCGAGCATTTTATATATATATATATATATATATATATATATATATATATATATATATATATATATATATATATATATATATATATATATATATATATATATATATATATATATGTGTGTGTGTGTGTGTGTGTGTGTGTGTGTGTGTGTGTGTTACAGGGGTATCCTGTTAAATTAGTGGATAATTAGATATACAGAAATATTTTCTCGGAGCGCACACACAACACATGTAGGCAGCCACGACCTGACTCTCTTCCCAGTGATGGAGTGGTCCCTGGCCTCTGCCATCACTCGCCCTTTACATACAAATACAATAGCATTTTGAATAACAATTTCCTGGCTTGGGGGAGAAGGCGCCATCCGTCTCCTGTCTACACCATTAGATCTTTCACTTGCAATCTACCGGCCATTAATATTTCCTCCCCGCGGGGTCGGGTCGGGCTCCCCAGGGTTCATTTTCCCCAGAGCCGTCCATCAGCTGGGCGGCCATTTGTATCCTTGTGTCACCCCGGCACCCGTCGCCCACCCACTCACCCGTGACACGTATGCCACAAGAACTTCCCCGCACACCACGCCCGGCCAGCGTTGCTGTGATTGGCCTCGCCCCATCACGTAAGAATGCCGAACTTTACTGTAGCACATCTCCCGTCATAGTCGCTCGATCATTACCACTCCTCAACGCCCTGCAAGTCTTTCTACACGTAGCTAGGTAGCACACCACATGACCTCACCCCAGTCGCAGTACTCACCACGGCCACACATGGCCACGTCGCCACCCACCACCAACACTGGTTATATCTCAAAACAAGAGGACCCTACCCTACATCACCACTAGCGCCACCGGGTTGCTATTCCACAATATCTCTATTTCGCGTTGTAGCGCTAGGCCACTATCGCATGGTGTTATAGCCAGCCAGCATTGCTAAGACATTACCCAGCTTCAGCCAACCCGCCCTTCGTCGGCAGGCATTGCCCAGCATCGGCCAGACCACCCCTGTACGGCCAGCCACCTCTCTTTTGTCAGGTCCTCGCTCAGTATCGCCGACCACTGCTCTGTATCAGTATACCTTCCGTGTACACCTCGGTACCATACTATACTGCTCGACCTCGCCCTTCTCCATTGCCCAAGGGATTGGCAAAGGAGGGCATGTGCTACTAGGTGGCCGACCTAGTCAGGCTTCGGGATTGGGTGGAGAGTGAAGGTGATTGGTTTCGAAGTGCTTGGGATCGTTGAAGAATATATTCAGTGACTGGGGATTAGGAGAGATGTGGATAGGGAGCGGACGGGGTGAGTAGTGATGTGTGTAGCACTGCTGAAAACAATGTTTGCAAATTTACGATAACGTTTCCCAGAATGTAAATTTTTCCATTATTTTCCCTTAAGTATATTGATGGCGGTGAAAGTATTGCCGTTTCAAAGGAGGCTTGTGTTGGCCTGTCTTTAGGTGACTGCGGGTGACGCATGTGCGGTGGAAAATGTCGTTGCTCTTTGCAAGCATTAATTCAGTGCTGCATTTGGCCATCCATTTACCCCCCTAACACCAGGCTTTTGTGTACGAGTCAAACTGAGTGAGGTATTGGTGGGCGGTCACAGGCCATCCTTGTGTGGGTGTGGCTAGATCTAGCTGGGTGTGGTCAGCTCCTAGTGGGTGGCTCTTGCTACGTTTGGGTGGCACTTTAAAACTCACCTAGCCTAACTTTACCATACGCTGGTTTTCAGCGCTTTTGTATACTCCCGCAGCTCGTTCTGTAACCAAGCTTCATCCGCGAGGAACTCGTTGTACGATGCTGTGCTTATCATATGTTGCGCATCCTGACTCATTATGGGATCTAGGTGCCTTTTAATAAGCGTGGGATGGCGCTGGGTGGTTGCAGATTTAAGTGGCTTATGGTGTACATGGGTGGCTTGTGGTTGATGTATATATATGTTACATGATGTCGGTGTTTCTCGGGAGTGTGGAATACTTTTAGTAGATGTGGATGCAAGGCAGCGGGTAGAAGATGGCTTGGGTTTTGTGGGTCTGAGCGGGTTCTCTGTTGTCCCAATAGGTCTTTGTTAGGTGTGTGTGGCTTTGGATGGCAGAGGAGGATGTGGGAGTCTGTATCTTGGGTATGATATGTATGCAACTGGATGCCCGTGGGAATCCCAGTGTGTGTGTGTGTGTGTGTGTGTGTGTGTGTGTGTGTGTGTGTGTGTGTGGGCTGGGGGGCATGGTATACAGAGCCTCCGGGAGGTCTTGGGGTGTCGTGGTGCGCGGCGGAGGACGATGTGGCTGTCGCTGAGGGAGGACCATTCGTTATCCCATATTGTGTGGAACGCCATGCTGCGCTTGGCTTGTTCCCGCGTTTCTCCCGACCTATCAGCACTCCTTGACTTCCCTCTCCCAGGGGCTGTGTTTAAGAGTGTGTATCCCAGGGACTAGTTGAGGATGTGTAACCCAGGGGGCCATGTATCAGGGTGTGTAACCCAGGGACTGTGCTTGACAGGGCTGTGCGTCAGGCTATGTATCCCAGGGACCGTTTATGACAGAGCAATGTGTCAGGGTCTGTATCCCAGGGACTGTGCACAAGTATGTGTAACCCACTAGTCATGGATCAGGGTGTGTGTGTGTGTGTGTCTCTCTCTCTCCCCATAGGCCATGTACCGGGGTGGGTGTCGTGGAAGGCGACTGAGAGGGGCAGGAGCGGAGGGCCGGAAATTCTTCCATCTTGTATTTTTACTTCCTAAATGTAGGAACATTAGGAGGAGGTAAGAAAGGATATTCCCTGAAAGCCTCATTCTTGTGTTCCTTTTGATACCTCGCCTTATATATATATATATATATATATATATATATATATATATATATATATATATATATATATATATATATAGAGAGAGAGAGAGAGAGAGAGAGAGAGAGAGAGAGAGAGAGAGAGAGAGAGAAAGGTATATTTTCTCATACCTGTTCGCTGTTTCCCACGTCAGTAATGTAGCACTACTAGGAGCAGACGAAGAACATCATTTGCTCACATCCATTCTCTAGTTGTCATGTCTAGTTCAACGAAACCAGAGCTCCCTATACACAATTAATCCCCACAGACCGCTTCGTAGTTTCCGTTGACAGCTTCATGCGTCATATTTCAGCCTATTCACAGCACATCTCCCCCCCTGTATGCTACATCTTTCCAATTCGCTCTGTCCAGTGAAACACTTCACGCCATCCTTTACGCCCAGGCCCTGATCACTCGAAGCATCTCTCACTCCATCCCTCCATCTTTGATTTGGTCCTCCTCTTCTTGTTCCCTCCACTTCTGACACATTTACTCTGTTTAGCTTCTTAACTTAATGTGTCCTTATGTTCAGACCATTACAGCCCACCCTCCTCAGCCCTCTCAAACACACCGTCATTTCACACGCCATCAGTCGTCTTCACACCACGCATTATCATGAAGCATTTCATTTCCAGCACATTCCACCTTGTTCCGTTGAGGAAATGCACACAGTATATAAAACCTGAATACAATTGCCGAGTTAGGGAAGCGGATGTTAATTCGGATGAAACTCTGAATAGAGTTAAAACTGTAGTATGTTGAATAGTTGATATCGCTTTAAACTACTGGTGTTTTATTTAAAGCAAGTTTTAATGGATGAGGGATGTGAAATTCATTCAACTCGTGGAGGTGTTCGTTTGCTGTATGCCGTGAGCCCCTGCGCGAACACGTGCACGTGTCCCGCGCGTGGGTGCGACAGAATACGACCTTTGGACTGACCGGTAAAGGTCATCGCAAAAAAGGCCAAGCAGTGAGTAGTCGAGGGTCGTACCCTCGTGCTCAAGGGTCGTAACGCCGTGTTCAAAGGTCGTATTGACGTGCTCGAGGGTCGTAACCTCGTGTTCAAGGGTCGTAACGCCATGTTCAAAGGTCGTATTGACGTGCTCGAGGGTCGTAACCTCGTGTTCAAGGGTCGTAACGCCATGTTCAAAGTTCGCACTGTCGTATTCGAGGTCTGTTGAAAAAAAAGAAAATTCTGCCGACAAACGTTTCTGGCTGTAGGTTAGGATGAGGAAAGCCAGACAGACAATAAAGCAAATTATAGTCTAAGACACTCCCTCTTAACCTCCACTTTGTGAGGTAGGAGGAAGATATAATGCGTTACACCAGATACTGTTACCTTCCTCCTATGTATCTTAAAACCGGACCAAATTCCATTACAATTTAAAGCATAACCTTTCTTAATTGGAGAGAAAACGTTCCCTTTAACTCGCAGAGCAACGAAAAATTCAGGGACCTGTAAGAGAAATTGTTCAGCCCGTGAGACGGTAGAGAGGGAGGGATGGAGGGGTATGTATTTTACGAGTTGACTCACGAGGAAAATGAAGCGACGGAGCCTCCCCTCGTCGAATGTTGTGGTTCAGCATCCTGGCATGTTAGATAAACAAGCGCCCTCGCCCCCCTCTTCTCCGCAGGACGAGAGGGCTGCCCCGGTTCACGGTGATGGCTATATTGGTTTGATAACCGCCGCCGGTGTTCTGGTCGAAGATAGGAAGGAGGTCTTGAGACTGTGGGGGCGTGTATGTGGGGGATGGAAGGTTACAGAAATCGGGAAAGGATGATGAGATTACTTTGGGTGTCAGGGCGTTTGGAAACGTGCGCGTGTGTGTGTGTGTCTGTGGAAGGGGGGGTTGTAATAGGATAGCACAGGAGGTTAACTTGTAGGTAGGGAGAGAGAGAGAGAGAGAGAGAGAGAGAGAGAGAGAGAGAGAGAGAGAGAGAGAGAGAGAGAGAGAGAGAGAAGCTGATGGTGATCCATCGTTGAGATAGGAACCCTTGCCAAAGCGGAGGGAGAGCTGGCGAATGTAGCAGCTACCAGGAACCAGGCTGTTGGGTGCTGCAGCCTGCAGCCTTCGTTCTCCCGTGTTCTTTTCAGGTAGACGAAGTATAATTAATCTTTTCTTCTAGTCCCTTTTCTTCAGGTAGACTAGTACGCTCTAAATGAAGTATGATTATTCTTTTCTTTTAAGAAGTCCAGATGTCTCCTCTACGATGCTCCTAGTATTTCTCAAAAGGTAGGAGGCTGGACGGACGCAGGCCCCAGATATTTATCTCATTTTTTCCTTACACTTGCAAGAGCAGCTCTGCTCATCTAGGGATATTGTTTAGAAAATCTGGCGAGTCTGCTGTTTCTACAAGGGATTATTTTCGCATGCAGTGAACACTTCTTCGAAAGATGCAAAGGATATAACAGCCAGAGACAGTAACATGAAATTAAGCAAGAAACGTACAGGAAAAGATGTAAAGAAGTATTTTTATTGTGCAAGTGTAGTGGATGAATGGCATGTACTAAATGACGAGATTGTAAATGCAGACTGCATACAGAAGTTTATAGTGCTGTATGATAGTAGAGGAAGTTCAAGAGAAGGGGCCCTACGTGTGTAGAATTCTCTCTCCCCGTTCATTCCTAGTAGGTAATTGCACACACATACACTGTGCGCAGTGCAGTAGTGAGCGTTGCGAGCCACCATTCTAATGGGCTTGGGTTCGAATTCTGGAGAGGGCTGCCGGCTCACAGGCAACCCAGCTGTTCATCCTGTCTTTAATGGTTGGTTGATTACTAGGTTCTTTGCTTCAGCTGGGATGTGTATGTGGGAGTATGAATAAGATTAAGGCGTTGTATTTGAACCAGATTATTGTAAAACTCTGTTACTTTCACCCAGATAATCTACACAGAAGGATCATGGACTGATGTAGGTTAAAATGTTGAGATCTTTTTCCTCACACGGATCTGGCATGTATGTAGCACGCACTTTACTGAATTTGTCTAGATTACAATCATCATCCTTTGCAGCTTCAGTGTTTTCTTAGACCAGAAAGTTACGATACTTGTTGAATAACTTGTTGCGTCATAAAGACGCATGGAACTGTCCTTAAAGCTATCTGGTAAAGGGACAGTCTTAGCATTCGTGGGTGATAAAGTTTCATCGGAAGTAGAGACTGCAAGTCTACAGTGAATCTCGACTGTTTTACGGTCCCTCGAGGAGTCAGATGTAAATGTTTGTTCCCGGTGTTTCATGTTGCCCTGATGTATGTATTTTCTGTAGCCGTTCAGTACCCCCCCTGAACTATTATACCTAGATGGTAGTTCAGGTTATCTCCCCCTGACCCCGCCCCTACACGCTGGGGTGTCGTCTAGAAGGTTACACAAAATATGAGGGGCATTTCTCTCGACTTCCGTTTGCCATCCTGAGTTTCCATCATTTGTGGTCGTTTGTGAGGGGGGAGAGGGAGGGAAACTTTGGCCATGAAGCAGCCATTCTCAGATCAAAACCGTGATGAAATACAAACACTCTGAGGCTGAAACTTGGCCTTACCCAGAGTAGTCTACGAGTGGCCCAACGCAAAGTAATGGAGGGTATCAGTGCTGACAATCTGTAGTTGTGGCGTATTTGTCAGCGTGGGCAGGGGGTATGTGCCCTCAGATACTTCTAGGCTGGTGTGTGTGTGTGTGTGTGTGTGTGTGTGTGTGTGTGTGTGTGTGTGAAGTGTTATCTGCCCGTGCATGTGTGTGTCTGTATATCTTGTTTCTTTTGCTGTTTCATTGGATGGTGAGAGATTGGTCGCAGATAGCACGTGCATCTCAGGGAGTGAAGAATCGACGATGTAGGGGGTAGAAAAAATATATCTCCGTTTTGGGCAAGATGCCGGGGAGCAGGGCAGGCCTTGGGTGGTGGGAGGTTGGGGCAGGTGGGGGGCGGTGATGCCCAGCAAATGGTGCATGTAGACAGGTTGTCCCGCCCATGCTGGGAGGCCACCCATCAACACTCAGGCGGAGCCCCTTCCTCCCCCACACTCCGCCACCCATCACCCACCAAACCGGAACCTCCCCACCCTCCCCCCTCACCTCTCAATTGCCACTCCTCACCAACTAAGACCCGCCAACCATTCTTGCCACCGCCCTCACCCCCACGGTCCTTTATCTGCCCCTCACCATCCACGGTCCACCGCTCACCAGTCGGGAGTAGCTTTTTACCACTCACGAAATTGCTCACCTCTCACGCAGGTCCCTCGCTCACCATCTCGTAGCCGTCGCTCGCCACCACTCGCAAGCCACCGTTCACCAACCAATAGCCGCAGTCAGATACCCATGATCACCCAGTCATCAGCAGAAATTGTTGTATTAAAAAGTATGCATAGATGTTATGCAGAGCGCAGTGGCACAATAAAAAAAATCTAAACTTTTTGGGAGCGATTGAAAGCACAGAGGCTTTACCTGTAAGCGCACACGGGGGAGATGTAATCTGTGTAGAAAATCTGCACTCGAAAATAGTTCCTTATTGGCACGACTGGCATGGAAGACTTGGGAAATATTACCACTGGAATCTAAAAGTATAAAACCTATAGTAAAAGAAAAGTGTTTGCATTCGGGGCCCAGGATTGCCTGCAGTTGTTGGAGAGGCTGTGAACTAACGATTCAGTGGAGTAGCTTCAAAAAAAAATCTGAAAAGGACCTACGAAATATGCCAGACCAGCCAGGATGTGAGACTGAACTTTAGGGGTTGAAGGTCCGGCCTCCCCGAAACCATTGTTAGATGATAGATAAGGTAAGACTTCAAAGGTCGAGTTGTGGGGTGGGTAGGTAGAAATTTTTACCAGATCATTCAGAGGTGTGCGTAAGGTAAGGCTCCTGACCCATCTGTGGGGTTAAAAGACCTTCGAAACCCTCGTAAAGTATACGTAAGGTAAGATAAGGTAAGTTAAGGTCCCAGACCCAGATGTTGGGGTTAGAAGACCTCCAAAATCATCGTAAGATATATGTAAGATGAGTTGAGGTCCTGGACCCAGGTATGAGGGTAAAAGACTTCCAAAATCATCGTAAGGTTTACGTAAGATGAGGTAAGGCCCCAGACCCAGCTGTAGGGGCAGCAGACCTCCGAAACCATCTTAAGGCATATGTTAAGTTGCTGTAAGTTAGCTTGCTCTAGGCAGTTCTTCACGACTCAGATTTTTAGCCCAGGGCTTTTGTGTCTTGCTTGTTGGGGAAGTGTGGGCGACGGCTGAGACGGCGGCGTGGGTTTTTGGCGCGGTTTTTGTTGTCATCACAGGAAAAAGTGGAGGTTCGCCAGCTCCCCCGTCAGCGCTGGGGGTCGTGGCACCACTGTCTGGGTGGTGGTGGCTCTGTGGCACTTGCTGGCTGTTACACCAGGATTAGTGCCTCTGAAATGTTTTCTGCTTTTAAGGAGATGATTAGCTTTTTTTTTTTATGTGTTGGTTGAGTGTTTACAGTGGTTGGGTTGTTAAGACACACAACCAGACTCGTGTCCGGGGAAAGAGGTAACGACTCAAAAATCCCAGGATTCCTCAGGCATGTACCAGCAACAACACGAAAAATGTGTGAATGGCACTTATCAAGAGAACAGCAAACTCCATGTTCAAAGAAGAGAACCCGAAAAAATACAAGCCAAAAACAAAGATTTTTTTTTTAAGTCTAAACACCTGGGACGAGATCAAAGCTCTGGTCGTGAGGCAGAGAAATATCCAATATTCTTTTTTTTTCTTTCTTTCTTTCTTTTTAGCATTACATAACATCAGAACACGGTCAACGAGCAGCATGGGCTTTAGGCGCTCAGGAAAAGGTTCGTGCGTATGTCGATGATCATAAAGAGATTAGGGAAACGCTTGAAAACAACAACAACAACAACAAAATGTTTCAGTATTTCGTAAGTCAGTAAACGTTTGCCTTTTTAAGGTCGATGATCATGATGACAATGAACCGCGTATTATCAATGACTCACCCATTAGATGACATCAGAGGGGCCATTGGGATCGCCATACTCCTAGAACGTCGTTTTATTGAACGTAAGATATTGATAGGAAGGGCGGGAAATATCTCTGGAGGGAGAGTTTGGATTCTTTTGTTATCTTACCAGTTTTAAACACTCTTTAGATGATGCTGCCTTTCAAAGGAGCTAAGCGACATCTCTCTTCGACTCATTTTTAGAACAAGGATTCATTCGAATCATCAAAAGATTTCTGGAGTCACACAAGACAGAATTCCCAGTCGCCACAGTCTCCAGGTTACTGGGCTAACATTCTCCTCAGCTGTCAATCATAACTGGTGTTAGTTCCAGGTGCCTCTAGCCTTCACTACCCCTGTTATCACCCATTGCCACTAGTCGGTCCTCGCCACACGAGTTCCGATGGCTGCAGTCCCCACTATCACTGGCACAAAGTAAGATTCTCTCTGTTCACCATGACTTAGTCATTCTCTTTTATAATTCCTGTTGTCGTCACAACCACCAGTGTTCACTCATACTAGTGTTTAGATCTGCCAAGTCTTCACTGACAGAAGCCCTAATCACCACCACCAGTCCCCGTTCCCACCAGCTGACACTGCAAAGCCCCCACCACCACCACAAGCGTTGACTGGACGCCACCTGTCGCCCCTCACCCACCCGGCTTGCATTCCGCCCCTCCGACAGCAGTGCCAACATATCCCCGTGGTATCCAGCAGTATCGGCCCGTGGCACCCGGTGGCGATGACATGTGCTGATATCGCTGCGTGCCTTGGGGATATCGCTCACAGATCGCTCATTATGGCAGAGTAATGGGCTAGGCGGAGGCATTTACCACAAGTGAAGTCACCTGTGCTGATGGGCATCAGGCTTAACCTCTGTTGTTTTAGTGAGGTGGAGTCTTGTCGCGAGTTAGAGGGACCCCGGGAAAACACATCATGCCGGGCCCTTTGATGCGCCATCCGGACAAAGGCGTTTAACACGAGCTTAACCTGCCATGATTTGTGTGCGTCTTGGGGAGGCTTGGGAGGTGAGGGGATGGCTCATGCCTCGCGTCGAAAAGAGATTCCGCATGCATTGTGTGTGCAGAACGGTGTTTGATCCCCCGTATGGACACTGATGAAAGGAGAACGTCGTGCGTTTTGTGGGCATAAGGTTGTTCGATTTTGTGCGCGAGTGCACGAAAGGGTTTGACATGCATTGTTTGAGGCGAGTCCCTTGTTTCATATTCACCTTGCGTGGCCTCACGGGTCGAAGATGTTGGGGGGGGGGATGGAGGTTGTTGACAGAACTTCCCAGCTGGTCGAAGCTGCTCGTGGTCAGCGTCTGACCTCTCATCTGTAAGGGCACAGCCCCACGGCATCACTCTTTGGTTATTGTTACGTAAATGTGATCGAAAACGAGTCGACAGATTTTCTTTCCTTGGTCCTGATAAACAAGAGAACCTTCGTACCCTTCGGATGTTTGCAAAAGCAACGGTAAAACTGATCTTGATAGTTTCATACTGTTATGTGGGTTCGAGTCTCATCGTTCGATAGGGAAAGAGAGGAAGACTTCGTTACCGTTTAACCACGTGTGTTCTGCATTACCAAGCCAGCGGCTCAAAGTGGGATGATAGGCTAGACATGAGGGGTAATGATTTAGGGAGAGGTCGTAATCGAATGGTTGCATCGGCGGCGACGCTAGTCATTGAATTTGGAATTGTAGCGACCACTTACGTAACTCTGAATTTTGCCTGTGTCGCGGAGAGATGGCAGAGGGAGAGCGAGACCAAGAGATCCGGGAAATGGTAGAAGAGGAGCGTCTGTCGTGACATCCATTAGTGTGACTTATCTATATTTGTGAATTATTGGTGTACTTATGGGTTCCCACATTTTGAACTTTGTTATCGTGCATGCTGCCTACATTCGCAATTTCATTACTAAGTTTATTCCTTTTCATTCTTTTTTTTTATTATTGTAAAACTATTTCTCTACATGTTTTCTTAACGGGTTACCTGGATAATTTCTTGAAGTGGTCTTTGGTTGCCCTGTCGTTGCAGTATTCGACGAAGTGCTCACAGTTGACATCATCATCACATCATACTCGTTGAAAGAGCATTGCCATCCATTGGTTTGGTAAGTTGTGATCATGTTTCTTCGACATTGATAAGTTTCCCGACCTGTTTTAATGGTCTTAGCTTGATGCACGCCTTAAATCTCTGATCATCACCCCTCACAGATCCTCTTCATCCACACTCCTCCCTCCATCTTAATACAGGGGTCGCTGCAACCTTTATGAACTGCTCGGCTACTTTACTAGCAACTAATTACAATGATCGACCGCAATTGCCGCACGCGGTCATCATTCAACACGTCTACAATTTCTACGAAAAAAAAAAAAAAGATTAACTAGGGGATTAAGAGGCTGTGTAAAAACTGTTGGAGAATATTAATGTAAATATTTTGAACTCTTTTTTTTAAAGAAAGCCAAAACATATAGTTTATTTAGTTTTAAAGTCGTAGTTATCTTCTTCATGCTAAATAACCGTATGATTTTAGCGCTGTACAAATTTTTTATAAAGTCATTCAATGTCAAGTCAGGCGCTCTTCTTGGATGTTATCTTAATGACCCAACGGTTGTGATAAGATGGCATCGTCCAGCACTCAACCCGCTCCGCCGTCTCTGGTTATTCAGGTTGTTCGATTCTGTATATCCGGAGTTCCTGTTTTCTTCGTTTTCGTGCAAAAACTGAGGCACGTACGATGTTTGTGCTGCCGGTCTGTCTGGTATTTTTTTCTTATCGCTTTGCTGTCTCCGTAATGAGCTGAGGGTTTGTCAGCAGCTTTGGATTTTTTTTTTAACTTTCCGGGGTGATATCAGCGTCAGAACCTTATCTCTGGTATTGAACCTCTCCTTCAGGTGTGTTTGTCTGTGTGTGTGTGTGTGTGTGTGTGAGAGAGAGAGAGAGAGAGAGAGAGAGAGAGAGAGAGAGAGAGAGAGAGAGAGAGAGAGAGAGAGAGAGAGAGAGAGAGAGAGTATTTATTTGTGTGGCTTTCATTGTATATACATACGTATGTACGTATGTGTGGTTATGTGTGTGTGGTGTGTGTGTGTGTGTGTGTGTGTGTGTGTGTGTGTGTGTGTGTGTGTGTGTGTGTGTTCTGGTGCATGATTCACTGGGGATTTCGTGATGGGCATCGGGCCTCATTTGTTCCCATTATGCGGCCTTCCGGACTTGGTGGCGTGGC
This sequence comes from Panulirus ornatus, assembly GCF_036320965.1. NCBI lineage: Eukaryota > Metazoa > Arthropoda > Malacostraca > Decapoda > Palinuridae > Panulirus > Panulirus ornatus. Next base: position 4,038,734 of record NC_092276.1, read on the forward strand.
GGCCTTTGAAGACACGCTGGTGCCACCGGCGCTCTTGGCACCGCAGGGCCAAACACACACACACACACACACACACACACACACACCACACACACGCACACACACACACATCCAAGGCACCGGGAGGGAATGAGGGAGGAGGGGAGAGGCGAACACCCAGGACCTGACTCACGCGGTAATATATTAAAGTTGACGTTCTCGTATTCTTTCAACCTGCCTTTGACACACGAGTTAAACAGAATAATACATTAAGTTGACGTCCTCGTGTGCCTCCGACTTCTCTTTTGACACGAGAGTAAAATAAAGGAGTAGAGAGAAAGAGAAAAAAAAAGAGAAAGAAGATATTTTGGGGGAGAGAAAAAGGTGGAATTGTGAAGAATTACCCCTGACTTTTGAAGAACATCAGCGATAACTTGTACGTATCGCGTTCCGACATATTTTCCGGATGGCCTCAGACTGCATTCGTGATTTAGCGTTGGGCTGTGCGCGGGTTGGGCGGGAGAGGAGAGGGGGAGCCTTTCTTGGCGGCGTGTGAGGTATGCGCCGGTGTGTGGCACACTGACAGTTAGTGGCGCTATCACTGACACTCTGTGAGCCCTAAGGTCGGGAGTTAAGTTAGGGCTTGGAGGAGGAGGAGGAGGAGGAGAGAGGGGATAGCTAGCCAGTTCGCTGGGTGGGGCGGATGGCATATTATCCTCGGGTTTTACAGCCAGTGAGGGTGAAAAAAAAAAAGTGAATATTGATGCTGTTTACTGGCCATCAAGTTTGGGGAGATCTAAACAAGCTGTTACGGGAGAGGGGGCATATATCACCGCCCTTGACAGACATGTTAGCCACACCTGGTTTTTTTTTCTTTCTTCCCCCCCCCCCCCCCCCCCTGCGCCCAAGTAGCCCAACACAGTCTTGGGAATGATTTAGCCCCGGGCTCTGTCATGCTGTCATGCGCCGTAAATCTCACTGCCAACTGTAAAGCCGTTCGTCTCTCTCTCCTCTCCCTGGCATGCTTTCTTGGCAGATCTGATGGCCATTTAGCATATAATTTTAGTTAGGGAGGGCCTGGGTGTTGGTGATGCGTGGATTCCGTTGACGGATATGACGCCGACGTTGCAGGTGTCAGGGCGGCTGCTCCGGCTGCTGTGGGGGGGTTTGTCTGTCTGCTGTGTGTTTTGTGGGATGATGGTGGTTACTGGTCTCTCACGACTTTTGTTGTGGGGGGGAGAGGGGAGGAATTAAAAGTCTGGTGCTGTTGCGGGATTACGGGATTAATGCTGGTGTGTGGGTGGAAATTGGTCCTGTGTGGCTTGCGTTGTAATTATTAGGATGGAAATTGGTTCTGTATAGCTTACGTTGCAATTACTTGGATGGAAATTGGTCCTTGTTTGGCCGAAGCTGTAATTACTTATTTGTAGTTACTTATTTGCAGGGTACGTGAGGGCAGGGTCTTCACTCGTTGGGCCTCATTCTCTGACTAAAAATTTTTTGTCCTACGAATTTTGAGATTTTTTGTGTACTAAAGGCTTTCAGTTTTTAATAGTTGGCTTCCCCTGTTCAGCCATTACTCTGACACAAATAAAGATATTTCTTTACATCTTTTCTCACAAGTTTCCAGCGTAGTTATTTTTTGTTATGTCTTCTGGTTGTTCTACCTTCATATAATTTGAAGAACTTTTCATTGATGAATTGATCACACCGGCTTAGAATAATGTCGTGACTGAATCGTCCCTTACTCCTTTCGTTCGTTGACTCAAAAGTAAAAACTACAAGGAATAATTGAAATCACCCAGATTTTGTTCTTTAGGACAGACACAAGAAAAATGTTTCATCGCACACACACACTGCCGGAAGGACAGAGGGACTTTTATCCAAGTAAGGTGTCGGTCCTTGACATGGTTGACATGTGGGACTGTAGAGAACATCACCGATTGATTTTTTTTTTCTTCGCGATCATTTACCAGTTTTATTGTGCATCTCCTGCTCATCCTGTGAGCGGTAGGGCTAAACGATTACAGAGGTCACAGAGGGTCTTTGTCAGACCACCAGTTGGCAGACGATAATGGCTTAAATTATGCCACAAATGCAATTAAGAGATAAGAAAACACTTCAAAGATCTCAGGCCCAGAGTTGTACGTACAGCTCATTAGCTGTAGTAGAAACATTACGAACCAGAGCAAGTTTACGGGGCGTTAACCTTGGAGGTTTTCTTTATCTGCAGTTCAAGCCGAGTTCCAAGCTTCTGAGTTGGGTTGTTGGTCCACCAAACTGTTGGAGGTCGCGGCCTACATAACCACCACAACCCAGATGTGTGTCGCTCAGAGTTGTTGTTGTTGTTGTTGTTGTTGATCTTGGAATGTTTCACCTCATCTGCCCTGACGGTCTCGTTTACCACGGCGAACTGCTTGCAGCTCCTCATTTCCTGGTTTGCCTCCGCACTTGCCTCTCCACCGCAGCTGCTTCCGTACAGGTTTCCATGTTCCAAATCTTTGTTCTTCCTCTCTTCTGCTCCCCACCTTCCCACCTCCCTTTGCTCAAATCCCGTCTGTCCCAGCTCATGTCTGCTTTAAACTTCTCATCTGCCTACGGCTTCTAAGCTCAACCTCTACCCATCTTACCCAGCTTGCTTCGCCTCTGCTTCACCTCCTCTCTCTCTCTCCCTCCTGACTGATGATTTCCCCTCCCATCTGCCCAGCCTCACCAATGGCTCACATCCCTACCTCCCCTCAACCTCATATCACTCGTGCCACCCCTACCCTTTGCCACACCTCCCCTCTCTTCCTCACGCCCCCCTCTGACCCCCCCATCTTCCCTCATTCCAATTTCCTCGCCGCCGCACATACCTAATATTATACTAATGAGACTCAACACCGTGAAATGACAGCTGGGATTTAAAGGGACTGAAAAAATACAGGAAGTTTAAATGTCAAGAGTAAAGGAAGATGACTGTGGGTGAAGGGAAAGGTGAATGTCCTTTTGGGAGGTGAGTGAGTGAGCGAATGAGTGCGGGTACAGGAAGTAGCTGTGAGTAGGGAGGGTCGTGAGTGCAGGTGGGTTCCAGACCCAGCTCTTCTGAGGGGTAGACGACTAAGGAAATCATCGTAAGGCAAGAGGACTTTTGACCCGGTGCTTCGTGAAGGTTCCTTCATTCATGCAAGTCAGGTGACATCTAAAATCTTCACGAGCTTTTCTCATTTGCACACCGGACTGCCTCCAATCCCCCCCCCCCCCTCTCTCTCTCTCTCTCTCTCTCTCTCTCTCTCTCTCTCTCTCTCTCTCTCTCTCTCTCTCTCTCTCTCTCTCTCTCTTCAAACACCCCCCCCCCCCCCCCGCACCCAGGAGCACAACATAGACTGTATCGCGAGGAGAGAGAAACCTTAGGGTTGGAGGGTTAGCCATTGTGTGTGTGTGTGTTTGTGTGTGTAAGAACGTTGGCGACATTAATGCTGAGGGACAGGTGAGTATCTTTCGGGTGTGAGAGTGACGCCGGCCGCTGCACCACAGGCACGCTACCTGCTAATAAACACGCCATGTTCGCCTCCTGCCCCCTCCGCCACACGCGCCACAGGTGACATAAATTGTGCACTTAACGTGATCAGCGGGACGGTGTCTCCCCCTCCCCCTTCCCCGAGGAGAGAGAGAGAGAGAGAGAGAGAGAGAGAGAGAGAGAGAGAGAGAGAGAGAGAGAGAGAGAGAGAGAGAGAGAGAGAGAGCAGGCCCCACGCTGTACCCTGGCTTGTATCTTACATCCTGGCCAGTGTGCTTTTTATCACTCCCCTTCCCCTGAATTTTTACCCTTCCCCCCTGGTTGCTGTTGTCTTGGTTGACTCTTAATTAAAGAAAAAAAAAAAGTGGTCGAAAATTGAATGATGCGGGAGATTCTCGTCGACCAAACCCGTGTGACAGCACGAGCACTAAGTGATCACCCTGTACAGTGCCCCGACACCTTGATGTACATAGCTCGGTCAGTGATGTACAGAGCTGATCCCATCCCTGACACGTGTGTAAACGAGGTTTTCTGCCACAGTAATTTCGAAATGAAAAGATCCGAGTGAGAAAATTAAATGTACACTATCCTGCTGGTATATTAACAGGCGGAAAAAATACTATTATATTTTTTAATAATAGGATTATGTAACATCAGCGGGTTATTTATTTATGTAGCGTCATCCAACACACACACACACACACACACACACACACACACACACACACACACACACACACACACACACACACACACACACTTGGGGTAAGTTTGATATCGTCAACAGGGTAGATGCTTAGGAAATGAACCGATCTTTGCTGTCTTGATTCCTTCAGATGGAGGTTAATATGCCAGATCAAGAAGGTCTTTTTCCTTTACAACTGAATATTTTATTAAAGTGTGCGGAGAGACGGTATTATTGGATACATAATTAATATGCTGTTTATATATGTATTGATTAACATCATGATCATTTTGGTTCAGATATAATTTGTTAGTTTTTACCTCATGGGGTTTCTGACTGGGGTGGCCCCTGCACCCTACAGGCTGCACACTGCGAAGGAGCGTACCTTGTTGGGCGCGCCTTAACCTCTGCCACAAGACGTGCAGGTTGGCGTACCACCATAAGCCTGGCGTACCATACGCATGTTCACTGAGCTGTACACACTTGTGGCTGTTACTGTCTGTCTCTCGTCAATGTATGATTGTTGACTCTCGTTTGATGTGCTTTACCATTCACCTCTGTGAATTATGTTCCTTAGCTTTACCTTGCCCCAAACTGGTATACCTTTCCCCAGATTGGTGCACCGTGCCCCAGACTGGTTTACCTTACCCCCAAACCATTTTATCTTACCCCGAGACAAGTTTACCTTACCCCTTACCAGCATTTACCCCCGCACGAGTAACATCCTGTCGCTAACTTGTGGCGTCAGTATAATAACTATTTCATTTTTATCACCTGGTTTTCACGAACGTGTGTGTGTGTGTGTGTGTGTGTGTGTGTGTGTGTGTGTGTGTGTGTGTGTGTGTGCAGCATTTATGGGTGAGCGAGTAGTGGAAGCGAGTGCGGACATATGATAAGGTTGTGAGTGGGTAGACTGGTGGGCAGTAGGAGCAGAGTGGGTGGGCAGGTGTGTGGGCTCTGTGGAGAGGCTGAGATGAAGTAAGCATTTCGCCGAGATGTGCATGCAGCCTCCACCCTGCAAGAGCCTTAGACGTGCTTACCAATGTTGTATCGTCTTGATCCACCTTTGATGTTGGGGTCCACTGTGTCTCCACCACTGGCACGACTCCGGTGGATTCCTCCAACGCTGTGCCGTGAGTGATCCGTCTGTGAGGTGGAGCTGCACGGGACTCAACCAACCTCATGTGTGATGATCTGCCAGTAACATGGAGGTCAATGTTGATCCAACATTGGCGTACTTACACCTAACCTACCCAAACCTAACCTACCCTAGCCTAACCTACCCAAACCTAACCTAACGTAACCTATCTTATCCTAACCGAACCTAACCTATCCTATCCTAAACTTACCTAACATTACATGATTTAACCTAATATAGACTTGCCTTAACCTATCCTTACCCCACCTGACCTGACCTGACCTACCCTAACCTCAGTTTTCCCGAACTTAACCCAACGTGTCACCTGAAATATGTAGCTGGGCTTTGCTTCATCACAGGCAAACATCGCCTCCACCACATAAAGACCCTGATGGTGGGAACACGGAATGCTTGTAGTATTTTCGTAATTAAAACTGTTGTGAGCATCGGGTACTTTGAAAAACGCAATTATTTTAATTGAGGGTTGTCTCAATTAATTTCCTGTTTGGTGTGTACCTAATCTAGTTAATTGGGTGTTTTTGAGAGCAGTTCCTCGTTTTATGTGTTTATCGTTTCCGTTATTCTTTTGTTTATAGTGTTAACAGCCTTATCGTTGCCATTTTTTTTACGTATTTATTTTACATAGTCATCTCTTTGTCTCGTTATGTATTTTTTTTTTTTTTATTTTGATTGTGTATTTGATGAAATTATTGTCACATATTCGTTGTGAGGGGAGAGGGGAAGCTATGGCGACCTCAACACCCCTTGTGACTATTCTGTCATTTGTGCTGACGGAAAAGTCGATAATCGCGCCTGTAGGGTGTAGAACATGCCATATCTCTTCGTTGGTGAAAGGCCGAAAGTCTCGCGGGTGATCTGCGCCCACTTGAACGTTATGGACGAGTGCCGTGTTCGCCGGTGCCATTGTTGCCCCGGGGGTGCAATTATTGCCTCCGCACCTCGGGACAAATTACACCTGGTGTCACTCACCAGGTGTAAAAGGGCCCGCAAGCCGGCAGCAGTAGTAAGGTACGTACAAGGCGGCTTACAAGAGGGAGGCGAGCGAGCTGATTGTACAAGTGGGGTTTACAACTATTACCTTACCTTACCTTACCTTACCTTACCTTACCTTACCTTACCTTACCTTACCTTACCTTACCTTACCTTACCTTACCTTACCTTGCCTTACCTTACATATGCCTTTCTTCTCCATACGCATACTTTACCGTACCTTACGTATTCCTTATCTTACTTTACTTTACGTATATCTTACCATAGTTGCATTACCTTACCGTACATTCTACACCTTACCTGTGGACTGGCAGTCTTCTGTCAGGACGGACGCGAAGTACAGGTCGTTTCGAATTTTGAAAATGACTGGTTCTTTCGACGACGTAGGACGACTTCATGCACACGTGGTGTCGATGTTTGAGAACTAACTACCCCTGTTTAACGAGAGGCGGGAGAGGGGGGCGCAAGGTGTATGTTGAGAGAGGGGAGCGCATGGAGGTGTGTTTAGGCAGAGGGGCTTGCATGGAGGTGTGTAATGAGAAGAACGCAGGGAAGCGTGTTCGAAAGGGGGCGCTTAAAGATGTGTTTGGTGAGTGTGGCAAGGAGGTATATGCAGGTTGGGAGGGATGATGCATGCTATTGCATTGCATGAGGGAAAGGGACGCTTTGTCGGGTAGGAGTTGCATGGGAGTGTGTGTGTGGATAAGGGCGCATGAGGGTATGGTGAAAATTGTGCCTAGCCGCACAGGGTCTGTTGGGTGATAGTTAAAAGAGATAGGTGATGTATTAGGAGAGAGAAGTGGAAGTGAGTGTGTGTGTGTGTGTGTAGGGAAGGGTGATGGAGCGATGGCAAAGATGGCGTGAGTTATCGCCACCATCTCCTCCCGCGACTCCGCACTACCTATGTTTTCACGCCATTTATCGCCACCGTTGTTGCGTCTTCGAAAGTTCTGTTGCTTTCATTTTTCTTGGTTTCATGTTTTGAGAGAGAGAGAGAGAGAGAGAGAGAGAGAGAGAGAGAGAGAGAGAGAGAGAGAGAGAGAGAGAGAGAGTTAACGTGGTTGTCATGGCGTAGTTTTCGTACTTAAAGAGTGATTGTGATTTGATATTTTTGGTGTGCTTTCGTGGACGGCATATGTGAGGTAAGGTAGGTAGTGGTTCCAGTGTGGCTGTAAAGTCAGTGTTGGGATCTGAGGTAAATTTAAGGAGCCTTGGGCATTGTAGGTGGGCCACATTCGGTGAAGACGGTTCGTTACTCGTCCACAGTCCTCCAGCGGGCAGCTGTGAATAATACGGAGGAGTTGATTTGACAAATGAAACCTTTCATTGCATACCGGACACACAGTTACACAAAGAAAATGGGTTTTGCTTGCAAGGAAAGTTCGATGTATGTATGACCCCTCGAGCGATGAACTCCATTCTCGTACTGTACAAATAGGTAATTACATGCACACACTCAAGTGATGGGGTCCCACGAGTGTAATACTCCCTCCCCGTACTGCGTACATAAATAAAATACACATGAAAAATTAAACCACTGATTTAGGCTGGGGTGTGCGCGGCGTGTATACACGCACGCACCAGGAGGAAAGACACAGTACGTATACACAAGGTATAAAAACCAAGACAGCTCGAGTGGAAAACTCTCCACGCAACACAAATAGCAGCCACAAATATGAATCACCCACACGTTATTCCGGATGAGGAATTTAAAAGACAGTAATAATGATATCAGATGACGGGCCAGCACTTCAAAGCAACCGTGTTGTCTCTCCTAAAATGTCAGGCAAGATTCTGCGAACCTTGGACCCGAACGAGACAAACCTGTTGAGGACGATCTCGAGAGCGCCAGTGTTCTCTGGACTGTATTACTCTTGTGTGTTACCTTCACCACCCAGGGTGGTGGTAAGTCTGGATATATATATATATATATATATATATATATATATATATATATATATATATATATATATATATATTCATTTATTTATTTTGTTTTGTCGCTGTCTCCCGCGTTAGCGAGGTAGCGCAAGAAAACAGACGAAAGAATGGCCCAACCCACCCACATACACATGTATATACATACACGTCCACACACGCAAATATACATACCTATACATCTCAATGTACACATATATATACACACTCAGACATATATATATATATATATATATATATATATATATATATACATGTACATAATTCATACTGTACATGTGTATATATATACACGTATTTCACTTACCGTTTAGAACCTTGTGTCACATCATATTTGCTGAGAACGACTGAAATCACTCAGACTTAAGTCTTCTGTAATGGGCTGAGAATATGTATTCGAGGGGAAAAAATGTTGTAGCCTCAACTTACACTCAAAAAGTTACCCATTGTTGGCATAGCAGGAACTAAAGATTGAAAAAAAAGAAATCAATCGGTCCTGAGATTGATTTGAAGTGACAGCTGTAAACATTCGAGATCTGAAGATTTTCGACGCTTTTCTTGTCCTTAGTAGAAATGATGTGGGCTACCCAACGTATGATCGTATCAAGTCAAGACCTGTTGGAAGGAATTTCACAAACTACCCCTCATCAGACCAACGGGCTACTCCCTCAAATAGTTTGGTGGATCAGAGGAGGCAGCAATCCAGCAAGTTTTTTGGGACCGAGCTGTAGGGCTAGAGACGAGTCTCCAGGAGTCGAGGGAAGGTATACGTATGTACATACGAAAGGTATACTGCGGTGAAGGAATGAAAAGTCTCGCAAATAAGTCAGTAAGGGGTTACGGGGCTTGTGGGAGGGCTGGCCTCAAGTCAACAAGGGGTGGTGATAGTTACGGGCATGTGGAAAAAGCTGACCCATTCGGTAGTTATCTTGGTGGAGGAGGCATAGCCACCCAGTAGTCTGTAAGGGTGTAATTGGCAGTTTTTTTTTTTTTATTCAGGAGACCATGAAGAGCTGTAAGTAATTCTGTAAAGGACTAGCGGGAGGAAGGTGAACACGGCCTCCATAGTCATTAAGTCGTGGCAGACAAGATGGCGAAGGGCTCTCGTTTTAGTCATTAAGTGGTGCCGGGTTGGCTGAGGGACGGGGAAGCCCCAAGTCAGTAATTAAGTGGTGGTGGTGGTGGTTTCCCGTAAGTTGTTAAGTGTCGAAGGGTGGACGGCAGACTGGGAGTGTGACAAGGGCCTCACATATCATTTAAGTAGTAGTGGTGGGGTTTCCAAGTGGGGAGGACCCGGCATCAGTCAGTAAAGTGGCGGTGGGTGGGCGGAGGGGACGCCACCATCAGCTCTCGAGAATTTGCGAGTCAATCATCAGGATTTACCAGATTATGTCGTGGGTCTCCTCCCGGCGTCTCTCTCTCTCTCTCTCTCTCTCTCTCTCTCTCTCTCTCTCTCTCTCTCTCTCTCTCTCTCTCTCTCTCTCTCTCCGTTCCCCGTTATTCCATTTCCGCCCCTCGTCCCCGTTGGCATTGTTGGCGACGAGTGCTGCCGGGGTCGGCGGCGACTCGGTTGGTTCATCTTAAGGATTCCTCACCCTGTTTACTCGCCGGGAATGTGGAGGGCTCTTAGGGGCAGCATTACCGAAGGCAGGCGTCATCAGACCTTTGACCGACACAGATATTTCCTGTGTAGCATTTTAAATCGAGCGAATGGCCGAAGATTTCCTTGACTTTTTTTTTGGCTGTGTACCTGGGATGGCCAGATATGTTCGTCTGGTGGTATATAATTGTCCTTTGTATATGTCCTTTGTGATGCTCTAAAATGGAAGAGAGTTTTAGGGATGACACGAAGGGGTTACAAATGACACTCAGGGTTTATGGTCACTTTGCTCTTAGGTGAAGTATACGAAGGCGTTGCTATTCTTAGTAAGGTGACGACATTCAAAAGCTGAAAGGACCCTTACCTTAGCCTTATATCTTAGATCTAGTTAGAGGCTCGTCTTAACCCGTTAAGTTGTACTTAAACCCGGGCTTTAGTATTCTTCCGCTAATCATTCGGTTCTTTGCGGTTGCTTCCCAAAATACGCCCGCACGCGGGGTATGAGCTGTGGTTCGACGTTCTCCTTGTTTGACTGGCTGGAGTCTTGTGATTTGTATGTGCGTCAGAGGGAGTTCAGACTGTGTTGTTTTTTCCTTCCACAGTTGTTATTAGTGTGAGGCAGTGGAGGCTCTGGATGTTCTTGAATACTTTCAGGATTTTGTGATTGATAGTTTTAAAAGATGAAGTTAATTTCTGACAATATTCTTGTTTATGAATTAGATAGGATTTTGATATTGTCATCAGCGTTTAGGCACAGGAGGGCCACAGTAGAACCTGTGGGCAGTGAGTGAGCTTCCATGAGGTACGGTGACGCTGTCACGGTGACAAGGCTTATGAAAAACCTCGGCGGAACGGCGCCCTGAGGACGTGATGGCAAGACTTACGAAAAACCTAGGAGGAACGGCGCCCTGAGGAACCTACAGAAGACATCCTGGTTTAATGGCACCAAGTGGTGCTACCCTCGCCACAGGCTCGATCGCAGAACTGCCGCCTCAGTCTGGTAAATTGTCCAGATGTCAATATCTAGTGGGAGTGGAATTTAATTCACGGCTATTAAACGCGTCTTTTGTGAATATTTGACGACGTGGCCGCCCCCTTTATATTGCGCGCTGAGGGGGCTGTTTTCGTGGCCAGGGTCACTGAGGGCCCGTGTGAGAACCGCTCACTTTGCAGGCCAGTTTGAGAACCACTTAACAGGGGCACCACCGTACTGGCTGGGCGATTGCGCCGCTAAACTACCTCGGACTGGTGCATTATAATGGCCTTTAAGAAGACCATGCAAAAGGACCTGAAGGACTGTTTACAATGACAGACCCTCCACCCCCCTGGTTATTGCCTCTAGGCCGTTATTGATTTTGCCAAATTATGTTGTTGACGCGACGGATAAGAAGGTTGTGTGTGTGTGTGTGTGTGTGTGTGGCGGAGTAGTGTCAGCAGCACCGCAGCTCGCTAGCTCGAGATGGATGAGGTGGGTGAAGGAGCATGGTACATTAATCATACTACCAGACCATCTGAGTGCATTATTAAACCCTGCCGTACCCGGTGCTCGCAACATGTCGGGAGGGGGGGGGGGGGCACCTCTCGAAGGAGAGCTGTGTCAACAGGATGGACGAAAAATGGGTTGTAGTCGCTGCTGGTAAAGTTTATGTTGAACACTGGCCTGAAGTTCAGGTTTACTTGTTGCCGTAGGACTTTCCCTTAAAGATTTACGTACATAGACCCGCATTAACTAGGGGATGAAAGAGATGTGAAGTGGATGCATTAAAGGTGGCTATTAAAGGAGGGTAGAGGAAGGGTGGTAATTGTGAATGGGTTACAGAAAGGATGTGAGTGAGCAACGGGATACAGGCAGAGTGACCGGAATATACAAGAAATGGGATTATTCGTTTAGGACGAAGCAGGTGTGGCCATAAGAAGCATTCCAGTTACGTGAGCGTCGCCCGTGTTATTCCTTGCTTCGACGGTTCTTTGTTCCAGTTTTCCAGGGACTGGCCTGGAACACAGGGCATCACGACTCCATCCAGTAGTCAGGAACTCTCAGGGTGCTTGTGTAAGCAAATGTCACAGCTGATTTGCGTGCTTAAGAACAGGGATGCTGTGCATGCAGGCATCTATAAGTGTTCTAATTATCATTATTACAGAGTAACCTGATAAAGGTGTAGGCAAATGTTGATAGACTTCCTGAAAATGTAAGGGATTTTATGATTTCCTGACACCAGGGCTTTGGTCATAACTTGTGCCAAGTTGAAGTGTGGACTTTATGGCTCTAGATTTGCTGCAGCTTGGCATTGTAAGGACGACGATATGAGTTGTGGGGAGCTGGCCATTGCACTGGGAGGGTTTGCCAGCGGCTACGCCCTTATCTGATCTGGCTGCAGTACTTCCAGGCAAAACCTCCATACAAGACTAGTCTTTTTTCTCTTTTTGTTTCCTTTGAAGTGTCTCGTTTTTGTATCTTATGATTCTCTATTGGAAACTGTTTCCTTTTCATATATATCTTTTTCCTTCTCTTCCTTTTATCATATTCATCATAGGGAAGTCATTTCCAATTATATGTTATTGTATATCATTCTTGGATGGTTATTTTTCTTGTAATTTATATTACACACTATTCCTTAATTCGTACTTGGCTATTCACACGATCACATCGTTGTCTTCATTTATGGTATCGACTGGATTTTCTTAAAAGCATTTGTAGCAAGAGTTTTGTAATACCAAACACAATTTCATTCGACGATACATCACGGACGATATCTGTACCTTGATGGCGTACAGATGAAGGCAGTGCAGATCATGTTGTTGGTTGTGAATGCTGGACATAAGATCTTTCGATAAGCTGGATGAACAGTGAACAGTGTGTGTTCTCACGTCATCCTGACTCGAATTACGAGGACTTGTCCACGATAGTGAGAGATTCAACCCCCCCCCCCTCCCTCTCTCTCTCTCTCTCTCTCTCTCTCTCTACTTACGTACGTGTTGTGTATGTCGGATATAAACAATGTGAACTGAGAAGTTTCATTCCACTGTTCCTCCGACGAGCATTATGGTTGGGGAGGAGGGAGCGCGGTGGAGGCGGTTGGGCAGGGTGGTTGTGGGCGTGGTGTTGGTCCAGGTGGCCGGCTGGTCCTGTGAAGTCTCCCACATGCATCAGATGACAGCCCTCTCGCCTCCTGCCCTCACGGAGCTTGTCACCCAACACGCAACCCCGGCGCTACCTTGTGGATCCTGTCGCACACATTTTCGCACCCTGGGTAACTTGGTGCGGGACAAGTGTGTGTGTGTGTGTGTGTGTGTGTGTGTGTGTGTGTGTGTGTGTCCCCCCCCCCCCCCCCGCTGCTTGCCTCATAATTCTATGCATCCAAGCACAATCGCCAGATATCTCCAGGTGCTCAGTATCACCTGACAGGCTACAAGACCTCACTTAGTCGCGTATCTTGACCTCGGTGTACACTGCAGCAGATCGTAACTTTGAAGCAGCGGTACGTGTTACACGTATGTATTGGTAGAATGTAAGATTTCCTGTGGATTACATGTATTGGATGCGTGTGGTCGCAAGTTTCGCACGCTTGCAGTCCCCCATATTTTTTTTTTCTTCTTTTGCCAGGTACTGCAGTTAACATGTACGTGCAGGTCACAGGTAGTGTGAGACCCCGCCGAGGACCTGGGGACCTTGGAATGAGGAGGGTGTGAAGGTGCTTGACGTCCATCGATGTTGTTAGGGTGTGTGTGTGTGTGTGTGTGTGTGTGTGTGTGTGTGTGTGTGTTGCAACTTGGTTCCTAAAGAAGCACTAATGCGGCGTCAGGTGGATGTGTGTGTGTGTGTGTGTGTGTGTGTGTGTGTGTGTGTGTGTGTGTCTTGTCGGTTCATTCGCTCCACTTTATTACTTGGAAGTTTTGCTCCACCAGGCACACCATAA